>NC_141875.1:208008191-208311221 GCF_056163025.1 Triticum urartu
CACATGAGCGAGGCAACCCAGCTTGCAAATCGCTTAAGTCAATATGGTGCATATTGTGGCATAATACACGAACAAGGAACGAAGCCGTACAAGTATAATCATATGCAAGTGAAAAAGCTTCATGAAGGAAGCCCCCAAATGAATTGGGTATTTGAATTTATGCGTCACAAACAAAGTTTGGACAAGGAAATTTTCTACAAGCAACTTTTTTCCAAAAAAGTATAATGCTTGGTCGAACCGAACACAAGTTAGAAATTAAAGCTTTGAGCATGAAAGCGACTTAGCTGGTTAATGTGTTCAGTATTGATGACGCGGTCCGAGCTTGATGCGGGGCAAGGTTCCATCCCCCAAGCTGGTCCCGAGATGGCGGAGCGGAGAGCTCAACACGCCGAAGTGGTGACATAGCACGGTCAATGCAGACCGGCAGAGTGACGCCGAAGTCCCCGGATCATTTTCCTATGCACAAAAAATAGTGCAAACCGAAGATAATAGTAATAATGATAATTAAAAAAATGTTGCATAATAAATAATTTATGCAAAGTGAGGAATAGAAGAAATATGGCCTAGCGCCGAAGTCAATGTCAATGCAGGGCGTCGGCGTGATGTAGTAAAGGCGTGGCAAAGCCTGAATTCACAGGTCGGTCCGAGCTCCGGATGCGGCGTTCGCCGGACTATGTATGGAAACTGATCGAACCACCACGCGACCGTCGTTAATGCGGTCACCATTGGATAGACCTGTGTACATATCATGGACAAACCAGAGTAATAATTCCTTGGGAAAAATGAACCCAAACAAGCAAAAAATACTAGGATTAATAACACCTGGTTTATTTGTTGTAGCAATCCGAAGGAAGGTGATTCCCAAAATTGGGACTCGCTCCGCACACCCATTGCCTGATGGGCGATAAAACGACGGCATGGCAATGCTGGTAAAGGTTGACTCGCCGAGGCAAAGCCCTCGGCCCAGCTAACGTGACGGAGCTGGTCGGCTAGTGACGCCGAAGTGTCCGGAGTAGGTTGATGAAGAGATGGCGAAGCCCCCGGTCCAGTCGAGATGTCGAAGCCTCGATGTCAGCCGATGAGTCGAAGTAGGTCAGCATGATGGACACCAGCTTGAAGAAGCAATAGTGCGGCCCTGTCGATGCCGGTCGTGACGTGGTCGATGCCGGCTTGATGAAGCGACCATGCGGCGATGCCGGTATGCCCGCTCCGTGTAATCCGTGGGGCGGCGATGTTGATGATGATTTATCCTTCACGATGCCGGACTCTTGTTCGGCTTGCCGATATGATGATCCGAAGAAGTTGAGCTCGGCTAAAGTGACGACGTGTCTAGCGCAGGTCGGCAGCCGTGGAGTAATATTGCCGGACTGGTTTGACACCAGCATGATGTTGAAGATCATGTTCAAAAGATCTTAAAGTTAGTGGTATGTGTTCGGAAACAAAACACAATACCCCATACAAAACTTCCTTCAAAAAATATGTCCGAAATCCCGTTCATAAAAAAGATGAACTCGGATCGGATTCGTTTTTGCGCAGAAAATAGATCCGAAAAGTGATGCACTAATTGGAAGGTTCCCGGAGTTTGGACGGTCGGATCGAGCTAAAATTTTGAGAGGTGGTAGATATAGGAATTCCGCAGCCGATCAACGGTTGGATCTTCCAAAGGACGTCCGAGCTAGAAGCTGGACACCACGCCCTAAACTCATCCAAATTTCCATCCAGATTTGACAGGGCTCCGGTATATCGTGGATTGCCAGAGATTCCTCCATCGGAACTCGACGAAATTTTCCAGGGTTGTTATAGACTCAATTCCGCACAATTCCACCAAATCGATCATCAAAGCGATACTTGAGGAGGTGGTGGCGGCAGATACGAGTTCGCTGTCCAAAAAAACAGCAGGTCGCTTGAGGGCAATGTTGATGTGGAGCCCCCGAGCTCCATAGATGATTCCTTCGTGATCTTGATAGAGATCGGAGTTGATGTTTGATGAAGGCCCTCGTCCGAACATGGTGATCCGAACACAGGGCGCAATTCTTGGTCGAACCAAGGTGACCAGTCGAACTGGTGACGAAGACGTCGAAGTCGCAGTTGATCTGCAGGCGAGCCATCGATCCTTTTGTCGATCACACAGCGGAACTCTCAATAAAAGCACCAATGTTGGTGTCAAAACTGGCGGATCTCGGGTAGGGGGTGCCGAACTATGCGTCTAGGCTGGATGGTAACAGGAGGCAAGGGACACGAAGTTTTACCCAGGTTCGGGCCCTCTCGATGGAGGTAAAACCCTACCTCCTGCTTGATTAATATTGATGATATGGGTAGTACAAGAGTAGATCTACCACGAGATTAGAGAGGCTAAACCCTAGAAGCTAGCCTATGGTATGATTGTTGTTCTGTATGTTCTATCGACTAGTCTGGCCCTGGTTTATATAATGCACCAGAGGCCTAGGTTAACAAGAGTCCTAGCCGAATACGCCGGTGGGGAGAAGTCCTTGTTTTGATCGCCAAGTCTTTGTGGAATCTTCCTTGTATGCGGCAGCTGTCCGAACTGGCCCATGAGTATACGGCCATGGGGGGCCTCGGCCCAATCTAATAGATCGGGAGACGACGTGGTGAGTACCCCCTAGTCTAGGACACTGTCAATCCCCCTTTCCAACTCCTTGGCCGAAGTTGAGTCTAGTCTTTGAAAACTGTTTTACTAACATGGTTGTGTGCCTTACGGGCCCACGTTGCCATTGGGTGGTATTAGGATATTTTATTCCTCGTCTATACTCTGGTAATCTGATCTCTCTTCTATTCGGGTTAAATGATTTTGCTAACTCTAACTCTAGGTTCTCATAAATACTTTCTCCCGGAGAGCCCTCACTCCTGATGATTGCTTGGTGCACCAGAAGATTCTGAAGATACACTCCGATGTTTTCCGAGACCCTTGTTCCCTTCACCGTTGCGATCCCTACCATCGATAAATCCTTATGTGTAACTACCTACATTGTTGTTCACACCTTCATTCCCAGTTGCTCTTGTTATTACAAGATACATCGAATTATTCTTCGACTTGTGAGAATCCCTTGTGTCACTGCCTTGTGATTCTTTGCCACATGAATACATCTACGGATAATTCCTCACATGTATCGAGGATTTGTTCGTTCCTAGTTGATGAAGTGATTCACAAGATACTTTGAAATACTATCCGATCTTCTGATAATCCTCTCCAACTATTGCTCTGCAAATACTTGTCTGCTTACATTATGGATACTTTCTATATGTTTGACAATATTCAGTAGTATCTTTTGTCATCGTCATTTTGAACATTTGATTCGATATGGTTGTGAATGCTCGCAATCCTCAATCACAATTAGAATTCTTCCCAACGGCTCAGACGTCACCCCAGACATGAGCTGGTGTCCGACAAATCAAACCCTGATTGATTGTCGATCTATGTCTATTCAACTTACTTGTCTTTGATCGGAGCCTCTGCTACTGATCCCTCAATTATGGAAATCCTAATTCCTTTGCATTTGAGCTTTGAATTAGTCAGTTGTTTCTATAATCTGGTCTCCTTGCATTCTTTCTTCTTCTGGTTGAGTACCGTTGCTCACATCAGACCCTCGTGGACCACTAGATCCTTTGTTGGATTTTTTCCGACAACGTCTGCCATTTTCAGTTACCTTGTGAGCCTTTCCTCGGACACATAATGCCTTTGGAAAATTGATCCTCAGCTTCCTCAACCATGCTCTACTTCCAAGCTTGAGATTTTTACTCCTGAAGTTTGTGGAATAGGTTCCTAAGATACCCCAGTGGGTTGAACCTATGCCTTCCCTAATCCGTGTAAACTCGAAAGTTATGCGGGTTACACTCTACTGGCTTTTCGTCAGGTAAAATTTCAATGCTACAACTTCTTCTAAGACGAGAAGTAAATGGAAAGTTATGCATAGATGAAGTGGGAGTCGACCTTGAACCTTTGTGTTAATGCCCATGGACCCAATGTGGAACTTATCAATAGAGCTTCTTGTTATAATAATAATCCCCTTGTGATATGTTCATCTTGTATCTATAATTGGTCCTTTGCAACCGTGGTTCCGACCATGATTGTTCTCCTTTAATTCCATTCTCGGACAAGTTAAAGTACTTGTCTTCTTCAGATCATTTCACTTGTCCAACTTGTACTTTGATCTACCTTCGAGTATTACCCTCTGGTATCTCGATAATATCACGAAACTACATAACTTCTTATGAGTTCTTCATCAACTATTATTTCTTGCCGATTCCAAGTCTCCATGGTGCTACCTCTTGAGCATGCGTTGGTTTTACCTTGAAGAGGAAAGGGTGATGCAGCAAAGTAGTGTAAGTATTCCCCTCAGCTTTTGAGAACCAAGGTATCAATCCAGTAGGAGGTAACACGCAAGTCGCCTAGTACCTTCACAAACAAACAAGAACCTTGCAACCAACGCGATAAAGGGGTTGTCAATCCCTTCACGGTCACTTAAAAAAGTGAGATCTGATAGAGATAATAAGATAAATATTTTTGGTATTTTTATGATATAGATTGGAAAATAAAGATTGCAAAAATAAATGGTAATAGAAATAGCTAGTTGATATGAAAATAATATGATGGAAGATAGACCTGGGGGCCATAGGTTTCACTAGTGGCTTCTCTCAAGATAGAAAGTTCTACGGTGGGTGAACAAATTACTATCGAGCAATTGATAGAAAAGTGAATAATTATGAGAATATCTAGGCATGATCATGTATATAGGCATCACATCCGCGACAAGTAGACCGAAACAATTCTGCATCTACTACTATTACTCCACACATCGACCGCTATCCAACATGCATCTGGAGTATTAGGTTCATAAGAACAGAGTAAGGCATTAGGCAAGATGACATGATGTAGAGGGATAAAATCAAGCAATATGATATAAACCCCATCTTTTTATCCTCGATGGCAACAATACAATAAGTGCCTTGCTGCCCCTGTTGTCACTGGGAAAGGACACCGCAAGATTGAACCCAAAGCTAAGCACTTCTCCCATTGCAAGAAAGATCAATCTAGTAGGCCAAACCAAACTGATAATTCAAAGAGACTTGCAAAGATATTAAATCATGCATAAGAGATCTCAAAGAAGAATCAAATATTGTTCATAGATAATCTTGATCATAAACCCACAATTCATCGGACCTCGACAAACACACCACAAAAAGAATTACACCGAATAGATCTCCAAGAGAATTGAGGAGAACTTCGTATTGAGATCCAAAGAGAGAGAAGAATCCATCTAGCTAATAACTATGGACCCGAATGTCTGTGGTAAACTAATCACACATCATCGGAGAGGCTATGGTGTTGATGTAGAAGCCCTCCGAGATCGATTCCCCCTCCGGCAGAGCGCCGGAAAAGGCCCCAAGATGGGATCACACGGGTACAGAAGGTTGCGGCGGTGGAAATAGGGTTTCGTGGTGCTCCTAGATGTTTTCGGGGTATATGGGTATATATAGGAGGAAGAAGTATGTTGGTGGAGCTGCGAGGGGCCTACGAGGGTGGGGCGCGCCTACCCCCTGGGCGCGCCCTCCTGCCTCGTGGCCTCCTCGCTTCTTTCTTGATGTCCACTCCAAGTCTCCTGGATCACGTTTGTTCCAAAAATAACTCTTCCAAAGGTTTCATAACGTTTGGATTCCGTTTGATAATCCTTTTCTGCGAATCACCAAAATAGGAAAAAACAACAATTTGCACTAGGCCTTTGGTTAATAGGTTAGTCCCAAAAATAATATAAAAAGGTATATTAAAGTCCATTAAACATCCAAAACAGATAATATAATAGCATGGAGCAATCAAAAATTATAGATACGTTGGAGACGTATCAAGCATCCCCAAGCTTAATTCCTGCTCGTCCTTGAGTAGGTAAATGATAAAAACAAATTTTTTGATGTGGAATGCTACCTAGCATAATTCTCAATGTAATTTTCTTTATTGTGGCATGAAAGTTCAGATCCAAAAGATTCAAGACAAAAGGTTAATATTGACATAAAAATAATAATACTTCAAGCATACTAACAAAGCAATCATGTCTTCTCAAAATAACATGGCCAAAGAAAGTTATCCCTAGAAAATCATATAGTCTGGCTATGCTCTATGTTCACCACACAAAGTATTTAAATCATGCACAACCCCGATGACAAGCCAAACAATTGTTTCGTACTTTTGATGTTCTCAAACTTTTTAAATCTTCACGCAATATATGAGCATGAGCCATGGACATATCACTATAGGTGGAATTGAATGGTGGTTGTGGAGAAGACAAAAAGGAAAAGATAGTCTCACATCAACTAGGCGTATCAACGGGCTATGGAGATGCCCATCAATAGATATCAATGTGAGTGAGTAGGGATTGCCATGTAACGGATGCACTAGAGCTATAAGTGTATGAAAGCTCAACAAAAGAACTAAGTGGGTGTGCATCCAACTCGCCTGCTCACGAAGACCTAGGGCATTTTGAGGAAGCCCATCATTGGAATATACAAGCCAAGTTCTATAATGTAAAATTCCCACTAGTATATGAAAGTGACAACATAGGAGACTCTCTATCATGAAGATCATGGTGCTACGTTGAAGCACAAGTGTGGTAAAATGATAGTAACACTGTCCCTTCTCTCTTTTTTTCTTTTTTTTTTCTTTTCTTCTTCTTCTTCTTCTTCTTCTTCTTCTAATTGGGCCTTCTCTTTTTTCTATGGTCTCTTTTTTTCTTTTTCTTTATTTTTCGTCCGGAGTCTCATCCCAACTTGTGGGGGAATCATAGTCTCCATCATCCTTACCTCACTTGGGACAATGCTCTAATAATGATGATCATCACACTTTTATTTACTTACAACTCAAAAATTACAACTCGATACTAGAACAAAATATGACTCTATGTGAATGCCTCCGGCGGTGTACCGGGATGTGCAATGAATCAAGAGTTAGATGTATGAAAGAATTATGAACGGTGGCTTTGCCACAAATACGATGTCACCTACATGATCATGCAAAGCAATATGACAATGATGTAACGTGTCATAACGAACGGAATGGTGGTAAGTTGCATGGAAATATATCTCGGAATGGCTATGGAAATGCCATAATAGGGAGGTATGGTGGCTGTTTTGAGGCAGGTATATTGTGGGTGTATGGTACCGGCGAAAGTTGCGCGGTACTAGAGAGGCTAGCAATGGTGGAAAGGTGAGAGTGCGTATGATGCATGGACTCAACATTAGTCATAAGAACTCATATACTTATTGCAAAAATCTATTAGTTATCGAAACAAGGTACTACGTGGATGCTCCTAGGGGGATAGATTGGTAGGAAAAGACCATCACTCGTCCCCGACCGCCACTCATAAGGAGGACAATCAATAAATAAATCATGCTCCGACTTCATCACATAACGGTTCACCATACGTGCATGCTACGGGAATCACAAACTTTAGAACAAGTATTTCTCAAATTCACAACTACTCAACTAGAATGACTCTAATATCACCATCTTCATATCTCAAAACAATCATTAAGTATCAAACTTCTCATAGTATTCGATGCACTTTTTATGATAGTTTTTATTATACCCATCTTCGAGGCCTATCATATTAGGACTAATTTTATAGCCAAAGCAAATTACCATGCTGTTCTAAAAGACTCTCAAAATAATATAAGTGAAGCATGAGAGATCAATGATTTCTATAAAATAAAACCACTACCGTGCTCTAAAAAGATATAAGTGAAGCGCTAGAGCAAAATTATCTAGCTCAAAAGATATAAGTGAAGCACATAGAGTATTCTAATAAATTCCGATTCATGTGTGTCTCTCCAAAAGGCATACACAGCAAGTATGATTGTGGTAAACTAAAAATCAAAGACTCAAATCATACAAGACGCTCCAAGCAAAACACATATCATGTGGTGAATAAAAATATAGCCTCAAGTAAAGTTACCGATAGACGAAGACGGAAGAGGGGATGCCTTCTGGGGCATCCCCAAGCTTAGGCTTTTGGTTGTCCTTGAATTTTACCTTGGGGTGCCTTGGGCATCCCCAAGATTAGGCTCTTTCCACTCCTTATTCCATAATCCATCAAATCTTTACCCAAAACTTGAAAACTTCACAACACAAAACTCAACAGAAAATCTCATGAGCTCCGTTAGTATAAGAAAAAAAATCACCACTTCAAGGTACTGTTATGAACTCATTATTTATTTATATTGGTGTTAAACCTACTGTATTCCAACTTCTCTATGGTTCATAACCCCCGATACTAGCCATAGATTCATCAAAATAAGCAAACAACACACGAAAAACAGAATCTGTCAAAAGCAGAACAATCTGTAGTAATCTGTAGGTTTCGAATACTTCTGTAACCCCAAAAATTCTGAAATAAATTGGTGGACGTGAGGAATTTGTCTATTAATCATCTTCAAAAATAATCAACCTAATCTCGCTCTCCAGTAAAAAAATGGCAGCAAAATTCACGAGCGCTAAAGTTTCTGTTTTTTACTGCAAGATCGCAAAGACTTCCCCAAGTCTTCCCAAAGGTTCTACTTGGCACGAACACTAATTAAAAGCATAAAACCACATATAAACAGAAGCTGGATGAATTATTTATTACTAAACAGGAACAAAAAGCAAGAAACAAAAATAAAATTTGGTTGCCTCCCAACAAGCGCTATCGTTTAACGCCCCTAGCTAGGCATAAAAGCAAGAATAGATCTAGGTATTATCATCTTTGGTAGGCAATTCTTCAATAGAACACTTATAACCCTTAGGAGTTTCCTTCTTTTTATTAATGTTCAAACTCCTAGGCAAGAAATCTAGAAAATCATATGTAGCAAAAGGTTCCTTAATGATAGTGAAAAAGTTGGGGTGAACACTTATTGCTTTAAGATCCGCATTTTCCTTACTAGAAGATTCACCTTTTTATTTTTAGGCACTTACATAAACTTGGCAACTCTAGTAGTAGGAGTATTTGGAGTATTTTTCATGGAAGAAAAGGCAGACCCTAAGTAGGTAATAATATCCTCAAGTTTATCAATTCTTGTGGAATCTTGATCTATTTTTCATTGACTGTGGGTTCTATTTTTTGAAAAAAATTTAGAGTAACTCCTACCTTAGATCCATATTGGGTAATCTGGTTGTGGATCTTTTTATCCAAATTCTCAATCAGCACTACAGTGGCAACTTTATTTTCAATAATTTCAAGCCTTTGCATCACATGCTCCAAAGTTAAAATAGTTCCATTAACCAAGAGAGGTGGTGACCCAAACAAATCTATCATAACATTATAAGAATCAAAAGTATGGCTGCCTAAGAAATTCCCTCCGGTAATGGTTTCAAGAATATATCTATTCCAAGGGGTGATGCCTACATAAAAATTGCGAAGAAGAACGAAAGTGGGTTGCTTCCTAGTGGATCTATTCTGAGCATTGCAAATTCTATACCAAGCATCTTTTAAATTTTCTCCCTCCCTTTGTTTAAAATTAAGAACTTCATGATCGGGAGTACTAACAATGATTGAAGGGCTAGCCATAATAGCAAAACCAACGATCTAACACACAGACACACAAGAAGCAAGCGAAAAGATACGAACGGAAAAGAGGCAAGCGGAAAAGAGGGCGAATAAAACGGCAAGGGTGAAGTGGGGGAGAGGAAAACGAGAGGCAAATGGAAAATAATGTAATGCGAGGGATAAGAGTTTGTGATGGGTACTTGGTATGTCTTGACTTGTGCGTAGACGACACCAAAAATGGCTAGCTGTTGGTAGATCAAATCTTGACTTGACTTGGTGCAACCTCGCCGGCAATGGCGCCAGAAATCCTTCTTGCTACCTCTTGAGAATGCGTTGGTTTTCCCTTGAAGAGGAAAGGGTGATGCAAAAAAGTAGCCTAAGTATTTCCCTCAGTTTTTGAGAACCAAGGTATCAATCCAGTAGGAGGTAACCCACAAGTCGCCTAGTACCTGCACAAACAAACAAGAACCTCGCAACCAACGCGATAAAGGGGTTGTCAATCGCTTCACGGTCACTTACGAATGTGAGATCTGATAGAGATAATAAGATAAATATTTTTGTTATTTTTATGATATAGATTGGAAAATAAAGATTGCAAAATAAACGGTAATAGAAATAGCTAGTTGATATGAAAATAATATGATGGAAGATAGACCCGGGGGCCATAGGTTTCACTAGTGGCTTCTCTCAAGATAGCAAGTTCTATAGTGGGTGAACAAATTACTGTCGACCAATTGATAGAAAAGCGAATAATTATGAGAATATCTAGGCATGATCATGTATATAGTCATCACGTCCGCGACAAGTAGACCGAAACGATTCTGCATCTACTACTATTACTCCACACATCGACCGCTATCCAGCATGCATCTAGAGTATTAAGTTCATAAGAACAGAGTAACGCATTAGACAAGATGACATGATGTAGAGGGATAAACTCAAGCAATATGATACAAACCCCATCTTTTTATCCTTGATGGAAACAATACAATACGTGCCTTGCTGCCCCTGCTGTCACTGGGAAAGGACACCGCAAGATTGAACCCAAAGCTAAGCACTTCTCCCATTGCAAGAAATATCAATCTAGTAGGCCAAACCAAACTGATAATCCGAAGAGACTTGCAAAGATATTAAATCATGCTTAAGAGATTTTAGAGAAGAATCAAATATTGTTCATAGATAATCTTGATCATAAACCCACAATTCATCGGATCTTGACAAACACACCGCAAAAAAAATTACATCGAATAGATCTCCAAGAGAATCGAGGAGAACTTTGTATTGAGATCCAAAGAGAGAGAAGAAGCCATCTAGCTAATAACTATGGACCCGAAGGTCTATGGTAAACTACTCACACATCATCAGAGAGGCTATGGTGTTGATGTAGAAGCCCTCTGTGATTAATTCCCCCTCCGACAGAGCGCCGGAAAAGGCCCAAGATGGGATCTCATGGGTAGAAGGTTGTGGCGGTGGAAATAGGGTTTCGTGGTGCTCCTAGATGTTTTTGGGGGTATATGAGTATATATAGGAGGAAGAAGTATGTCGGTGGAGCTCCGAGGGGCCCACGAGGGTGGGGGCGCGCCCTCCTGCCTCGTGGCCTCCTCGCTTCTTTCTTGACGTCCACTCCAAGTCTCTTGGATCACGTTGTTCCAAAAATAACTCTCCAAAAGGTTTCATTCCGTTTGGATTCCGTTTGATAATCCTTTTCTACGAAACACTAAAATAGGCAAAAAACAACAATTTGCACTGGGCCTTTGGTTAATAGGTTAGTCCAAAAAATAATATAAAAAGGTATATTAAAGCCCATTAAACATCCAAAACAGATAATATAATAGCATGGAACAATAAAAAATTATAGATACGTTGGAGATGTATCATATGGGTTCTGAGTTGTTAGATACTCGAGAGTGCCGATAACTGATTCAAGTCTACACTTTCCTTTCCATTGTTTTGTTTGACCTTTCTTGTAACCTAACATATCTCAGCAGTGATAATTCCCTGCTTATGTAAACACCTTGGTGTACAAACTGTGTCAGTAAGACCTTGTTACTATTGTTGATGACATCCTGGTAGCCACCGATGGACGAGAACTTTGCCTATTGGTCCGCCTCATCTTAACGAGCAGGAAAATGGTTCTCTTCGTCCCTTGCCCTTGGTACCAACGTTGTTGCCAACATAACTGACAGACTATCCTCTGACATACCTTGCTACCATAATCCTGCAAGATGTCACCGTTATTCTACTTTTAACCCACATGGTGGGCCCATAACCCACAGTTCCACAGGATCGAAACCTGACTCTCCTGTACATCCATGTCATCCAAAATTGTTCCTCACGCTTTGCTTCGTATGTAATTCACGAGCCACCTTCCTGTGATCTGTTCTGGTATCAGATGCAATACTTATTCTCGATGCTCTAAACTCCTTTCATACTCTGTTTCAGACATCAAACAATTGCCTACTCACTTGAAGCTTCTTATTGCACCTTCTTACCTTGCTCTCAACGACTTTCGTGAATTTCACCTCGAGAGATGCCTCTATGCCATGTTCGCAAGATAGCCCCCAAGTACCTATCTTATATCAAGCCCCGTCCTTCCCGAGTCTTTCCCCCTTACTCCACCCCTTAAATCTCGGGACGAGATTTCTTGTAGTGGAGGAGAATTGTGATGCCCGGATAATTAAGCTACAGTAATCCCCTAGTAATGGTGCCATGTCATCACATTACTGTTGCTAATCCTCGCTTGATCCAAATCATAATTCAAATTCAAATTCAAATTCAAATAAAAGTCAAAAATAAAAGTTTTCGAATGTCTAAAATAAAATGTTCATCATGTGGCAAAATTTCATTTGTTAATATTCATGGTGAACCAACTTTTTGCAAAATGGTGACAGGTAGGTCGCTGGTTCGTGAAGGAAATATGCCCTAGAGTCAATAATAAAGTTGTTATTTATATTTCCTTATATCATGATAAATGTTTATTATTCATGCTAGAATTGTATTAACCGGAAACTTAGTACATGATCTGTGAATACATAGACAAACAGAGTGTCCCTAGTATGCCTCTACTTGACTAGCTCGTTAATCAAAGATGGTTACGTTTCCTGACCATAGACATGTGTTGTCATTTGATGAAAGGGATCACATCATTAGAGAATGATGTGATGGACAAGACCCATCCGTTAGCTTAGCATAATGATTGTTTAGTTTTCTGCTATTGCTTTCTTCCTGACTTATACATGTTCCTTAGACTATGAGATTATGCAACCCCAAATACCGGAGGAAGACCTTGCACTACTAGGAAAACCCTTACCAGTAGCGCTGGTTTTTTTTCTATTAGTAGCGCGGGCAGGCGCACTATTGCTACGATGCTACAACTATTTTTTAGCAGTAGCGCATGTTTGGCCCAGCGCTACTGGTATCTAAAGCTAGCTGTAGCGCGCTCCCCCCAGCGCTATTGATAGTTATCTACAGCACGGGGAAGTAGCCAGCGCTATTCTTACTTGAGTGCTACTGGTAATCTTTACCCCCACGCCACTGCTAACTTTTGTATTTTTTTTGCGTTTTGGCTGTGTACACAATTAAACAGATCCATCGTTTATACAATAACATGCATATTCATTGAAAAGCAAGGGAGTCATTAATGAGCCAAAGTTATTAGAAGTCTCGACATGTCTCAAGTATCTCATCATCATCAATCATGGTCGAACGCATGTCTCAAAATAGCGTTACAAGTCATTACAAGTTCTCAATACATGCAACTACATGGTCACATACTCATGTTTCACCATCTATGTAGACTATGATATGACCGCATAGAAGATAAGAGCGATCACGATGATCAAAAGCGGTATTATGTAGTAGTTTTTGCAGGGCGCTAGTTCTGAATCCCCTGTTGTGCTATGAATCTCAAGTAACTAGCTTCGGCTTCCGCTCTGCTATAAAACCCTTTCTGGCTTCCGCCGGAGAAGCCAGAGACTTGGGCCTGACAATCTGGCCAATCATCATACACACCTGGAACATGCCCTACATACACGGCATACCACTTCCTCGCCATTATTGATCTATATACCTGTCAGAGATGCATATATATATATATATATATGAAATAGAAGCAACATATATAGTAAACATAGTTAACAAATTTCATCGTACCGAAAGTAATTAACTAGAGCGCGACACCATACATCTAATAGTTTCATCGTACTGAGAGATTCGAAGTTTCGTCGTACAGAAAGTAACAAGTAACTAAATAGACAAATTGTTTTTAAGCTGTGCACTCTTCCCATCTGTCCATATCCGAAAGGGTGGACCCAAGCTTAGTGAAAGGCGTCATGTCCTGATGCTGTAGGGTAATGCGGGTTCTGACATCAACTCGCGATATTGGGCCACCGTAGAACATCCCATTCTCTTCGAGGACATCTTTCATGATGATGGACGCAATTTCCTGCTGGATCCGATAGAAATCATTTCGAAGTTGATTATCTGGCATGGCTCCAAAGGCTTCAGCCCGTCTCTGGATATGGGTATCGGATGAGGATTTCATGCAAAGTGATTGCACATCCCTTCTGTACTCCATCATTAGATGGATGACGTAGAATCCATCATTCTCACTTCTTGCCGGTTGCTGGATGCAACAGAAGTCAGTCTTGTGGCCAAAACAAAGCCTGACCTTAGTTGTTGTTTTTGCATTCGACGTAGCCACCCTGCATGCTGAAGCCCAGCATAGCTCTGTCCAGAACATACTTTATGTGTGTGTAATCTTTCTTCTGTATGTTCTTCGACGGGTCCAAATATAGAGCGCGGGAGTAACACGGGTAAGGAACGATGAGAACGGCACGACACCCCCTGCTGCGCAAAATACACGATCAAGTTAGCCTCCATGCGTGCAAAGTAACTATTAAAATGCACGTATGTGTTATAGTGCTATCCGCGAATGACTTACTTGGGATGATAAGGTAGGAGAATCGTTTCTTTGTCCTTATTGTTGACCAAGAATTCTTCAATGTACTGACTCTCGTATTGACGGTTGGCGTCGTTGATTGAAAATAAACCCTCATGCATGTAGTATGGGTCCACGACCGCAAGACCGTTGACTTGCTCTCTCCTGACGATGTAGTTCATGTGCAGCGCATACAAGCAGACGAACGTAAAATCGAGTGTCCTCATTTGAAACATCTGGAAGATGTAATCAAACCTTAGCAAGAAGAGGTCCGCGGGGCATGTGTGGACATACATCTTGCAACTACTCGGCACATGAACCGTATAAAGTGGGTATCCTGGATCATCTGAGGCGAGGAGGCTTCTCTCTGTCGAAAGCACATGGTCATGTAGTCTCCTGAGATCCCCTGCTATGGCAGCTAGTGCATTCGCCGGTACCATTGGCGATCCCGCGACATGGATTAATGGCGCATGTTTCATTGGTACACAGTGAACCTTGGTCGAAGGCGGCTGGCTGGTAGAACCAACATTGCCAGCTTTATTGGATTTTCTCGCCGCCGGTCTCTTCCTCTCCTTCTTCTTGGTGGGCTCAGGTGCTGGTGGGTCTGTCAGACCCTCCCTGAGCACCACCCCTAGTGTTGTCGGGCTCAACATTAGACGACTCTGGCTAATTAGTTGAGCTTGGGTGGAGCTGGCATCTGGAGGCGTGTCCTGCGAGGATTGCATGAACAAAGACTCCTTGCACTCCCGAGGATGTTCCGACTGTGGTACATGCATCTCATATTCATATGGTTGACTCATTGTTACTTTGTTGCCAAAGGCAGTACTGAAATACTGGTTAGGGTCATCGGCCTCCTCCATGTCATGATCCATATCCTCTTCCATGGGGCAGATGGCATCATCTGCCGGAATGGTTGGCCCTCCTTCCTCATGTCTCTCGATCTCAACAATCAGCACAGACGATGGTTGTACTTGTGTAGGTGGTGTTGTGGTCACACCTTCCTGAGGTCCTGTTGGTGTGCTCTCGGTCACCTCAACACGAAGAAGATTTTTCGGCCACAGGATCGGCCAATTTTTGCATTGGCCAAGCTGCATGGGGGTCTCGTCATCCTCTCCATCGGTTTGTATTGGACGAGGGAAACCCTTGTAGCCCGCTTTCACACTCGCCACGGAGACCCTTAAGGCATTATCAGGCATCTGCCGGCGGTGAAACAATCGATCCTTAGGCTTGACTATAGTACCCTTCCCCACATCCACCAACCCGCCCTTCATGTGGTAAAGGAGGCTTGACTATAGTACCCTTCCCCACATCCACCAACGTGCGGTGTCAGAGATCCAAATGAACGACAACTATAGATTAATTAATTAGTTGAGTTGATGAAGGTGCGACGCGTATTTACCGTGAGGGCATCGAGCTCAGCTAATGTTGACGGCCCGATATTCAAGCCGGAGACGGAGCTAGGGCTGCTGTGAGAGCTGGGTGCAGGAGCATGTGCTGGAGGAGGTGTGGGTGCGGTTGCCATAGTAGGTACGGGTATGGGTGCAGTGTTCATTGAGTTGCTCCCGGTGAAGTTGGGCATGGGAAAATCACTTGGTGGCATGTTTGGATTTTGTTGCACCCATGTGACCACTATTGGAATCAATCTTGTAAAGGCAGCCACTATGTCATCTCTATAGGCAGTGATTATCTCAGCTTTGGTCTCAGCTTTTGCTTTCTCCATCGCCTGCACCACCTTCTCGTCGATAGTCACTTGACTGAACTTCTTTCTCTGTCTTTTGGCTTCGGGGTCCTCGCTATAATAGTACTTCCACGTGGCGCCATCCCCGGCGCCGTGCACACGTCCATATTGCGGCCGCTGGCTGGGCGGGTGTCCCATCATTATGTTCATGGCCCGATTGAAAGGAGTGTCCCACTTGTACTTCGCCGACGACTCAGTCGACTGAGTCGACGAGTCACTTTTGGTCGCAAGCTTGTGTTGCTCTCTCTGCAAAATCGACCGTGAATTATTTACGAATGCGACTAGAATGTAGTAGACTTCATTGATTAGAAGCTAATATGTGTAAAAGGATAATTACTAGTATTCTCATGAATTTCCTAGTCGGGCCGTCGATGAAAAAAATTCTTTTTCTTGGGGTCCCAAGAAAATCGGGCCCTAATGAAGTCGTGCTCCTGCTGGTCGGTGAACTCAGCCAATGGGTCTGGGATCCCCTGATGTTCATGTTCTGCATCCTCCTTAGCCCACACGGGCCTCTTTCCTATGTAACCACGACTTCCAAAGCGGTGGGTCCCCATGTTCTTTGCTTGCAGCTGCTTGCCTCTCTCCGACCTGGCCTTGGCAGCTTCTTCATTGCAAGTCTCCTTGAACTTTTCAAAGTCCTCTATCGTAATTTTTGGATTGTCTGCAAAAATCTCGGCATAGGCTTCATGGTCTACTTGAATCGCCCTTTTCACCCTAGTTTGCCAAGCGCTCAATGCGTTGCTGAACTTCCCTAGGGCTTTGTTGTTGACTTTTTTCATGGCATCATCATCCCATGGGTCGATATCATCATTCCGACCGGGGAACATGAATCTTGCGTGCAACCTAGTTAGGAGCAGCTTCTTCAAATTTTCATTCTTCCGTATTTTCATGGTGTTGATGTTAGCTGTATCCCGTATGATGCATGCTTAGTTGGTTGCCGTAACACGCTGCCACTTCCCGTGGCTCTATTGGCTCGAACTCGCCAGGGTGCACCGCCATGACCACCAGTCTTCCGGTGCCGAGCTCATTTGGGCGTCGTGTCCTTTTTTCCTTCTTTCCCTCACTGGCTTGGGAGGTCCCACCTTCCGTGCTGTAGTTAGCAACATCATCAGTGCCAGTCTCAGTGCCGGTGTCATTGGTGGCATCAGTGTCGGCGCCGGCGCCACCACCGTCGTCCTCCGTCATGACAAGGGGGTTCGGACACCCAGCTTGCTATCTCTCCTGATCCGCCAGAAAGTCGAGGTAGGCGTGTGCTCGACCTAATTGGGACTGAGAACCTCCGGCCTCATCGGTGTCGATCATGTTTCCTAGGGTTCAATGTCGTAGTCGTTTAATTATCACGCTTTATATAATAAAGTGAATAATGACAAAAAAGTGACCTTTGTTTTGCCGGAAATGTTGTTTCATTCCTGTCGCGACAAATCTTAAGCACTCGATAGGTCCAACTTTCTAGCACAAGTCATGCCGAAATTCATGGAAAATTTTGGCATGACCTTTGCTAGAAAGTGCACATATCGAGCGCCTGAAATTTGCCGGAATGGAAATGAATCGACATTTCCGGCAAAACATAGGTCACTTAGCAATCGGTTTCCGGCAAAATAAGTGTGATCATTTGGCTCCAGCATTTAATATGATTTTTCATCTGCTTTGTTATAATAAAGAACAAAGATATTCCCCACACAACATCTCACAAGCAATGGAAACACCAAGATCACAACATCTCACATCCAATGGACAACATTTCATTTCATTTTATTTGAACTCCAAATACTTTAGCAACTCCAAATATGAATCCAATGGACAACAATTGCATTTCATTTTAACAACGAGCATTTCAACAGTCTAACAGGCACTCTAACAAGCATTTTAATAAGCACTCTAACCAGCATTGCCTAATCGCATATCCATAACTACTCTGCATATTATTTGGCTTATTAGTTTCTACTGGCTGTAGTGTGTATATTCAAACATTGAGCAAAAATGCTTCTTTTATCATCAAAGCTCTTCACAAGGAACAACACGCTGCATTTCATAAACTTGCTGCTGTGTCCATCAACATTGCATTCAAATAAAATTGTAGACTACTGTAATGGACAGATGCAGAGTGAAGAACATGTGTATGTACAGAAGATGCAATTTAGGTAGAGGGGGCGGGAGAGGGACAGACAACAAATCGGGCCCGGTCGCCGCTGGAGGATCTGAGCACCTTGCCGCCGGAGGAGCCAAGCACCTTGCGTCTGGGTCCTTCTCCTCCTCGCCGAGCACCTTGCTTCCTGAGGAGCCGAACCTGCTATACAGAACACGGCCGATCAGCGAGAGAGAGAGAGAGAGAGAGAGACTGCTCAGGGAAGGGGCGCCAGACGATGGAGGCGACTACTCGGGGGAGGGGCGCCGGCCGGTGGAGGGGATAGTTCGGGGGAGGGCGGCACGGGGGGAAGGGCCGGGCCGGGGGGTGGACCTATAGGGACAGGAGCGGCAAGGGGGGAGGGAGTGTCGGGGCGGCCAGTGGCCAGCGTCAGGGTCGGGTGCAGCGTGCGTCGACGGCGGCGTGGGCGGGTGCGGCGTCGGCGGTGGCGTGGGAGAGGGGATCAGATTGAGCAAGAGTGAGAGAGAGAGAGAGAGAGAGAAAGGAAAGAGATGTGTGCTATCTAGGCAACTTAGCTATAGCACGGCATGGAAGAACGCGCCATAGCTAAGTTAGCTATAGCGCGGGCCAGCAAAACGTGCTATAGCTAAGTTAGCTATAGCGCGGCCCGAACACAAACCGCGCTACTGCTAACTTTTTCTTTTATTTTTATTTTTATTTTTATTTTATTTTATTTTATTTTTCTTTTCTTTTCTTTTTCCTTTTTCTTTTTCATATTCCACAAACTTCCTTCCTTTTTCTTTCTATTTTTCTTTCATTTTATTTTCCACAACTTATTAGTTCCTTTTTCTTTTTCTTTCATTAATTTCATTTTGCAAAAATTCCTATCTTTTTCTTTTTCTTTCATTTGCATTTGTACAAAGTTTGTATAGCAGGGGTATATATAGCTCTAGCTAGCTAGGGTTTAATTTGGTCTGTCGTTGGAGCCATACTATTGTTACCCTCCGGATAATAATTAGTATAATATATATTACATCATTTGACCGGTAATGGCGGTACACAAAATATCTAGACACACACAAAATTTGTGGATTAGTTTGTCAGCTTGGCCGACGACGACGCTTTAGACTGATCTTCTTCCCTATTTTGTTCGTTGTCGAATAATTGAGCCCATGGTCGTGACTTTTCCTTCTCCCGGGATTACGATCTTTCGTAGGCAATGTAGTCTTCTTTCTTCTTTTGACGTATGTTTCATCGTCATCAGCATCATCTTCCCTCATCAGATCACCGTACTAGTCGTAGTCTTCCTCGTTGGCAACTCCATCCATTCCAGTGATGCTCCTTTTGCTTCTCCTCATGACAACACGGTTGGGATTGATCGGATCAGTTATGAAGAAACATTGTGTCACGTGTTTAGCGTGTACCCATGGCTCATTTTTGGCGATGGCGTTGACGATACCGCTATCGGAGTCGGGTATACACATGGTAGTGAAATGTCGGTTTTCTCTGTGTACATTCTTAGCCCATCTGACACGGAACATCATCGCGCTATGCAATCCAAAGTAGTTAAGCTCCCATATCTCTTCGACCCTTCCGTAATATCTTTCAATTACATTCCCGGTCATGGCTTCCATCGTCACCCCTGAGTTTTGGTTATCACTGTTCATATCTTTCTCCTCTGTGTAGAACGTGTATCCGTTGATATCGTATGCTTGATAAGTCGCGAGGTTGGTCAAGGGGTCATGTGCTAAGGCGTATATGAGTGTTCCGTTCGGACAACCCTCTTCCGAGGGATTAGCCAGAACTCGCTCTTTGAACTAACGCACGAAAGTGGAGTTGTGCTCTCTAATAACTTCAGCGTCTATCCTGTGCACCCCACGGTCACGATACTTCTTTGCGATGGTCTCTTTGTGCAGTGTCACGAAATCTTCTAGCACATCTAGGTGTTGTGGCACTACTAAGTTTGCCCTGTCAAGGTCATTTTGTCGGCCCGAGCGTAACACATTCACATCCCTATGATGGTTGGTGTGACCTTCGCCTTCGGGCCTTCCACAGTGCTTGTTGACGGACAAACCAACAACAGGGTCTCCGGTGCCTACTAGATAACTCTCACAGAAAGAGATGCACTCTTTGGTCAGATATCCCTGGGCTATGCTTCCATCTGGACGGGACATGTTACGAACGAATCCTTTGATGATGCCATTCATCCTCTCGAATGGCATCATGCTGTGCAGGAATGTCGGCCCTAGGTCGATGATGTCGTCCACGATGTGGACACATAGATGCACCATGACATCAAAGAACACGGGTGGGAAGTACATCTCTAGCTCATTCAGTATGACAACGATCTCTTCCTGTAGCCTATGGAGTTGCTTCACACGGATCGACTTTCAAGAGATAGCATCAAAAAAGTGGCATAGGTCAGTAAGCTTCTCACGCACATGTGTGTCCATAATCCCTCTAAGTGCAGCCGGGAGTAACTGCGTCATCATGACATGACAGTCGTGAGACTTCATCCCACCGAACCTTTTTTTCTTAGTGTCTAGATATCTTCTTATCTTCCCACAGTATCCGGAACCAACTTTGATTCCGACAACGCACTTGAACAATTGATCGACCTCCTTCGGATCTAAGGTGAAGCAAGAGGGGGGCAATATTGTTCTTCCTTCTTGTCTACTTTTTTGCCCCTATCTTCTGTCTCCGTCTCCGTCTCGGTCTCCTCTGACAACCTTTTACCAGGCATTTGGAGATCTTTCCTGATATTCAAAAATTCCAAGTCTTTTCTTGCCTTCGGCCCATCTTGGTCCTCTTCGGCATGTTCATCAATGTTCCAAGCAAACTCTCAAGGATATTTTTTGTGATATGCATTTGATCAAGGCTATGAGGCGTGTCGAGTATGGGACCGTATTCCAAGTCCTAGAAAACAGATCATGTCTTCCATACCTTTAGCAGGGGCTCCGGCGCCTTTTTCTTCGTCTTTCCCGGCGAGGGGCACTCTTCCCAGTTCTTCAATAACTTATATATTTCTGCACTGCTACACTTACGTGGAGGACCTGATGCTCAGCCTTACCATTGAATAGATCTCCATGCTTTCTCCACGGGTCATCCTTCTCGAGCCATCTTCGATGCCCCATGTAAACGATTTTCGAAGACCCGCCATCTTTCGATAGCTGTAGAGAAGTTGTATCATCCATGCACCTCGTGCATCCGCAATATCCGTGGCACACCTGGCCGGAGAGATAGCCGTAACCGAGATAGTCATGCACCGTCGTGATCAGCGCGGCTCTCATGTAGAAATACTCTCCTTTGCTTGCATCCCATGTCTTGGTCGGCGTTGTACATAAGGTATGTAGCTCCTCTTTCAGTAAACCGAGATACAAATTTATATCATTTCCTAGTTGTCTCGGCCCTTGAATAAGCATATCCATGTGTATGTATTTTTCCTTCATGCACAACCAGGGGGGAGGTTGTACATCCATACAAACACGGGCCATGTGCTATGATTGGTGTTCTAGTTGCCAAATGGATTCATGCCATCACTACTAGCGCCAAGCACGATATTCCTTGGATCATTTGCGAAAAAAAATCAAATTCAGCATTTAATGCTCTCCACTGGCTAGCATCTGCGAGGTGTCTCAGCTTCGGCTCATCTCCGTCATCTGGCTACACCCTCTCCGCGTGCCAGCGCATAAGCTTTGCTTCCTTAGGATCTAGGAAATACCGCAATAGACGCGGAGTGATCGAAAAGTACCATATAACTTTCTGTGGAGCTTTCTTTCCGGCCTTTTTATACCGTGAAGCATTGCACTTTGGACAGATGGTTTTTTCCACGTGCTCGTTCCAATATATGATGCAATAATTGATGCATGTGTGATATCTAATGTGTGGCAGATCAAGAGGGCACACAATTTTCTTTGCCTCCTCGACACTAGTAGGACACAGGCTTCCTGCGGGAAGAACCTTCTTTAGATACTTCAAAAGCTCATCCAAGCTTGTATTTGTCCATTTGTTTTTTGCCTTCGTCTTTAGAAGTTCTAGTGTGAAAGTCAAGCGGGTCACCTCGGGATTGCAACCATCATACAAAGGAGTCATCGAGTCTACCTCCAGCTGCGCCAGTTTGGCCTCCTCTCTAGAAGCTGCTCTGTCACTAGTCGTCTTCTTGCGAAGCAGGTCTCGAACATGTGGGTCCCGCATGGCTGAACTTACTAGCGACAAAGATGGGGGCGTGTCCGCGTCTTCTCTGCCTTGAACTGCCTCTTTGCCATCGACATTTCCGAGGCCGTCTTCCTCTTCGGGCACATAATCGGTCATCTCTTCGTCTGGTGGCCCCATGTCGTTATTTCCTGCCCCGTCGACATCCTCGTCATCATCTTCACTTATCCACCGAGTATGGCCATGCATGAAACCATGCATGAGCAGGTGTGCCTTGAATGTGCCACCCTCAAAGGGGTCGAGCCTGACTATTCCTTTGCATTTTCGACACGGACATAAAACATCCTTCGGTCTTTTTTCATACATGTCGTCCACAGCAGATTGCCAGTATCTTTCCACCATCCTTCCATTGACCTTCATGATCACCTGCGCACGAAGCAAATATTGTAACCACGTATATATGCATGCATGGATCAAATTCATACAAAAATTCAACATGACCTTCCCTAAACATAGGACATATTGAGTTTGCCCGAAATTCGCCGAAATGGAATTGAATCGACATTTCGGCAAAACATAGGCAACTCATGTCACCCACATTATTTCATCAAATACACAATGTAGGAAACTCAAATTATGCCACACACAATTCAGTATATATATATGCTCATATCGCCCATATATATAAAGTTGCGATCCTATCCACAGAAACACCTTTTTTTGCTCACATATGTGTTGAGAGGGATATCAAGCACCTTTCTTCTTAATTACCTAGTAGCTCTAGATATATATATATAGCTCTAACTAGCTAGCTAGCTAGATAGGGAGATAGTGGGAGAGGAGAGGGAGAGAAGAGGGAAGGCATTAATGGAAGGGGGTGGAGGGCAAAGAAGAGGGGGAGGGAGGGCATTAATGGAGGGGGGTGGAGGGCAAAGAAGAGGGGGAGGGAGGGCATTAATGGAGGGGGTGGAGGGCAAAGAAGAGGGGAGGGAGGGCATTAATGGAGGGGGTGGTGGTGGAGGGCACAAAGAAGAGGGGGTGGTGGAGGGCAAAGAAGAGGGGGATGGAGGGCTCTAATGGAAGGGGTGGTGGAGGGCAAAGAAGAGGGGGTGGTGGAGGGCAAAGAAGAGGGGGTGGTGGAGGGCAAAGAAGAGGGGGAGGGAGGGCTCTAATGGAGCGGTGGTGGAGGGGGAGCATTGAAAGGAGCAAGCAAGGTGCAAGGAAAGGGGGAGAAAGGAAGGGGGAGAGGAATAAGAAAGGGGAGGAAGGAGGGGAAATGTGGTAGGTGGGTGGCGACCATAGCAGTAGCGCCGGGTGCCAAAGCACGCTACTGCTATGAGTGCCAACCAAAATATCTACTGGTACATAAAACTATCTATAGCGCTTGTACAAAAACAACACTACTGGTATAAGTTTACCCATAGAAGAAATAGCAGTAGTGCGTCTAGGTGCACAAGCGCTACAACTACTTCCTTAACAGTAGCGCTGGTTAGACTACAAACGCTGCCAATATTTTTTGGTCAGGTGGTGTGCTGTGGCATACTTACCAGTAGCATGGCCTCCAGAAACCCACGCTGCTACTATGATGTACCAATAGCGCAGTTTATAACAGACTCTACTGGTAAAATTCTATCTATAAGCATTTTCCTAGTAGTGTTGTGTGCTATCAAACATCACAACATAACTGGGAGATTATAAAGATGCTCTACAGGTGTCTCCGATGGTGTTTGTTGAGTTGGCATAGATCAAGATTAGGATTTGTCACTCTGTTTATCGGAGAGGTATCTCTAGGCCCTCTCAGTAATGCACATCACTATGAGCCTTGCAAGCAATGTGATTAATGACTTACTCATGGGATGATGCATTACGGAACGAGTAAAGAGACTTGTCGGTGACGAGATTGAACTAGGTGTGATGATACCGACGATCGAATCTCGGGCAGGTAACATACCAATGACAAAGGGAACAACGTATGTTGTTATGCGGTTTGACCGATAAAGATCTCCGTGGAATATGTAGGAGCCAATATGAGCATCCAGGTTCCGCTAATGGTTATTGACCGGAGATATGTCTCGGTCATGTCTACATAGTTCTCGAACCCGTAGGGTCCGCATGCTTAACATTTCATGACGGTTTGTATTATGAGTTTCGTGCTTTGATGAACCAAAGTTTGTTCAGAGTCCCGGATGAGATCACGGTAGTGGAGAAGAGAGAGGGCTTGTCGGCGTCCTGGGAACGGGGGTACCCAGACTTGCCTGCTTGCGGCCCAGGACGTGGCTCCATCAGCGACCTGGTATGGCCCATCTTCATCAGCAACCATTCAAGACCCTCGCGAGGCGGACGACGCCAAGATCTCCTCGGGGGCAGCCTCCCTAGGCTGGCTCCCGAGGGGCGGAGATGTCTATGCAAGGGGCACCTCGCAAGGAGCGCGTGATGTGAGCCATGACGACCAAGGCCAGGCGGGCACCAGCGGGCGCAGGGTGCGAGTTTCCTCTTTGGTGCTAAAGAGGCAAGCGCAGGCGAGGAATCCTGTCGGATTTCGGGTTCCGGCAGACCCTGGAGGTTCGAACACTGGGGTGCGCACGGAGATCTCTCCCCTACCGATCTACGTCTGATCCTCTCGTGCGAACTAATATGAAAATGATGAACAACACAAGAGACACGAGGTTTATACTGGTTCAGGCCACCATTATGGTGTAATACCCTACTCCAATGTGTGGTGTGGTGGATTGCCTCTGGGGCTGATGATGGACAGTACAAGGGAAGAACAGCCTCGCGAGGGGTGTTCTTGCGCTGGTGCGATGAACTGCTAGGGTGAGTTCCGTAACCTCTCTCTCTCTCTGCTAGGGTTCTACCAGATCTCTCTCTCTCTCTTTTCCTTCTTGGGTGTCTCGATGTCTCTACTCTGTGGTGGCTAGCTCTATTTATAGAGGCCCTGGGCCTCTCCCCGAATGATTGAGCGGGAAGGGCGCCAACAATTGGCCATTTTGAAGGGGAACATCTAGTAGAAGTTATCCTGACCAAAGTTGGTCTTCGGCTGCCAAAAGCACTGGTGATGACGCCGTCTTGGGCTCCATGGTGACCTACGTCCTGCCGCTCTGCTGGTCTTGGTCTTGTTGCACCGGAATGGCAACCTTTGCCTGATACCTTGGCATGTGCTTGCCCCCTTTTCACCAAAGGGGAAACAAGGACACTGCGCAGGCCGACGCCCGCCTGGCGCCCGCCTGGCCTTGATCGTCATGGCTTGCATCATGGGATCCTCGCAAGGTACCCCTGCCTTGATCTCTTTGGCTCCTCGCGAGCCCGCCTGATGAGGCTGCCTCTGAAGAAGCTTCTTGTCGTCCGACCCGCGAGGCTTGGCCCCTCGCGAGGGTCTTGAGCTTGAGCTGATGAAGATGGACCGCGCTGGGCCCCCACTTGAGCCACGCCGCAGGCAGGCAAGTCTGGGGACCCCCGTTCCCAAAACACCGACAGTAGCCCCCGGGCCCAAGGCGCGCGCGTGCTTGGCTTAGTAGAGAAGCGAAGGGGCAAGCGCGAAGTGCCGCGGGCCCTAATAGCCTGCGGCCTTGGGCGTCGCGTGGCGGTTGATTGGACGTGGGCGTTTGCACTTCCCACGACGCCTCGGCAACTGCATGACTGACAAAAAGGGGGTGCCCGGGCCAGGCTTACTTGCCCTGCTCTCGTCCGTCTTGCCCTAGATCCCCCTTCTCGCTTTCCTCCTTCTTGCTCCCGAAATCCTCCAGATCTGTCTCAATCCTTCGCATCCGGCACGCCATGGCGACTCGCAAGTCCCCGGCTGATGCTTGGTACTCGCCGGCCCTGGATTCCCCGAATTTGTCAGAGAAGAACCTCGCCCTCGCGCGCCTGATGATGGTGGCGCAGGGCAGTGAGGGGGCGACTGTGCTCAAGGTCGGCTCCGACCAGCCTGAGGGCAAGGGGAGCACCTTCTACCCGTTCTTCGTGAGCGCCATTGTCACCGGTCTGGTGCCTCCTTTCTCTGAGTTCTTCTATGCCGTTCTCCGCCAATACAACTTGCAGGCCCTGCATCTCCACCCCAACTCTGTCCTTCTCCTGGCGATTTTCACCTACTATTGCGAGGCTCATGTTGGTGTGAAGCCCTCGGTGGCCTTGCTACGCCACTTTTTCTCCCTCCGGGTTTCTGGTGCTCAGGTTTCTGCATGCGCGATGCGCGAGCTTCATTGCATATTCTAGCTCCAACGCCATCTCGAAGCCTGGGAAGAGGATCGAAGGCTACCGGAGCAAGTGGGTCATGATGGATGTCGGGCGCCTCCACCCTCGTCTGGTATTGCCCACGGGGCAACCTAAGTCCGTTGACACATGGTCCCGCGCGGAGCTTGTCGACCCTCGCGCGAAGGCGGTGTTGAGGAGGATGAACGCGGACTTGAGGCCGAGCAACTTGGGGGCGGCGAAGCTGACCGGGCCCACGCTCTTGAGGGAGTTCTTGGAGCACCGGGTGGCTCCGCTCCAGGAGCACTCGCTCCCACTGTGGAGGCTTAGAGGAGCAGACGCCGCCCTGCGCCTAAGCTCCGAGGCCCTGACCAACGAGGATCTGACTGCGGCCCTCCATTCCTTGGTTGGGGGAGACGTGGCGAGCTCGGTGGGCGCCCCCGTCCCCCTATTCCTTCGTGACGACTGGGAGCAGGTGGTGAACGCCATGCCCACCTTCAACGGTGAGGGGCTGGTGCCCGCGGCAGCTCCCGAAGATCTGGCGGTGTTGGCGACGGTGAACTTGTCCTCCGGCAACTCCAGTGGGGAAGAAGAGGTGGAGGAGGAAGCGTCCGACTCGGAGGAGACTGACGAGGATTGGGGGAGTCCTTCCCCCGGCGCAGGTCCCAGGCCCTCCGCTCCATGTCGGACGACGACGAGGCCAGCGCCAGGCGAGGAAAGGAGGGCTCTTCCTCGGTCACGAGGAAGGGCAGGTCGAGCCTGGTTCCCCCAGAGTCTGCTCTGGTCCCTGGGGGGGGGGGGTCCAAGGCCAGCTCCATCCCTCCTGACGCGCCTTTTGCTTCCAGGCCCTCCAAGGCTGACCCCCGCTGCAGGCGCTCAGGCTTCAAGTTTGGCCGGAAGTTGCTTGAGTCCATGGACGACGTCCAGTAAGTGCTCGATTCGTGCTCTGCTTGGTTTCTGCCGCTGAAGCTTGACGTTTGCGCTCTTTTACCAGGCCGGCACCTGCTGCCAAGAGGTTGAAGGAGGCTTCTGCGGCCCCGCTTGGGGCGAATACGTCTGCCGGGGTGACGCCTTCGGCTGTTGGGGGAGAGGACGGTGAGGCCCGTGCCTCTCTGACCCAACCGCCCTCGCGAGGCCAACTGGGGCACCCCGGCGAGGAGTCAGCCGCCGTGGTCCCGCTGGGCCTGGAGTCGACTATGCTCGACGCTGCGGCCGTGGCGGCCAAGGCTCTGGAGGTCCCATCCTGCCAAGCCGTGGTCACGCTGCCATCTTCTCCGCCTGCTCCACAGGTTGTTGTCTCTTCTGCTCCCTCCGCCGCTGTCCTGGACCAGGTTGTCAATGAGCTGAGCCAACTGCGGGGGTATCTCCTGAGCGCGGACCCTCGTCTGGTGGCCAGGCGTCTGGAGTTGGCCTCTGGCTGGGCCCGTTCTGCTGCTTCCGTCTGAGCGGTGCTGAGCCAGGCCGTGTCGTCCTCCGACGAGGAGAAGCGGGCCGCCAACCAAGCCAAGGCCGCTCACGACGCTGCCCTGGGTGACGCTGCAACTGCCCAGGGCCGCTGCAAGACGCTTGAGGCCGAGCTGCAAGGCCTGCGCGATGAGCTCGCCAGGGAGGTGCACAGCCGCCAGGAGAAGGAGAAGGAGATGAAGGCCAGGGAGGCCGCCGCCAAGGACCGGAATGCCAAGCTTGATGATCGCCACAACCGACTGGAGACACTGGAGCGGTTGCTGAAGGCGGAGAGGACCGAGCTGGACGCCAAGGCGAAGGTCCTGACGGAGGACCGGGTGGCCTACGCGGAGCTGGAGAAGAAGGCTTGTGGCATACTGAAGACACTGTATGAGAGCGGCCTGGAGGAGCCATTGGCTGGTGAGGAGGACGGCCCCGCCAAGCTGCTCCCCTTCCTGGTTGATGCGCTTGAGGACGTCGCGGACGGCCTTGGCCCCATGGTCAAGGCCGAGGCACATGCCCTGTCTTCTGCGGCGCTGACGCGTGTCCTCAGCCATGTCTACCTGCACGACCCCAATGTTGACTTCGAGCCTGCTGGAGCCCGTGAGCGGCGACCGTGCCGCTACCGCCGCTGAGGCTATGAGAGGCCGAGCCAAGGTTTTGCTGGGGAAGTTCCGCTCCCCCAGCGTCCTTCCCGGGCGCGGTGCCGCCGGCCTTGCGACCTCGAGAGGCGAAGCCGTCCAGCGTGACTCCACCACCGGTGACGGCGTTTCTGGAGAGTGATCCCTTCGCGACTTCCATCCTATTTTATTCCTGCATATGCACCATGCCTCGCGGAGGCGTTAAAACTTGTGTTTGGCGTTGTGGAACAATCTTATGGCTTGTAATATTTGCTTTGAATTTCCTAGAATTTGCATTTTCCTCTCCTACTTGCTTACGCTCTACATCGGCAGGGCCCGGCCCCGCGCGTACCTCACCCAGCGTTAGCCCCGACCGGAAACCAAGGACGGGACTGAGGAGTGAGGGGCTACGTGGCAAGTTAGGCTCCTGAGTCGCGATGCTCAGGAGTCCCCCTTGACGCGCGAGCAACAAGTAGGGAAGGGGGGAGCGAGGAGTGGATTGATCGTTCTACGTCGGCAGGGCCCGGCCCCTCGCGTACCTCACCCAGCGTTAGCCCCGACCGGAAACCAAGGATGGGACTAAGGAGTGAGGGGCTACGTGGCAAGTTAGGCTCCTGAGTCGCGATGCTCAGGAGTCCCCCTAGACACTCAAACAGGTTTCATACCTTGGCTCCGCTCGGGGAGTGGCGCGCGACGACCAGGTCCAAGGGACCTGGCTGGGTGGCGTGCGCTCGGGCGAGGCCCAGGCGTAGCCCCCGTGTCTAGCCCCCTCGCGGGGCACTCCCGAGGGGAGGCGTTGCGATGGTGCCGGACACTGAGCTCTGGGCTCCCTGAGGTTGGTACGGCCGTGGGCCGCCCTCAGTTGTTTATCACCAGCCCGGAGCATAGCGCTTCCGTATGTGTACGGGCATAGCCGCTCCTCGGCAGTGTCATCAGCCAGCGCGGAGCATGGTGCTTCCACTGGTGCATGGGAGGGGGCTCCCCTTCGGGAGGAGCCCCCGGGGCGTGTATTGCCCCGCCCTGACACGTGGCCGGCACGGTAGGGCTAGGAGAGGTGTATCTGGGCACCCGTGAGCCAGCGCGGGACTCACGAGGCCCTACCTCGAGGCGGGTTGCGCCTGGCTTTGGGCCTTTATCAATTGGTGTGTTCTGCAGGGTTGTTAGAATGCAAATGCTCTATGTCCTCAGGTCCCGGCCCTCGAGCGAGCTCAGCCGCCGCTGGTATGACAGGTCGCGATGCCGTGGGTCAAGGCTAGGGGTGAGGGCTAGAGAGCTAGTAGGAGCCCATGAGTCGCGATGCTCAGGTACCCCCCTTTTAACGTGCAAGTGCTTTGCATGACGACAAGCAGTAGGTGATAATCATGGGAATCAGATTAAGTGTGAAAGAACAACTTCACCCTAAGGTAAATGCTGGAAAAGCAACTGCCGCTGGGTTGGGCCCGAGCGGCATGGGGATGATGCAGCCCGAGGGGCACCCCCAACAAGGTAGGTAAAGAGCATAAGCAAAATTGATACATGCCGCGGGGACGGACCCACGCGGCCTGGGAATGGTGCAGTCCTATGGGCGCTCCCAGCTGAAAGTAGAACTCTGAAAGATGTCACCTAGTGCTGTTGAAGATGAAGTGATGCTAAGGAAGTGAGCGATGCGCGGTGAAGACGTCGGCCCTCATGAGCCCCCAGGCCCAGGGGCCTCGGGAGGCTCCTGTGGTACGTGCAGGTCTTCGGGGACCATCGCCACCTCTGCCAGGACCGCGTGATGCCTGCCCTCCTGAGCCTCCAGAATTCTCCTCAACAGGCGCTGATGTACGGTGACCGCGCTCGGCAGGCCGAAGGGCATGCGAACGTAGCTGTGAGGTGGTCCCTCGCAGCGCCCTACGGCCGAAGGCCATAGGCGCTCCTGGGACGCAGCTCGGTTGAGCCCTGGTACGTCGACGCAGGCGCGCAGTCCTCCATCCTTGCCTGGATGTGGGGCCATGGCAGGTAAGCGGCGGCTGCCACACATGACTCTGGACTCTTGTAGCTCATGGGTGTTTCTTGCGATGAACTACTAAGGGTTTGGTCTCCTTTGACTTGCACCTTCCTGAGGGAAGCGTGCTTGAAAGCACACCTCCAAATGGTGCCCGAGTGCCTCCCCCGCGACCTTGGCAAGGTCGGCGGCTCTCCAAGAGAGAGCCCTCGATCCCTGCCTAAGGAGGGCGCCGGGCGCGCCTTCCTATGCATGAGAGGGTGGCGCTCCCTGATCGGGCGCGAATCCTGACGCGATACCTTCGGAGGTGCCCGCCTCCTTGTGGCTCGGGCCCGGTGAGGTCTTCTTCTTCTTGAGGGTCGCCTCGAGAGGCCTCCCGCTCCCGTGATCTGGTTCTTCGATTGCTGCGGCTTGGAACGCACGCTCAAGCGAGCACACTGCATCCCTTTCTTCACAAGGTACGGTGATGACTCCACCGCTTCCTGGCATCGTGAGGACATTGTAACCATGGTGAGTCACTGCCATAAACTTGGCTAGGGCTGGGTACCCAAGGATGGCGTTGTACGGCAGGCGGATGTGAGCGAAGTCGAAGTCGATGAGCTCGGTGCGGTAGTTGTTGCGTTGCCCGAAGGTGACCGGAAGGCGAACCTGCCCAATTGGAACAGTGGAACCATCGGTGACTCCTGAGAAAGGCTTGGTCGGCTGAAGCTGGTTGTACGACACTTGGAGATTGTCGAACATCTCGACGGACAAGATGTTGAGTCCTGCCCCGCCATCGATGAGGGTCCTGGTGACCTGCACGTTGCTGATGATTGGGGAGCAAAGCATCGGGAGGACTCCGGCCGTTGACACACACTTGAGCTGGTTTGCGGAACTGAATGTGATCGCACACGAAGACCACCTGAGAGGGTGCGTGGCCTCAAGCTTGGGAAGGACTGCATTCACCTCGCGAGCAAACTGCTTGAAGATGCACTGTGAGGCTGGGGCCTGGGCGCCACCCAAGATGCAAGCGATTGCACGCGGCTCTTGGAAGCCCCCAGCCCCATCGTCTTGGTGTTGGTCTTCGTTCCTCCTTGGTGGAGGCGATAGAGGAGGGAGGCCCGTGTTGCCGTGCGGGTGGCCCTCACGAGGCTGGTCCCTCCAGCCTCCCTCGCGAGGATGGTCCTGCCAGCGGTCCTCGCGAGGGCGGTCACGCCATCCCTGGCGAAGGCCGCGGTCTTCCCATCGTCCGCCACCTCTTCCTCCTCCTCGGCCATAGCCCCTGTCGTTGCGCTCTGGGCGTCGGCCGATTCGTCCATCTCGCACGGCTCTGAGCTCTTGACACTCGTTGGTGTTGTGGGTGTGGAGGTCGTGGTACACGTAGTATCATCCGCCCTTGGATGACTCGGGCTGGTCCCTGCCTCGCTTGGTGTCTGGTTCCGCTACTAGCACGGCAGCCCCCTTGCACTTCACGTCTTTGGCCTTGAGCTTTTTTTCTTCCGGGTCGGCTGCCGGGAGCTCGAGGAGGGAGAGGCGCCCTTCCTCAGCCCTGGCGCACTTGGTCGCCAAGTTGAACAGCTCCAGGGATGTGCACAGGTCTTCATGGATTGCTAGCTCTTCCTTCATCTTGACGTCGCGCACGCCGTCGGAGAAGGCTGAGATGATAGCTTCTTCAGTTACCTTGGGGATCTTGAGGCGAGCGTAGTTGAAGCGCTGGATGTACTTCTGCAGGGTTTCTCCCGACTGTTGCTTGATGCGGTGCAGGTTGCTCACGACCGGGGGCCGGTCGCTAGTGCCTTGGAAGTTGGCGATGAAGCGGGTGCGCATCTCGCTCCAGAAGGAGATCATGCCGGGAGCCAGGTTCAGGAGCCAGGTGCGGGCGCCGTCCTTGAGCGCCATGGGGAACCAATTCGCCATGACCTTTTCATCTCCGTTGGCGGCTATGATGCCCAGCTCGTAGAGCTGCAGGAACTCCGCGGGGTCCGCTGTGCCATCATAGCGGGGTGGGAGGTCAGGCTTGAACTTGCCTGGCCATGTGACGCCGCGCAGCTTGGGGGTGAAGGCGAGGCAGCCCACCATGGCCACCGGCGCCCTTTGCTGGTGCTGGACTTGTTCTTGCGGCTCACCACGCGCCGCCACTGGGAGCAGCATGGGGTCTCGTCGTGGGGGCGCTGGGGCGCGATCTTGGCGTGCCGGCGCTGGGAGAGCGCGAGCACCTTCCTGGGGACGTGGGATCTCTTGGCAGGTCCCTTCTTGCTGCGCAGGCGCCAGACGTGGAGGGTCCCGCCCTGGGGCTGCGTGCCTTGGAGCCAAGGCACCTTCTTGGGGAGGAGGCGGTGGAGGCGCCTCCTGATCCTCGCCCCTGCACGGGATGGAGGGCGAAGCAGCGAGAGGGACCGCAAGGGGGAGCCCCCTGCGGCACTGACGAGCTCGGTGATGCGGGCGAGCCAGTCCTCGTAGAGGTCGTCGATGGGGTGATAGTGTAGGAGCTCCTGCGCCAAGAGCAGTGAGGCGTGCGCATCCATGGGTGCGCGACGGGCGTGGGACGACGAGCCTGCTGGAGTCAGCGACGGGGTGGTGGTGCGGCCATCCCGCCGCACCGAAGGATGCTGGGATGAGGCCTGCTGCTCGTTCCCCGCCAGGCGGGTGGCGGCGTTGGCGGCGGGCGACGGGGAACGTCGTGGGGGGCCGCCGACGGGCGCCGTCTGGGCGACGCGAGTGGCGCGAGCAGCCCGGCGCTCGGCGCGAGCCCGGTGAGCGTCAGCCATGGACACGACGGAAGATCACACGCGAACAGCGGAAGAAAGATTCCGGCGCACCCCTACCTGGCGCGCCAAATGTCGGATTTCGGGTTCCAGCAGACCCTTGAGGTTCGAACACTGGGGCGCGCGCGGAGATCTCTCCCCTACCGATCTACGTCCGATCCTCTCATGCGAACTAAGATGAAAATGATGAACAACACAAGAGACACGAGGTTTATACTGGTTCGGGCCACCGTTGTGGTGTAATACCCTACTCCAGTGTGTGGTGTGGTGGATTGCCTCTGGGGCTGATGATGGACAGTACAAGGGAAGAACAGCCTCGCGAGAGGTGTTCTTGCGCTGGTGTGATGAACTGCTAGGGTGAGTTTCGTCGCCTCTCTCTATCTCATTGCTAGGGTTCTACCAGATCTCTCTCTCTCTCTTTTCCTTCTTGGGTGTCTCGATGTCTCTACTCTGTGGTGGCTAGCTCTATTTATAGAGGCCCTGGGCCTCTCCCTGAATGATTGAGCGGGAAGGGCGCCAACAATTGGCCATTTTGAAGGGGAACATCTAGTACAAGTTATCCTGACCAAAGGTGGTCTTCGGCTGCCAAAAGCACTGGTGATGACGCCGTCTTGGGCTCCACGGTGACCTCGGTCCTGCCGCTATGCTGGTCTTGGTCTCGTTGCACCAGAATGGCAACCTTTGCCTGATACCTTGGCCTGTGCTTGCCCCCTTTTCACCAAAGGGGAAACAAGGATACTGCGCAGGCCGGCGCCCGCCTGGCGCCCGTCTGGCCTTGATCATCATGGCTTGCGTCATGGGAACCTCGCGAGGTACCCCTGCCTTGATCTCTCCGCCACCTCGCGAGCCCGCCTGATGAGGCTGCCTCTGAGGAAGCTTCCTGTCGTCCGCCCCGCGAGGCTTGGCCCCTCGCGAGGGTCTTGAGCTTGAGCTGATGAAGATGGGCCGCGCTGGGCCCCCACTTGAGCCATGCCGCAGGCTGCAGGCAGGCAAGTCTAGGGACCCCCATTCCCAGAACGCCGACAAGTCCCGAGGCATGAGGCAAAGGTTTCCATATTGGTGCAACAAGACCAAGACCAGCAGGATGGTGGAGGTGACCGCGGAGCCCATGGTGGCATCATCACCAAAGCCTTTGGTAGGCGAAGACCACCTTTTTTCAGGATAGCTTGTACTGGTTGTCCCCCTTCAAATTGGCCGTTGTGGGATACCTTCCTGCCTAATATTTTGGAGGAGGACCAAGGCCTCTATAAATAGGACTAGCCACTACCATAGAGGAGGAGAGGATCATCGAGACCATCCACACCCACACAAGTTCATCGAGCTCAAGAACACCTCTCCTCAGGAGGCTGTTCATCCATTGTACTTGTTCATCCTTAGCCTACAAGGCAATCCACCACACCACACTAGAGTAGGGTATTACACCACGATGGTGGCCCGAACCAATATAAACCCTTGTGTCCCTTGTTCTTCGGGTTTGGCGAGCTAGGCTTAGAGATCGTTGCGAGAGTGGGCTCACGGGGGAGAGAGATCTTCGTGCGCACCCCAGTGTTCGAACCTCAAGGGTGTGCCGGAACCCCTAATCCGACATTTGGCACGCCAGGTAAGGGTGCGCTGAAGCCTCTCTTCCGTCAGCTGATCCGCCAACACCCCACGGTCTCGATGTCTGGCGACCCGAGGACCAACGCCGACCAGTGGGCTGCTTGGCCCGTCAAGGCGGCACCGTCCGCCCAAGGAGACCTCAACTCTGCGCTCCAGGCGGCCTGCACACCACCGAGTGCCGCGTGACGCGGGCGGCGCGGACCGACACCTTCCACCCTCGCACTGCGGCGTGCGCGGGCCACCGCAAGATCCTCAAGCTACGCAGCATCGACGACGCTACACACCCGACGGGAACAGGCAAACATGCGAGCCGCGCTCGTGGTGGCGCGGGAGCTGCTGCGGTGCCGGCTAATGGAGAGCGGCCGCGACGCTCTGCTGGAACGCGTCGCCGATCTGTTGGATGTTGCAACCAGGGGTACGCCACCTTTCTGCTCCCTACTTACATCTCAATTTGTGGCCAGGTCGCACGACGGGCCTCGTCGCGCCCGCGTGCTCGCAGGTGCACCGGGAGGGCTCGCCAGCACCAGCACGACCTGCCGTGCCGAACATCTGGCCGCGCCCTTGCCTCCCCTGGTAGCGTAGGTGCGGGCATTGCTCCTCACGGTCCCAATGGGGTGCCACCCTAGAGCCACCAGGGAGGCGCACCCGGCTCGGTGGCGTGGGGCACAGGGCGCCTCAGCGGAGGGTTCGGAGAGGCAGCTCAGGAAGCCTATGTGCCCCACATGGTGGATTAGGAGTACACACCAGAGGATGACCCCTGCACGTTCCTCGAGCCGGGCTAGGAAGAAGAGATGCTGGAAGCCGAGGCCTTCCATGAGCCACCCAGCAGCCTTGTTGACCCCGCCAGTGACAACAACCGTAGGGTACCACTGATATCTTAGGAGCAGGCTTATGCTAACCATGGGTCGCAGGTGGACCAGGCCGCAGCGGCAGACGGCAAACCCACCGTGGCAGCCCCATTCCAGCCAGGGGCATCGCACTGTGGGTTGTGCGGAAGGGGTCCGGAGCAAGGCCCTTCCTCATGTCGCGTGGGGCAAGGCGTCGCCCGGAGTTAGGTCCTCTGTCGGGGAGGCGTCGGCGAGCCCTCCCCCCGGCAGAGGGCCCGTGGTCGCCGAGGACGCCGCTAGAGTCCCCTTTGCCCCTTGGCATCGTCCTGGTTTTCGGACGCCCCAACGGTGGTCGAGGGTGGCTCAAGGCGGGCCCCTCGTCTGGTGATATAAAGCAAGGCTCACGCCTGTGAAGGTCTCCACCCGTCACACTCTCACGTAATAATGAGTGGGGTTGTACACGCCCTGGAATCTCTGGAGATCCTCCCTCAGGCCTCGGGGGCTCCCGCCCACGTCCTAGTGGAAGCACCATGCTCAGCGCTGGCCGTCGACACTGTCCCCCAATAACTATGCTCACGGCCAGTGAAAGCACTAGGCTCCGTGCTGGTGAGAAGACAAGAAGACTAGCTAGGTGCCAGACGCGGCCATTTGCTTTCAACCCCTTTTCTGTAACTCGATTTGCCTCCTTTTGGATTTGAACTCGAAGTCGTATTTTCATTGGCAAGCATGGGGGGCATCTTTTCTCGTTCACGTTGATTTCTTGAGTTTTCTAGATCCGTGCCTCGTTTCGAGGCCAGCGCCTACTGCCCCTCCCTTATGAGTGCCTCGCGAGCGGGGGCTGGGCGTAGTATGCGCGTGCATCTCGCCGAGATCTAACGCTCATCTCTCGCAAGGCCCTCTTGGGCGGACTAGCAGACTCCTCATAAGACCGAAACCTCGCGAGCCCGCGGAGGACTCCACTCGGGAGAACTACACATCGACAACTACAAGACCAGTCTGAGGCCCGCCTAGACTAAGGTAAGTTACTGCAGCAAGCTCGCGGACGAACTTGAGAGCTCACTAAAGCACGCCTTAAGTCTGGTTCAGGGAATAAAACAATAGTCTGATTACATGAGGGGCTCCCCCTCCCCAAAATGCACTTACATCTTCTGGGGCCGTGCCCAAGCTTTTGTGCCCAGGTTCAAAACAAGGAGCGTGGGCTCAATCGGACATGTCGCTCGTGGCATCTTCCGGATCGCTCCCGGACATGCTACTGGCGTCGTCGCCAGTGTCGTTTTCACCATCATTGACCACGTCGCCTTCATCCGCCACGACCACCACTGCGTCGTCGTTGGAAGCAAAAGCTCTGACCAGAGCATCCACGTTATCATCCACCCAGCGCGCCAGGTTGTCCCGGATAGCTCCGGGCACTGGGGCGATGGCGGCATCGAAGTCGAAGTTGGGGTCAGCCTTCTGAAGATGGCTAAAGATGCAGGAGAACACGCGTCCAAGGAGGCCTCAGCTCTTTTCGTCCACAAGCTCGCGAGCCCTCTCGGCTCGGTCCTCCAGGTGCGTCACGACGTTGGTGAAGAAGCGAAGATTGTCTGCATAGTCCTCTGCGTGGGGGTGAGCGGCGTGTTCGTCGCAGATGGTACCCAGTGCCTGGTTGGCCCTCACCTTGAGGGCCTGGTGCATGGGAGTATGCTCGTGCAGTAAGGTCTGTCAGCGGAGCGCTTTCTCCCTGCTTTGATATGCGAGGGACTCAGCATCAGCAACCCGCCATTGGAGCGGGAGCAGTTCGGCGCGGGCGGAGGCCAGCGCGGCCAGGATGGAGATCAGGGCCGCTGCGGCGGCCTTCTCATGCTGCTCCTCTTCGCGCAGCCTCAACCTGAGGGCAGTGGTTCTGCCCTCGGCTTCAGCTTCCACGAGCTTCAGCTTCAGATCATGCCTGTTGGCGAGTTCTACACGAGCCTCCGCCACCCTATGGTTGACTTCCTCTTGGATCTTGGCTTCACGCGCGCTGGCAGTGTCCTTCGCCTGGGTTACCTGACGCTCCCTCGTCTCCAACCGTTCAAGCTTGGGGCTGCACTCCGTCACCTCCAGCATCAGCGCCTCCTCGCGTCTCAGGAGCTCCCCCTCCTTGGAGGGTGCCCCCTTCATCGACGCCAAGGCAGCCCCGCGTGCCTCGACCTCTCGCTCCAGGGAGGCGTTCAGAGCCGGAGCTCCCCTTTGCGTTTCTCTGTGGCCTCGTGGCGACGGTCAGCTTCCATGGCCTCCTGCAGGGCCCGGGCACTGGCCTCGCGCAAGGTAGCGAGGGATGCCTCGGCCTTCACGTTGGCGCGTTCTGAAGGAAATATGCCCTAGAGGCAATAATAAAGTTGTTATTTATATTTCCTTATATCATGATAAATGTTTATTATTCATGCTAGAATTGTATTAACTGGAACTTAGTACATGTGTGAATACATAGACAAACAGAGTGTTGATACGTCTCAAACGTATCTATAATTTTTGATTGTTCCATGCTATTATATTAGGATGTTTTATATGCATTTATATGGTATTTTATATGATTTTTGGGACTAACCTATTAACCTACAGCCTAGTGCCAGTTTCTATTTTTCCTTGTTTTTGAGTTTTACAGAAAGTAATACCAAACGGAGTCCAATGGACGTGACAATTTTTGACATTTTTTATGGACCAAAAGAAGCCCCCGGAGTGAAAGAGTTGGGCCAGAAGAGTCCCGAGCCGTCCACGAGGGTGGGGGCGCGCCGCCCTATCTCGTGGACAACTCGGAGACCCCCTTGGCGTGAGACCAACGCCAAAAATTCCTATAAATACAGAAACCTCCAGAAAATAACCTAGATCGGGAGTTCCGCCGCCGCAAGCCTCCTTAGCCACCAACAACCAATCTAGACCCGTTCCGACACCCTGGCGGAGGGGGGAATCCCTCTCCAGTGGCCATCTTCATCATCCCGGTGCTCTCCATGACGAGGAGGGAGTATTTCACCCTCGGGGCTGAGGGTATGTACCAGTAGCTATGTGTTTGATCTCTCTCTCTCTCGTGTTCTTGATTCGGCACGATCTTGATGTACCGTGATCTTTGCTATTATAGTTGGATCTTATGATGTTTCTCCCCCTCTAATCTCTTGTAATGGATTGAGTTTTACCTTCGAAGTTATCTTATCGGATTGAGTCTTTAAGGATTTGAGAACACTTGATGTATGTCTTGCATGTGCTTATCTGTGGTGGCAATGGGATATTCACGTGATCCACTTGATGTATGTTTTGGTGATCAACTTGCGAGTTCCGTGACCTCGTGAACTTGTGCATAGGGGTTGGCACACGTTTTCGGCTTGACTCTCCGGTAGAAACTTTGGGGCACTCTTTGAAGTTCTTTGTGTTGGTTGAATAGATGAATCTGAGATTGTGTGATGCATATCGTATAATCATACCCACGGATACTTGAGGTGACATTGGAGTATCTAGGTGACATTAGGGTTTTGGTTGATTTGTGTCTTAAGGTGTTATTCTAGTATGAACTCTAGGATAGATTGAACGGAGAGAATAGCTTCATGTTACTTTACTACGGACTCTTGAATAGATCGATCAGAAAGGATAACTTTGAGGTGGTTTCGTACCCTACAATAATCTCTTCGGTTGTTCTCCGCTATTAGTGACTTTGGAGTGACTCTTTGTTGCATGTTGAGGGATAGTTATATGATCCAATTATGTTATTATTGTTGAGAGAACTTGCACTAGTGAAAGTATGAACCCTAGGCCTTGTTTCAGCGCATTGCTATACCGTTTTCGCTCACTTTTATCATTAGTTACCTTGCTGTTTTTATAATTTCATATTACAAAAACATATATCTACCATCCATATTGCACTTGTATCACCATCTCTTCGCCGAACTAGTGCACCTATACAATTTACCATTGTATCGGGTGTGTTGGGGATACAAGAGACTCTTTGTTATTTGGTTGCAAGGTTGTTTGAGAGAGACCATCTTCATCCTACGCCTCCCACAGATTGATAAACCTTAGGTCATCCACTTGAGGGAAATTTGCTACTGTCCTACAAACCTCTGCACTTGGAGGCCCAACAACGTCTACAAGAAGAAGGTTGTGTACTAGACATCAAGCTCTTTTCTGGCGCCGTTGCCAGGGAGGTTAGCGCTTGAAGGTATATCTTTAGATCTTGCAATCGAATCTTTTAGTTTCTTGTTCTATCGCTAGTTTAGTCTATAAAAGAAAACTACAAAAAATGGAATTAAGGTTGCCTCATATGCTTCATCTTTTTAATGTCTTTCGTGAAAATAAGAATTCCGATAATTGTGCCAAAGTGTTAGAAGAAGAATGCATTAAAATGTTTGGCACTAAATCTTTGGATAATGAGCATGACTGCAATGTTGTTAGTGTGAATTCTTTAAATATCCATGATGCTAATGATATGCAAAGCCACAAGCTTGGGGATGCTATGTTTGATGAAGATGATATTTTTAGTCCCCCAAGTTTTGATGAGCAAATTTATTATGATGATAGCATGCCTCCTTTCTATGATGATTATTGTGATGACATGTATGCTATAGAGAATAATGATAACCATGAAACTTGTCATCGTGATTTAAATTTTCAATTGGATTATGCCTCATATGATAGTTATTTTGTTGAGTTTGCTTCCACTATTCCGAATGAGAAGAATTTTGCTTATGTGGAGAGTAGTAAAATTTCTATGCTTGTGAATCATGAAAACAATGCTTTATGTGATGGTTATATCGTTGAATTTATTCATGATGCCACTGAAAATTATTATGAGAGAGGAACATATGTTTTTACATATTGCAATAATATCAAGTTTCCTCTCTATGTGTTGAAAATCTTGAAGTTATCCTTGTTTTACCTTCCTATGCAAGTTGATTCTTGTTCCCACAAGTTGTTTGATCACAAAATCCATATGCATAGGAAGTGGGTTAGGCTTAAATGTGCTAGTTATATTCTTCATGATGCTCTCTTTATGTTTCAATTCTTATCTTTTATGTGAGCATCATCGAAATCATCATGCCTAGCTAGGGGCGTTAAACGATAGCGCTTGTTGGGAGGCAACCCAATTTTTTGTTCCTTGCTTTTTGTTCCTGTTAATAATAAATAAATCATCTATCCTCTGTTATGATTGAGTTTTTTATGTTTTAATTAGTGTTTGTGCCAAGTAAAGCCTTTAGGATCTTCTTGGGTGATTATTGTTTGATCTTGCCGATAAAAACAGAAAGTATGCACTCACGAAAATAATTTTCATTTTTTACCACAGAGCGATAAAATACCAATTCCAACTGCACTAGTTCAATATACAAATTGTCTAGTACTTCCTAATTTATCAGGATTTTTCGAGTTACAAAAGTATTCAAAACCTACATATTGCTACAGACTGTTCTGTTTTTGAGAGATTCTGTTTTCTATGTGTTGTTTGCTTATTTTGATGAATCTATGAGTAGTATCGGAGGGTATGAACCATAGATAAGTCGGCATACAGTAGATATTACACCAATATGAATTTATAATGAGTTCACAACAGTACCAAAAGTGATGATTTATTTTCTTATACTAATGGAGCTTACGAGTTTTCTGTTAAGTTTTGTGTTGTGAAGTTTTCAAGTTTTGGGTAAAGATTCGATGGACTATAGAACAAGGAGTGGAAAGAGCCTAAGCTTGGGGATGCCCAAGGCACCCCAAGGTAATATTCAAGGACAACCAAGAGCCTAAGCTTGGGGATGCCCCGGATGGCATCCCCTCTTTCGTCTTCGTTCATCGGTAACTTTACTTGGAGCTATATTTTTATTCACCACATGATATGTGTTTTGCTTGGAGCGTCATTGCTACCTCTTGAGCACTGCGTTGGTTTTCCCTTGAAGAGGAAAGGGTGATGCAGTAGAGCAGCGTAAGTATTTCCCTCAGTTTTTGAGAACTAAGGTATCAATCCAGTAGGAGGCCACGCACGAGTCCCTCGCACCTACACAAACAAATAAACTCCTCGCAACCAACGCGATAAAGGGGTTGTGAATCCCTTCACGGTCACCTACGAGAGTGAGATATGATAGATATGATAAGATAATATTTTTGGTATTTTTATGATAAAGAGAAATAAAGATGCAAGTAAAAAAATGGCAAAGGAAATAACTAAGTATTGGAAGATTAATATGATTGAAAATAGACCCGGGGGCCATAGGTTTCACTAGAGACTTCTCTCGAAAGAATAAGTATTACGGTGGGTGAACAAATTATTGTTGAGAAATTGACAGAATTGAGCATAGTTATGAGAAAATCTAGGTATGATCATGTATATAGGCATCACGTCCGAGACAAGTAGACCGACTCCTGCCTGCATCTACTACTATTACTCCACACATCGACCGCTATCCAGCATGCATCTGGAGTATTAAGTTCAAGAGAACAGAGTAACGCTTTAAGCAAGATGACATGATGTAGAGGGATAAACTCATGCAATATGATATAAACCCCATCTTGTTATCCTCGATGGCAAAAATACAATACGTGCCTTGCTGCCCCTACTGTCACTGGGAAAGAACACCGCAAGATTGAACCCAAAGCTAAGCACTTCTCCCATTGCAAGAAAGATCAATCTAGTAGGCTAAACAAAACTGATAATACAAAGAGACTTGCAAAGATAACCAATCATACATAAAAGAATTCATAGAAGATTCAAATATTGTTCACAAATAAACTTGATCATAAACCCACAATTCATCGGTCTCAACAAACACACCGCAAAAGAAGATTACATCGAATAGATCTCCACAAGAGAGGGGGAGAACTTTGTATTAAGATCCAAAAAGAGAGAAGAAGCCATCTAGCTAATAACTATGGACCCGTAGGTCTGAAGTAAACTACTCACACTTCATCGGCGAGGCTATGGTGTTGATGTAGAAGCCCTTCGTGATCGATACCCCCTCCGACGGAGCTCCGGAAAAGGCCCCAAGATGGGATCTCGTGGATACAGAAAGTTACGGCGGTGGAATTAGGGTTTTGGCTCCGTATCTGGTAGTTTGGGGGTACGTAGGTATATATAGGAGGAAGGAGTACGTCGGTGGAGCAACGTGGGCCCCACGAGGGTGGAGGGCGCGCCTGGGGGGTAGGCGCACCCCCTACCTTGTGCCTTCCTCGTTGATTCTTGATGTAGGGTCCAATTCCTCTGGATCATGTTCGTTCCAAAAATCACGTTCCCGAAGGTTTCATTCCATTTGGACTCTGTTTGATATTCTTTTTCTGCGAAACCCTAAAATAGGCAAAAACCAACAATTCTGGGCTGGGCCTCCGGTTAATAGGTTAGTCCCAAAAATAATATAAAAGTGTATAATAAAGCCCAATAATTTCCAAAACAGGATATAATATAGCATGGAACAATCAAAAATTATAGATACGTTGGAAACGTATCAAACTGAAGGAAATATGCCCTAGAGGCAATAATAAAGTTATTATTTATTTCCTTATATCATGATAAATGTTTATTATTCATGCTAGAATTGTATTAACCGGAAACATAATACATGTGTGAATACATAGACAAACAGAGTGTCACTAGTATGCCTCTACTAGACTAGCTCGTTAATCAAAGATGGTTATGTTTCCTAACCATGGACAAAGAGTTGTTATTTGATTAACGTGATCACATCATTAGGTGAATGATTTGATTGACATGACCCATTCCATTAGCTTAGCACCCGATCGTTTAGTATGTTGCTATTGCTTTCTTCATGACTTATACATGTTCCTATGACTATGAGATTATGCAACTCCCGTTTACCGGAGGAACACTTTGTGTGCAACCAAACGTCACAACGTAACTGGGTGATTATAAAGGTGCTCTACAGGTGTCTCCAAAGGTACATTTTGGGTTGGCGTATTTTGAGATTAGGATTTGTCACTCCGATTGATGGAGAGGTATCTCTGGGCCCTCTCGGTAATGCACATCACTTAAGCCTTGCAAGCATTGCAACTAATGAGTTAGTTGCGGGATGCTGTATTACAGAACGAGTAAAGAGACTTGCCGGTAACAAGATCGAACTAGGTATGGGATACCGACGATCGAATCTCGGGCAAGTGACATACCGATGACAAAGGGAACAACATATGTTGTTATGCGGTCTGACCGATAAAAGATCTTCGTAGAATATGTAGGAGCCAATATGAGCATCCAGGTTCCGCTATTGGTTATTGACCGGAGACATGTCTCGGTCATGTCTACATTGTTCTCGAACCCGTAGGGTCCGCACGCTTAAGGTTACGATGACAGTTATATTATGAGTTTATGCATTTTGATGTACCGAAGGTTGTTCGGAGTCCCGGATGTGATCACGGACATCACAAGGAGTCTCGAAATGGTCGAGACATAAAGATTGATATATTGGAAGCCTATGTTTGGATATCGGAAGTGTTCCGGGTGAAATCAGGATTTTACCGGAGTACCAGGAGGTTACCGAAACCCCCCGGGAGGTATATGGGCCTTAGTGGGCCTTAGTGGAAGAGAGGAGAGGTGGCCAGAGATGGGCCGCGCGCCCCTCCTCCCCTTGGTCCGAATTGGACAAGGAGAGGGGGTCGGCCCCCCTTCCTCCTCTCGCTCCTTTTCCCCCCCTCCATGAATCCTATTCCAACTAGGAAAGGGGGGAGTCCTACTCCCAAAGGGAGTAGGACTCCTCCTGGCGCGCCTCTCCTGGCCGGCCGGCCCCCTCCCTTGAACCTTTATATATGGAGGCAGGGGCACCCCCTAGAGACACAAGTTGATCCACGTGATCATATTCTTAGCCGTGTGCGGTGCCCCCTTCCACCATAGTCCTCGATAATATTGTAGCAGTGCTTAGGCGAAGCCCTGTGACAGTAGTACATCAAGATCGTCACCACGCCGTCGTGCTGACGGAACTCTTCCCCGACACTTTGCTGGATCGGAGTCCGGGGATCGTCATCGAGCTGAACGTGTGCTAGAACTCGGAGGTGCCGTAGTTTCGGTGCTTGATAGGTCGGGCCGTGGAGACGTACGACTACATCAACCAAATGTTTCCGTTGTTGATCTACAAGGGTACGTAGATCATACTCTCCCCTCTCGTTGCTATGCATCACCATGATCTTGCGTGTGCGTAGGAATTTTTTTGAAATTACTACGTTTCCCAACAGTGGCATCCGAGCCTAGGTTTTATATGTTGATGTTATATGCACGAGTAGAACACAAGTGAGTTGTGGGCAATATAAGTCATACTGCTTACCAGCATGTCATACTTTGGTTCGGCGGTATTGTTGGACGAAGCGGCCCATACCGACATTACGCGTACGCTTACGCGAGACCGGTTCTCCCGACGTGCTTTGCACATAGGTGGCTTGCGGGTGACAGTTTCTTCAACTTTAGTTGAACCGAGTGTGGCTACGCCCGGTCCTTGCGAAGGTTAAAACAGCACCAACTTGACAAACTATCGTTGTGGTTTTGATGCGTAGGTAAGATTGGTTCTTGCTTAAAGCCCGTAGCAGCCACGTAAAACATGCAACAACAAAGTAGAGGACGTCTAACTTGTTTTTGCAGGGCATGTTGTGATGTGATATGGTCAAGACATGATGCTAAATTTTATTGTATGAGATGATCATGTTTTGTAACCGAGTTATCGGCAACTGGCAAGAGCCATATGGTTGTCGCTTTATTGTATGCAATGCAATCGCGCTGTAATGCTTTACTTTATCACTAAGCGGTAGCGATAGTCGTGGAAGCATAAGATTGGCGAGACGACAACGATACTACGATGGAGATCAAGGTGTCGCGCCGGTGACGATGGTGATCACGACGGTGCTTCGGAGATGGAGATCACAAGCACAAGATGATGATGGCCATATCATATCACTTATATTGATTGCATGTGATGTTTATCTTTTATGCATCTTATCTTGCTTTGATTGACGGTAGCATTATAAGATGATCTCTCACTAAATTTCAAGATAAAAGTGTTCTCCCTGAGTATGCACCGTTGCCAAAGTTCGTCGTGCCCAGACACCACGTGATGATCGGGTGTGATAAGCTCTACGTCCATCTACAACGGGTGCAAGCCAGTTTTGCACACGCAGAATACTCAGGTTAAACTTGACGAGCCTAGCATATGCAGATATGGCCTCGGAACACTGAGATCGAAAGATCAAGCGTGAATCATATAGTAGATATGATCAACATAGCGATGTTCACCTTTGAAAACTACTCCATTTCACGTGATGATCGGTTATGGTTTAGTTGATTTGGATCACGTGATCACTTAGATGATTAGAGGGATGTCTATCTAAGTGGGAGTTTAAGTAATATGATTAATTGAACCTAAATTTATCATGAACTTAGTACCTGATAGTATCTTGCTTGTTTATGTATGATTGTAGATAAATGGCCCGTGCTGTTGTTCCGTTGAATTTTAATGCGTTCCTTGAGAAAGCAAAGTTGAAAGATGATGGTAGCAATTACACGGACTGGGTCCGTAACTTGAGGATTATCCTCATTGCTGCACAGAAGAATTACGTCCTCGAAGCACCGCTAGGTGCCAGGCCTGCTGCTGGAGCAACACCAGATGTTGTGAATGTCTGGCAGAGCAAAGCTGATGACTACTCGATAGTTCAGTGTGCCATGCTTTACGGCTTAGAATCGGGACTTGAACGACATTTTGAACGTCATGGAGCATATGAGATGTTCCAGGAGTTGAAGTTAATATTTCAAGCAAATGCCCGGATTGAGAGATATGAAGTCTCCAATAAATTCTATAGCTGCAAGATGGAGGAGAACAGTTCTGCCAGTGAGCATATACTCAAAATGTCTGGGTATAATAATCACTTGATTCAGATGGGAGTTAATCTTCCAGATGATTGCGTCATTGACAGAATTCTCCAATCACTGCCACCAAGCTACAAGAGCTTTGTGATGAACTATAATATGCAAGGGATGAATAAGACTATTCCCGAGCTCTTCGTAATGCTGAAAGCTGCGGAGGTAGAAATCAAGAAGGAGCATCAAGTGTTGATGGTCAACAAGACCACTAGTTTCAAGAAAAGGGCAAAGGGAAGAAGAAGGGGAACTTCAAGAAGAAAAGCAAGCAAGTTGCTGATCAGGAGAAGAAACCCAAATCTGGACCTAAGCCTGAAACTAAGTGCTTCTACTGCAAGCAGACTGGTCACTGGAAGCGGAACTGCCCCAAGTATTTGGCGGATAAGAAGGATGGCAAGGTGAACAAAGGTATATGTGATATACATGTTATTGATGTGTTCCTTACTAGAGCTCGCAGTAGCACCTGGGTATTTGATACTGGTTCTGTTGCTAATATTTGCAACTCGAAACAGGGACTACAGATTAAGCGAACACTGGCAAAGGACGAGGTGACGATGTGCGTGGGAAATGGTTCTAAAGTCAATGTGATCGCGGTCGGCACGCTACCTCTACATCTACCTTCGGGATTAATATTAGACCTAAATAATTGTTATTTGGTGCCTGCGTTGAGCATGAACATTATATCTGGATCTTGTTTAATGCGAGATGGTTATTCATTTAAATCAGAGAATAATGGTTGTTCTATTTATATGAGTAATATCTTTTATGTTCATGCACCTTTGAAGAGTGGTCTATTTTTGATGAATCTCGATAGTAGTAACACACATATTCATAATGTTGAAGCCAAAAGATGCAAAGTTGATAATGATAGTGCAACTTATTTGTGGCACTACCGTTTAGGTCATATCGGTGTAAAGCGCATGAAGAAACTCCATACCGATGGACTTTTGGAACCTCTTGATTATGAATCACTTGGTACTTGCGAACCGTGCCTTATGGGAAGATGACTAAAACACCGTTCTCCGGTACAATGGAGAGAGCAACAGATTTGTTAGAAATCATACATACAGATGTATGTGGTCCGATGAATGTTGAGGCTCGTGGCGGATATCGTTATTTTCTCACCTTCACAGATGATTTAAGCAGATATGGGTATATCTACTTAATGAAGCATAAGTCTGAAACATTTGAGAAGTTCAAAGAATTTCAGAGTGAAGTTGAAAATCATCGTAACAAGAAAATAAAGTTTCTGCGATCTGATCGTGGAGGAGAATATTTGAGTTACGAGTTTGGTCTACATCTGAAACAATGCGGAATAGTTTTGCAACTCACGCCACCCGGAACACCTCAGCGTAATGGTGTGTCTGAACGTCGTAATCGTACTTTACTTGATATGGTGCGATCTATGATGTCTCTTACAAATTTACCATTATCATTTTGGGGTTATGCTTTAGAGACGGCCGCATTCACGTTAAATAGGGCACCATCAAAATCCATTGAGACGACACATTATGAACTATGGTTTGGCAAGAAACCAAAGTTGTCGTTTCTTAAAGTTTGGGCTGCGATGCTTATGTGAAAAAGCTTCAACCTGATAAGCTCGAACCCAAATCGGAGAAATGTGTCTTCATAGGATACCCAAAGGAGACTGTTGGGTACACCTTCTATCACAGATCCGAAGGCAAGACATTCGTTGCTAAGAATGGATCCTTTCTAGAGAAGGAGTTTCTCTCGAAAGAAGTGAGTGGGAGGAAAGTAGAACTTGATGAGGTAACTGTACCTGCTCCCTTATTGGAAAGTGTTGCATCACAGAAAACTGTTTCTGTGACACCTACACCAATTAGTGAGGAAGCTAATGATAATGATCATGAAACTTTAGAACAAGATACTACTGAACCTCGTAGATCAACCAGAGTGAGATCCACACCAGAGTGGTACGGTAATCCTGTTCTAGAAATCATGCTACTAGATCATGATGAACCTACGAACTATGAAGAAGCGATGGTGAGCCCAGATTCCGTAAAATGGCTTGAAGCCATGAAATATGAGATGGGATCCATGTATGAGAACAAAGTATGGACTTTGGTTGACTTGCCCGATGATCGGCAAGCAATTGAGAATAAATGGATCTTCAAGAAGAAGACTGACGCTGACGGTAATATTACTGTCTACAAAGCTCGACTTGTCGCAAAAGGTTTTCGACAAGTTCAAGGGGTTGACTACGATGAGACCTTCTCACCCGTAGCGATGCTTAAGTCTGTCCGAATCATGTTAGCAATTGCCGCATTTTATGATTATGAAATTTGGCAGATGTATGTCAAAACTGCATTCCTGAATGGATTTCTGGAAGAAGAGTTGTATATGATGCAACCGGAAGGTTTTGTCGATCCAAAGGGAGCTAACAAAGTGTGCAAGCTCCAGCGATCCATTTATGGACTGGTGCAAGCCTCTCGGAGTTGGAATAAACGCTTTGATAGTGTGATCAAAGCATTTGGTTTTATACAGACTTTTGGAGAAGCCTGTATTTACAAGAAAGTGAATGGGAGCTCTGTAGCATTTCTGATATTATATGTGGATGACATATTACTGATTGGAAATGATATAGAATTTCTGGATAGCATAAAGGGATATTTGAATAAGAGTTTTTCAATGAAAGACCTCGGTGAAGCTGCTTACATATTAGGCATAAAGATCTATAGAGATAGATCAAGACGCTTAATTGGACTTTCACAAAGCACATACCTTGACAAGATTTTGAAGAAGTTCAAAATGGACCAAGCAAAGAAAGGGTTCTTGCCTGTGTTACAAGGTGTGAAGTTGAGTCAGACTCAATGCCCGACCACTGTAGAAGATAGAGAGAAAATGAAAGATGTTCCCTATGCGTCAGCCATAGGCTCTATCATGTATGCAATGCTGTGTACCAGACCTGATGTGTGCCTTGCTATAAGTCTAGCAGGGAGGTACCAAAGTAATCCAGGAGTGGATCACTGGACAGCGGTCAAGAACATCCTGAAGTACCTGAAAAGGACTAAGGATATGTTTCTCGTATATGGAGGTGACAAAGAGCTCATCGTAAACGGTTACGTTGATGCAAGCTTTGACACTGATCCGGACGATTCTAAATCGCAAACCGGATACGTGTTTACATTAAACGGTGGAGCTGTCAGTTTGTGCAGTTCTAAACAGAGCGTCGTGGTGGGATCTAGGTGTGAAGCGGAATACATAGCTGCTTCGGAAGCAGCGAATGAAGGAGTTTGGATGAAGGAGTTCATATCTGATCTAGGTGTCATACCTAGTGCATCGGGTCCAATGATAATCTTTTGTGACAATACTGGTGCAATTGCCTTGGCAAAGGAATCCAAATTTCACAAGAGAACCAAGCACATCAAGAGACGCTTCAATTCCATCCGGGATCTAGTCCAGGTGGGAGACATAGAGATTTGCAAGATACATACGGATCTGAATGTAGCAGACCCGTTGACTAAGCCTCTTCCACGAGCAAAACATGATCAACACCAAGGCTCCATGGGTGTTAGAATCATTACTGTGTAATCTAGATTATTGACTCTAGTGCAAGTGGGAGACTGAAGGAAATATGCCCTAGAGGCAATAATAAAGTTATTATTTATTTCCTTATATCATGATAAATGTTTATTATTCATGCTAGAATTGTATTAACCGGAAACATAATACATGTGTGAATACATAGACAAACAGAGTGTCACTAGTATGCCTCTACTAGACTAGCTCGTTAATCAAAGATGGTTATGTTTCCTAACCATGGACAAAGAGTTGTTATTTGATTAACGGGATCACATCATTAGGTGAATGATCTAATTGGCATGACCCATTCCATTAGCTTAGCATCCGATCGTTTAGTATGTTGCTATTGCTTTCTTCATGACTTATACATGTTCCTATGACTATGAGATTATGCAACTCCCGTTTACCGGAGGAACACTTTGTGTGCAACCAAACGTCACAACGTAACTGGGTGATTATAAAGGTGCTCTACAGGTGTCTCCAAAGGTACATGTTGGGTTGGCGTATTTCGAGATTAGGATTTGTCATTCCGATTGTCGGAGAGGTATCTCTGGGCCCTCTCGGTAATGCACGTCACTTAAGCCTTGCAAGCATTGCAACTAATGAGTTAGTTGCGGGATGGTGTATTACAGAACGAGTAAAGAGACTTGCCGTTAACAAGATTGAACTAGGTATGGGATACCGACGATCGAATCTCGGGCAAGTAACATACCGATGACAAAGGGAACAACGTATGTTGTTATGCGGTCTGACCGATAAAAGATCTTCGTAGAATATGTAGGAGCCAATATGAGCATCCAGGTTCTGCTATTGGTTATTGACCGGAGACGTGTCTCGGTCATGTCTACATTGTTCTCGAACCCGTAGGGTCCGCACGCTTAAGGTTACGATGACAGTTATATTATGAGTTTATGCATTTTGATGTACCGAAGGTTGTTCGGAGTCCCGGATGTGATCACGGACATGACGATGAGTCTCGAAATGGTCGAGACATAAAGATTGATATATTGGAAGCCTATGTTTGGATATCGGAAGTGTTCCGGGTGAAATCGGGATTTTACCGGAGTACCGGGAGGTTACTGAAACCCCCCGGGAGGTATATGGGCCTTAGTGGGCCTTAGTGGAAGAGAGGAGAGGTGGCCAGAGATGGGCCCGCGCCCCTCTCCCCCTTGGTCCGAATTGGACAAGGAGAGGGGGCCGGCCCCCCTTCCTCCTCTCTCTCCTCCCCCCTCCACGAATCCTATTCCAACTAGGAAAGGGGGGGAGTCCTACTCCCAGAGGGAGTAGGACTCTTCCTGGCGCGCCGCTCCTGGCTGGCCGGCCCCCCTCCCTTGAACCTTTATATACGGAGGCAGGGGCACCCCCTAGAGACACAAGTTGATCCACGTGATCATATTCTTAGCCGTGTGCGGTGCCCCCTTCCACCATAGTCCTCGATAATATTGTAGCGGTGCTTAGGTGAATCCCTGTGACGGTAGTACATCAAGATCGTCACCACGCCGTCGTGCTGACGGAACTCTTCCCCGACACTTTGCTGGATCGGAGTCCGGGGATCGTCATTGAGCTGAACGTGTGCTAGAACTCGGAGGTGCCGTAGTTTCGGTGGTTCATCGGTCGGGCCGTGGAGACGTACGACTACATCAACCAAACGCTTCCGTTGTCGATCTACAAGGGTACGTAGATCATACTCTCCCCTCTCGTTGCTATGCATCACCATGATCTTGCGTGTGCATAGGAATTTTTTTGAAATTACTACGTTTCCCAACACAAGCATCCCCAAGTTTAATTCTTGCTCGTCCTCGAGTAGGTAAATGATAAAAACAGAATTTTTGATGTGGAATGCTACTTGGCATAATTTCAATGTAATTCTCTTAATTGTGGTTTGAATATTCAGATCCGAAAGATTCAAGACAAAAGTTTAATATTGACATAGAAATAATAATACTTCAAGCATACTAACTAAGAAATTATGTCTCTTCAAAATAACATGGCCAAAGAAAGTTATCCCTACAAAATCATATAGTCTGGCTATGCTCCATCTTCACCACACAAAGTATTTAAATCATTCACAAGCCTGACGACAAGCCAAGCAATTGTTTCATACTTTTAGTGTTCTCAAACTTTTTCAATCTTCACGCAATACATGAGCGTTAGCCATGGACATAGCACTATAGGTGGAATAGAATGGTGGTTGTGGAGAAGACAAAAAGGGAGAAGATAGTCTCACATCAACTAGGCGATTCAACGAGCTATGGAGATGCCCATCAATAGATATCAATGTGAGTGAGTAGGGATTGCCATGCAACAGATGCACTAGAGCTATAAGTATATGAAAGCTCAACAAAAAGATACTAAGTGGGTGTGCATCCAACTTGCTTGCTCACGAATACCTAGGGCATTCTGAGGAAGCCCATCATTGGAATATACAAGACAATTTCTACAATGAAAAATTCCCACTAGTATATGATAGTGATAGCATAGGAGACTCTCTATCATGAAGATCATGGTGCTACTTTGAAGCACAAGTGTGGTAAAAGGATAGTAGCATTGTCCCTTCTCTCTTTTTCTCTCATTTTTTTATTTGGGCCTTTTCTCTTTTTATATGGCCTCTTTTTTTTAGTCCGGAGTCTCATCCCGACTTGTGGGGGAATCATAGTCTCCATCATCCTTTCCTCACTTGGGACATTGCTCTAAAAATGATGATCATCACACTTTTTATTTACTTACAACTCAACAATTACAACTCAATACTTAGAACAAAATATGACTCTATGTGAATGCCTCCGGCGGTGTACCGGGATATGCAATGAATCAAGAGTGACATGTATGAAAGAATTATGAACGGTGGCTTTGCCACAAATACAATGTCAACTACATGATCATGTGAAGCAATATGACAATGATGGAGCGTGTCATAATAAACGGAACGGTGGTAAGTTGCATGGAAATATATCTCGGGATGGCTATGGAAATGCCATGATAGGTAGGTATGGTGGATGTTTTGAGGAAGGTATATGGTTGGTCTATGATACTGGCGAAAGGTGCGCGGTATTAGAGAGGCTAGAAATGATGGAAGGGTGAGAGTGCGTATAATCCATGGACTCAACATTAGTCATAAAGAACTCATATACTTATTGAAAAAATCTACAAGTTATCAAAGCAAAGTATTACGCGCATGCTCCTAGGGGGATAGATTGGTAGGAAAAGACCATCGCTCGTCCACGACCGCCACTCATAAGGAGGACAATCAATAAATACATCATGCTCTGACTTCTTAACATAACGGTTCACCATACGTGCATGCTACGGGAATCACAAACTTCAACACAAGCATTTCTCAAATTCACAACTACTCAACTAGCATGACTCTAATATCACCATCTCCATATCTCAAAACAATTATCAAGTATCAACCTTCTCATAGTATTCAACACACTCATAAGAAAATTTTATTATTAATCTTGAATGCCTAACATAATTAAAGCAATTTACCATGCTGCTTTGTAGGACTCTCAAAGTAATCTAAGTGAAGCATGGGAGAACAATGGTTTCTATAAAACAAATCCACCAATGTGCTCTAAAAGATATAAGTGAAGCACTAGAGCAAAAACTATATAACTCAAAAGATATAAGTGAAGCACATAGAGTATTCTAACAATTTTCGAATCATGAGTGTCTCTCTCAAAAAGGTGTGTGCAGCAAGGATGATTGTGGAAAACTAACAAATAAAGACTCAAATAATACAAGACGCTCCAAGCAAAACACATATCATGTGGTAAATAAAAATATAGCTCCAAGTAAAGTTACCGATAGAAGTAGACGAAAGAGGGGATGCCTTCCGGGGTATCCCCAAGCTTTGTCTTTTAGGTGTCCTTAGATTATCTTGGGGGTGACATGGGCATACCCAAGCTTAGGCTCTTGCCACTCCTTGTTCCATAATCCATCAAATCTTTACCCAAAAATTGAAAACTTCACAACACAAAACTTAAAGTAGAAAATCTCGTGAGCCCCGTTAGCGAAAGAAAACAAAACACCACTTCAAGGTACTGTAATGAACTCATTATTTATTTATAGTGGTGTTAAACCTACTGTATTCCAACTTCTCTATGGTTTATAAACTATTTTACTAGCCATAGATTCATCAAAATAAGCAAACAACACACGAAAAACAGAATCTGTCAAAAACAGAACAGTCTGTAGTAATCTGTAGCTAACGCAAGATCTGGAACCCCAAAAATTCTAAAATAAATTTCTGGACGTGAGGAATCTATCTATTAATCATCTGCAAAACAATTAACTAAATATCACTTTCCAGATAAAATGGCAGCAGTTCTCGTGAGCGATAAAGTTTCTGTTTTTTACAGCAAGATTAAAAAGACTTTCCCCAAGTCTTCCCAACGGTTCTACTTTGCACAAACACTAATTAAACACAAAAATCACAACCAAAACAGAGGCTAGATAAATTATTTATTACTAAATAGGATCAAAAAGCAAGGAATAAAAATAAAATTGGGTTGCCTCCCAACAAGCGCTATCGTTTAACGCCCCTAGCTAGGCATAAAAGCAAAGATAGATCTAGGTATTGCCATCTTTGGAAGGCAATCCATAAGTTGCTCTCATAATAGATTCATAAGGTAACTTAATTTTCTTTCTAGGAAAGTGTTCCATGCCTTTCCTTAACGGAAATTGGAATCTAATATTCCCTTCCTTCATATCAATAATTGCACCAATTGTTCTAAGGAAAGGTCTACCAAGAATAATAGGACATGAAGGATTGCAATCTATGTCAAGAACAATAAAATCCACGGGCACATAATTCCTATTTGCAACAATAAGAACATCATTAATTCTTCCCATAGGTTTCTTAATAGTGGAATCTTCAAGGTGCAAGTTTAAAGAGCAATCATCAAAATCACGAAAACCTAGCAAATCACACAAGGTTTTTGGAATCGTGGAAACACTAGCACACAAATCACACAAAGCATAGCATTCATGATCTTTAATATTAATTTTAATGGTAGGTTCCCACTCATCATAAAGTTTTCTAGGGATAGAAACTTCCAACTCAAGTTTTTCTTCATAAGATTGCATCAAAGCATCAACGATATGTTTGGTAAAGGCTTTATTTTGACTATAAGCATGAGGAGAATTTAGCACAGATTGCAACAAGGAAATACAACCAACCAAAGAGCAATTATCATAATTAAATTCCTTGAAATCCAAAATAGTAGGTTCATTAATATTTAAAGTTTTGACTTCCTCAATCCCACTTTTAACAATTTTAGCATCAAGATCTAAAGACTCTGAATTTTTGGAACGCCTTCTAGGTAAAGGTGGATCATATTCAGTCCCATCATTATCAAGATTCATATTACAAAACAAATATTTAATAGGGCACACATCAATAAATTTTAGATCTTCATCTTTATCTTCCAAAAAAATTCCGGCTTAGCGGCCATCTTATTAACTTAGGTGGCTTGCTTATCCAAAACTTCAGATATTAACTTCTCAAGATGAGCAATCTGAGATTTCAAACCATCAAATTCTTTAGACATATCATCGAGCTCTTTATTCATATAACCCATAAAGATTTTTTGTTCTTTAATCTCATTTCTAAAGAAATTATTATGCTCAAATTGCAAGACCATAAAACTCCTGACGTTGCTTTCGATCTCTTCTAACCTTTTAAGGTGAAGATCACCAAATCTAGATAGAGCCATCGTGACAAGCAAGCAATCCAACACACAAGCAAACAAGAAACGGGCAAAAAGAGGCGAATAGAGAAAGATAGGGAGGATGGAGAGAGAGAGAGAGGGCGAATAAAACGGCAAGGGTGAAGTGGGGGAGAGGAAAATGAGAGGCAAATGGAAAATAATGTAATGCGGGAGATAAGGGTTTGTGTCGGGTACTTGGTATGTTAACTTTTGCGTAGACTCCCCGGCAACGGTGCCAGAAATGGCTCATTGCTGGGAGTCCAAATCTTGACTTGACCTTGCGTAAGCCTCGCCGACAACGGCGCCAGAAATCCTTCTTGCTACCTCTTGAGCACTGCATTGGTTTTCCCTTGAAGAGGAAAGGGTGATGCAGTAGAGCAGCGTAAGTATTTCCCTCAGTTTTTGAGAACCAAGGTACCAATCCAGTAGGAGGCCACACACGAGTCCCTCACACCTACACAAACAAATAAACTCCTCGCAATCAACACAATAAAGGGGTTGTCAATCCCTTCACGATAACCAACGAGAGTGAGATCTGATATATATGATAAGATAATATTTTTGGTAGTTTTATGATAAAGAGAAATAAAGATGAAAGTAAAATAAATGGCAAAGGAAATAACTAAGTATTGGAAGATTAATATGATAGAAAATAGACCCGGGGGCCATAGGTTTCACTAGAGGCTTCTCTCGAAAGCATAAGTATTACGGTGGGTGAACAAATTACTGTTGAGCAATTGACAGAATTGAGCATAGTTATGAGAATATCTAGGTATGATCATGTATATAGGCATCACGTCCGAGACAAGTAGACCGACTCCTGCCTGCATCTACTACTATTACTCCACACATCGACCGCTATGCAGCATGCATCTAGAGTATTAAGTTCAAGATAACAGAGTAAAGCTTTAAGCAAGATGACATGATGTAGAGGGATAAACTCATGCAATATGATATAAACCCCATCTTGTTATCCTCGTGGCAACAATACAATATGTGCCTTGCTGCCCCTACTGTCACTGGGAAAGGACACCGCAAGAATGAACCCAAAGCTAAGCACTTCTCCCATTGCAAGAAAGATCAATCTAGTAGGCCAAACCAAATTGATAATTCGAAGAGACTTGCAAAGATAACCAATCATACATAAAAGAATTCAGAGAAGATTCAAATATTGTTCATAGATAAACTTGATCATAAACCCACAATTCATCGGTCTCAACAAACACACCACAAAAGAAGATTACATCGAATAGATCTCCACAAGAGAGGGGGAGAACTTTGTATTGAGATCCAAAAAGAGAGAAGAAGCCATCTAGCTAATAACTATGGACCCGTAGGCCTGAACTTTGTATCACAAGCTTTGCTATTATAGTTGGATCTTATGATGTTTCTCCCCCTCTACTCTCTTGTAATGGATTGAGTTATCCCTTTGAAGTTATCTTATCAGATTGAGTCTTTAAGGATTTGAGAACACTTGATGTATGTCTTGCATGTGCTTATCTATGGTGACAATGGGATATTCACGTGATCCACTTGATGTATGTTTTGGTGACCAACTTGCGAGTTCCGTGACCTCATGAACTTATGCATAGGGGTTGGCACTGTTGGGGAACGCAATAATTTCAAAAAAATTCCTACGCACACGCAAGATCATGGTGATGCATAGCAACGAGAGGGGAGAGTTTCCTCTATGTACCCTCGTAGACCGTAAGTGGAAGCGTTATGACAACACGGTTGATGTAGTCGTACGTCTTCACGATCGACCGATCCTAGTACCGAAAGTACAACACCTCCACGATCTACACACGTTCAGCTCGGTGATGTCCCACGAACTCACGATCCAGCAGAGTGTCGAGGGAGAGCTTCGTCAGCACGACGGCGTGATGACGGTGATGATGATGTTACCGGAACAAGGCTTTGCCTAAGCACCGCTACAATATGACCAAGGTGGATTATGGTGGAGGGGGGCTGTAGCGACCTGACCCGAATGGATCAAGTCTCTGTGCTTAAGTGTCATCCCTGGATCGGTATGCTGACACACACAGTACTCGAAGGATTTATAACAGAGGTAAATCACATGTATAAAGTAACGTAAATACTATTACCTCAATCCATATAGCGGAAGCAACAAGGTTGTGGATTCCCATCAACACCAACGGCAAAGTTGAGTGTAGAAATCGTAACCCTAACGTATCACTTACTCGACGTAAGAAACCTGCAACATGAGACGTTGCAGCCCGAAACGGGCCAGTACATTGAATGTACTGGCAAATTCACACCATAGAGAAAATGATGAACAATGGCTATCACTACATGCATATATGGCTGGTGGAAAAGCTCTATGGTTATAAGGTTTTTGCGTAAAGCCAATTTTTCCCTACTGCAAAGGAATAAATTTATTTAACTATCATGGTGGTTGTTGAACATTGAGAATGGTTGACAGCATTCTCAATCCCAATTAAGTAACATCATTAAACCCAACAATATTCATTTAAAGTAACGTGATGAGATCAACAGGATAATCCAAGAACTAGATACTCAAGATGTCCATAACCGGGGACACGGCTAATCATGATTAGTTTATACACTCTGCAGAGGTTTGCGCACTTTTCCCCACAAGACTCGACCGCCTCCGTTGGATTTCCCGCACTACATGGTGTTTGAGAAACGGATGACCGAGACATAGTCTTTCAGAAGCGCTAGCACCTTACGATCAGGTAGACCGGTACACCTACATCCCCTACATCTGCTAGTATACCACTGTAAGAGTTCGCACAACTTAGTCAACTATGCCAGAGCCCATAATGGCTTGTGGCTGCACACGGAAGTTTCTAGTATGAATAATCTCATGATCCCTTTGGGCCTGGGTGGCGGTCCAAATAAAAATAGGCAAGTCCTGATAGACATCAGGTGCCTCAATCCACCCAGATGTGTGTTTAAGTTGCCACCTTAGGTAAACCATTAAATCATCAATCTCACATCTGTCATGGATATCACTCACCCAATCCACGTCTACTAGCATAGCATGGCATAATGAGAAAACGTAGAAGTAACTCCCAAAGGTTCCATAATAATACAGGTAATAGGTACTACCTCATCTACTTCCCATCCCACAATTTAATTAGATCCTAATCATGCAATGTGAGAGGATTGATCTAATGCAATAAAACATGGGTTGTAGAAAAGGTATGATCAAAGTGTGAACTTGCCTGCAATGTTGATGAAGATGATTCGCACTCAAAACTCTTGATAGTTCTACTCGTCACACTCCGGTCAATCTATCGTAAGCAAGCAATAGTAACCACACATAAGCAATCACTCAAAAGATCAGAACGAACGAAGAAGACGATTCAGAAACATCAAAACCAAGAAAATAACTCTTGTAACATAAAACAATTTCTAACAGTACCAAAATTATGTGAATTTGGCCTTATTAGAATGTTTAGGTCAAGAGCTTCGATTTGCAAAAAGAATCAACTCAAACGGAGTTACGGATAAAAAGATATGATCAAAAGAAGTTTGAATTCAAATCTGATCTAATTCAAATTTTAAACTTTTCAAAAACATGTTTGAGTTGGATTAATGGATAGAGGACATCATAACGAAGATGTGAGCGTTGGTTTCGTTGAATTTGGACTAACGAGTAAAAAGTTATGATCGATTGAAGTACAGGGACTAATCTGTGAAGAAAGTTATCATGAATAGGTCCCTGGCCGAAATTAAAACAGAAAAAGGAAAAAAACTAAAAGGCGAACGTTCTTTTCTATACCTAACCAGTGAACGTTCACTAAATAGATAAATCTAAAAATACTAAACCGTTTTTTTAAACGAAAACTGAAATAAAAGGAAATAAACCGGACCGGGGCGGTTTTATACCGGTTCGAGGCGGTTTTCCGTCGGAAAACCGGCAGTGGTCGGCGGCAGCGGCAGATCGGACCGGTGAGCTCCGGTGAGGCGGCACGGGCTCCGGTGGCGAGCGGCAGAGGCGAGGCGGCGTACGGCGAGGCAGCGGAGGGCGGCGCGGGCAGCGGCGAGCGGCGGTGCGGAACGGCGCGGAGGCGAGTAGCATGCGGTGGCGCGGCAAGGCAGCGGCGCAGCAGCGGCGAGCGGCGGCGGTTGACCACGGCGGCGGCGGCTGCGGGAGGAGGCGGCGGCGCGGCAGAGAGGGGAAACGGGGCCCGGGGCTCCGGATATATAGGGAGGGGAGGAGGACTTGGAGAAGGGGGCGAGGAGGAGGCCGGAGGCAACACGACGTCCATGGCGGTGGCGCGGGATGCGTGCGGGAGCCGGACTCGGGGACGAACGGGCGGCTGGGCTGGCGCGACGCAGTCGGCTGGGTGGGCCGGTTGGCTGGGCTACGGCCCAGTCCGGTCGGTCCGAAAGTTTTTTTTTACACAGACAAAGAAAGAAAGAAAAATAAAATAAATTATTATATAGGCATATAATATATCAAAATTTTCAGAAAAAGATTTTCTACGACATGAACATTTTCCTAGCATTAAATAAAATTCACACAAATTCAGGTAATTCAAAGAGTGCTACTGGTCCAATAAAATCCAACAAAAATCATTTTAAAAATACCAAAATGATTTCAAATTAATTTTTCTCCAATTTTCTATTGTAGGGAATCATGTTACCCTATTTTCCATATATTTTTATTTTGGAGAAAAATAATTTGAATAAAACTCAAACAATTCCAAATTGAAAATAAATTAAAAAAGAACCTTGAATTTAATTCTTTGAAACTCCCAACTCATATTTCATATAATTTGAAGAAGTCATTTTATCTTCTCTCGTGAAAATCATTGAGTTGCATAAAGTTTCTGAATTAGAAAATATTTCCCAATGGAATTCAAATATTTTTCAAACACCCTTTTCATTTTGAATGGAAGAAGTCATGTCATCTTCTCTCTAGGGTTTTGTGTCGAAAAGAGTTTGAATTCATGGAGATCAGAAAGCAAATATGACAGTTTGGGAAAGTCCTTTTATTCCCTCTCATTTAACTTTCAAAGAGTTTCGAATTCACTCACTTTCAGTCAATCAATCAAATCTATCTATTTGTTTATAACATTCCAAAATTTAGAATTTTGGGATGTTACAGGGGCACCGCACACGGCTGGAAACAATCAACTTGTGTGTCTATGGGGTGCCCCCCTCCCTCGTATATAAAGGAGTGGAGGAGGGGGAGGGTCGGCCCTCTACTATGGCGCGCCCTGGGGAGTCCTACTCCACCTGGAGTAGGATTCACCCCCTTCCATGTAGTAGGAGTAGGAGAGAAGGAAAGGGAAGAGAGAAGAGAAGGCAGGAGGGCGCGCCGCCCCTCCCCCTAGTCCAATTCGGACTAGGCCTTGGGGGGCGCGCGGCCTACCATAGGAAGCCCCTCTCTCTCTCCCCTAAAGCCCATTAGGGCCCATATACTCCCCGTAACTCTCCAGTACTCCGAAAAATACCCGAATCACTCAGAACCTTTCCGATGTCCGAATATAGCCTTTCAATATATCGATCTTTACATCTCAACCATTTCGAGACTCCTCGTCATGTCCCTGATCTCATCCGGGACTCCGAACAAACTTTGGTACATCAAAACACATAAACTCATAATACCGATCGTCACCGAATGTTAAGTGTGCGGACCCTACGGGTTCGAGAACTATGTAGGCATGACCGAGACACGTCTCTGGTCAATAACCAATAGCGGAACCTGGATGTTCATATTGGCACCCACATATTCTATCAAGATCTTTATTGGTCAAACCGCATAACGATATACTTTGTTCCCTTTGTCATCGGTATGTTACTTGCCCGAGATTCAATCGTCGGTATCCTCATACCTAGTTCAATCTCGTTATCGGCAAGTCTCTTTACTCATTCCGTAATGCATCATCCCGCAACTAACTCATTAATCACAATGCTTGCAAGGCTTAGAGTGATGTGCATTACCGAGAGGGCCTAGAGATACCTCTCTGATACACAGAGTGACAAATCCTAATCTCGATCTATGCCAACTCAACAAACACCATCGGAGACACCTGTAGAGCATCTTTATAATCACCCAGTTACGTTGTAACGTTTGATAGCACACAAGGTCTTCCTCTGGTATTCGGGAGTTGCGTAATCTCATAATCTGAGGATAATGTATAAGTTATGAAGAAAGCAGTAGCAATAAAACTGAATGATCATTATGCTAAGCTAACGGATGGGTCTTGTCCATCACATCATTCTCTAATGATGTGATCCCGTTCATCAAATGACAACACATGTCCATGGCTAGGAAAGTTAACCATCTTTGATTAACGAGCTAGTCAAGTAGAGGCATACTAGGGACACTCTATTTGTCTATGTATTCACACATGTACTAAGTTTCTTGTTAATACAATTCTAGCATGAATAATAAACATTTATCATGATATAAGGAAATATAAATAACAACTTTATTATTGCCTCTAGGGCATATTGCGCTAGTGTCAATAATCTAGTTCTCATTGTCATGTGATTTAACACCAATAGTTGACATCTTTATGTGATTAGTTCACATCTCCATGTGACTAACACCCAAAGGGTTTACTACATTCAATAATCTAGTTCACATCGGTAGGTGATTAACACCCAAAGAGTGATCATGTTTTGCTTGTGAGAGAAATTTAGTCAATGGGTCTGCCACATTCAGAGCCGTATGTATTTTGCAAATTTTCTATGTCTACAATGCTTTGCACGGAGCTACTCTAGCTAATTTCTCCCACTTTCGATATGTATCTTGATCGAGACTTAGAGTCATCCAGATCGGTGTCAAAGCTTGCATCGACGTAACTCTTTACGACGAACTCTTTGTCACCTCCATAACCGAGAAACATTTCCTTATTCTACTAAGGATATTTTTGACCGTTGTCCAGTGATCCACTCCTGGATCACTATTGTACCCTCTTGCCAAACTTATGGTGAGGTACACAATAGGTCTGGTACAGAACATAGCATACTTTATAAAACCTATGACTGAGGCATAGGGAATGACTTTTCATTCTCTTTCTATTTTCTGCTGTGGTCGGGTTTTGAGTCTTTACTCAACTTCACACCATGCAACACATGCAAGAACTCCTTCTTTCACTTTTCCATTTTGAACTACTTCAAAATCTTGTCAAGGTATGTACTCATTAAAAATATATCAAGCATCTTGATCTATCTCTATAGATCTTGATGCTCAATATGTTAGTAGCTTCATCGAGGTCTTTCTTTGGAAAACTCTTTTCAAACACTCCTTTATGCTTTCTAGAAAATTCTACATTATTTCCGATCAACAATATGTCATTCACATATACTTATCAGAAATGTTGTTGTGCTCCCACTCACTTTCTTGTAAATACAGGCTTCACCGCAAATCTGTATAAAACCATAGGCATTGATCACTTTATCAAAGTATATATTCCAACTCCGAGATGCTTGCACCAGTCCATAGATGGATCGCTAGAGCTTGCACACATTGTTAGCACCTTTAGGATTGACAAAACCTTCTTGTTGCATCATATACAACTCTTCTTTAAGAAATGCATTAAGGAATGCAGCTTTGACATCCATTTGCCAGATTTCATAAAATGTGGCAATTGCTAACATGATTCGGACAGACTTAAGCATCGCTACGAGTGAGAAAATCTCATCATAATCAACATCTTGAACTTGTCGAAAACTATTTACGACAATTCGAGCTTTGTAGATAGTAACACTACTATCAGTGTCCGTATTCCTCTTGAAAATCCATTTATTCTTAATGGCTCACCGATTAACGGGAAAGTCAATCAAAGTCCATACTTTGTTCTAATACATGGATTTCATCTCACATTTCATGGCTTCAAGCCATTTCGTAGAATCTGGGCTCATCATCGCTTCCTCATAGTTCGTAGGTTCGTCATGGTCAAGTAACATGACCTCCAGAATAGGATTACCATACCACTCTGGTGTAGAACGTATTCTGGTTGACCTACGAGATTCGGTAGCAACTTGATCCGAAGTTTCATGATCATCACCATTAACTTCCTCACTAATTGGTGTAGGAATTACTAGAACAAATTTATATGATGAACTACTTTCCAATTCGGGAGAAGGTACAATTACCTCATCAAGTTTTACATTCCTCCCAATCACTTCTTTCGAGAGAAACTTCTTCTCTAGAAAGGATCCATTCTTAGCAACGACTATCTTGCCTTTGGATCTGTGATAGAAGGTGTACCCAACAGTTTCCTTTGGGTATCCTATGAAGATGCATTTCTCCGATTTGGGTTCGATCTTATCAGGTTGAAACTTTTTCACATAAGCATCATAGCCCCAAACTTTAAGAAACGGCAGCTTAGGTTTCTTGCTAAACCACAGTTCATATGGTGTCGTCTCAACAGATTTAGATGGTGCCCTATTTAACGTGAATGCAGTTGTCTCTAATGCATAACCCCTAAACGATAGTGATAAATCGGTAAGAGACATCATAGATTGCACCATATCTAATAAAGTACGGTTATGACATTGGGACACACCGTTACGCTGTGGTGTTCCAGGTGGCGTGAGCTGCGAAAATATTCCGCATTATTTCAAATGAATACCAAACTCGTAACTCAAGTATTCTCCTCCACGATCAGATCGCAGAAACTTTATTTTCTTGTTACGATGATTTTCCACTTCAGTCCGAAATTCCTTGAACTTTTCAAATGTTTCAGACTTATGTTTCATCAAGTAGATATACCCATATCTGCTCAAATCATGTGTGAAGATCAGAAAATAATGATACCTGCCACGGGCCTCAACACTCATCGGATTGCATACATCAGTATGTACTATTTCCAATAAGTCAGTTGCTTGCTCCATTGTTCCAGAGAACGGAGTTTTAGTCATCTTGCCCATGAGGCATGGTTCGCAAGCATCAAATGATTCATAATCAAGTGATTCCAAAAGCCCATCAGCATGGAGTTTCTTCATGCGCTTTACACCAATATGACCTAAACGACAGTGCCACATATAAGTTGCACTATCATTATTAACTTTGCATCTTTTGGCTTCAATATTATGAATATTTGTATTACTATGATCGAGATTCAATAAACCATTCACCTTGGGTGTATGACCTCAGAAGGTTTTATTCATGTAAACAGAACAACAATTATCCTTGACTTAAATGAATAACCGTATTGCAATAAACATGATCCAATCATATTATGCTTTACGCAAACACCAAATAACATTTATTTTAGGTTCAACACTAATCCCGAAGGTAAAGGGAGTGTGCGATGGTGATATTATCAACCTTGGAATCACTTCCAACTCACATCATCACCTCGCCCTTAACTAGTCTCTGTTTATTTTGCAACTCCCGTTTCGAGTTACTACTCTTAGTAACTGAACCAGTATCAAATACTGAGGTGTTCTTATAAACACTCGTAAAGTACACATCAATAACATGTATATCAAATATACACGTTTGTTCACTTTGCCATCCTTCTTATCCGCCAAGTATCTAGGGCAGTTCCACTTCAAGTGACCATTTCCTTTGAAGTAGAAGCATTTAGTTCCAGGTTTGGGTCTAGCTTTGAGCTTCTTCATGGGAGTGCCAACTTGCTTTGCTTTCTTCTTTGAAGTTCCTCTTTCTTTCCCTTTGCCCTTTTCTTGAAACTAGTGGTCTTGTTAACCATCAACACTTGATGCTATTTATTGATTTCTACCTTCACCGATTTCAGCATCGCGAAGAGCTTGGGAATTACTTTCGTCATCCCTTGCATATTATAGTTCATCACTAAGTTCTAGTAACATGGTGATAGTGACTAGAGAACTTTATCAATTACTATCTTATCTGGAAGATTACCTCCCACTTGATTCAAGCAATTGTAGTACCCAGACAATCTGAGCACATGCTCATTGGTTGAGCTATTCTCCTCCACCTTGTAGGCAAAGTACTGTCAGAGGTCTCATACCTCTCGACACGGGCATGAGTATGAAATACCAATTTCAACTCTTAGAACATCTTATATATTCCGTGGCGTTCAAAACGTTTTTGAAGTCCCGGTTCTAAGCCGTAAAGCATGGTGCACTAAACTATTAAGTAGTCATCATACCGAGCTTTGTCAAACGTTCATAACGTGTGCATCTGCTCCAGCAATAGGTATGTCACCTAGCGGTGCATCAAGGACATAATTCTTCTGTGCAGCAATGAGGATAATCCTCAGATCATGGACCCAGTCCGCATCATTGCTACTATCATCTTTCAACTAATTTTCTCTAGGAACATATCAAAAAATAAACGGGGAGCTACATCGCAAGCTATTGATCTACAACATAGATATGAAAATACTATTAGGACTAAGTTCATGATAAATTAAAGTTGAATTAATCATATTACTTAAGAACTCCCACTTATATAGACATCCCTCTAGTCATCTAAATGATCATGTGATCCAAATCAACTAAACCATGTCCGATCATCATGTGAGATGGAGTAGTTTTCAATGGTGAACATCACTATGTTGATCATGTCTACTATATGATTCACGCTTGACCTTTCGGTCTCCAGTGTTCCAAGGCCATATCTGCATATGTTAGGCTCGTCAAGTATAACCCGAGTATTCCGCGTGTGCAAAACTGGCTTGCACCCGTTGTATGTGAACATAGAGCTTACCCGATCATCACGTGGTGTCTCGGCACGACGAACTGTCGCAATGGTGCATACTCAGAGAGAACACTTATACCTTGAAATTTAGTGAGAGATAATCTTATAATGCTACCGCCGAACTAAGAAAAATAAGATACATAAAGGATAAACATCACATGCAATCAAAATATGTGACATGATATGGCCATCATCATCTTGTGCCTTTGATCTCCATCTCCTAAAACACCGTCATGATCTCTATCGTCACCGGCATGACACCATGATCTCGATCATCTTGATCTCTATCAACGTGTCGTCACATGGTCGTCTCACCAACTATTGCTTTTGCAACTATTGCTATCGCATAGCGATAAAGTAAAGCAATTATATCGAACTCACATCTTATGCAATAAAGAGACAACCATAAGGCTCCTACCAGTTGCCGATAACTTTAACAAAACATGATCATCTCATACAACAATTTATATCTCATCACGTCTTGACCATATCACATCACAACATGCCCTGCAGAAACAAGTTAGACGTCCTCTACTTTGTTGTTGCAAGTTTTACGTGGCTGCTACGGGCTGAGCAAGAACAGTTCTTACCTACGCATCAAAACCACAACGCGGTATAGTGATTGCTTTTTGATCTTCAGAAAGAATCCTATTCATTGAACCCGATTCAACTAAAGTTGGAGAAATAGACACCCACTAGCCACCTGTGTGCGAAGCACATTGGTAGAACCAGTCTCGCGTAAGCGTACGCGTAATGTCGGTCTGAGCCGCTTCATCCAAAAATACCTCCGAATCAAGAATCAACTAGTGACGGGCAAGCAATATGTATATACCCACGCCCACAACTCCTTTGTGTTCTACTCGTGCATATAACATCTACGCATAGACCTGGCTCTAATGCCACTGTTGGGGAACGCAGTAATTTCAAAAAATTTCCTACGCACACGCAAGATCATGGTGATGCATAGCAACGAGAGGGGAGAGTTTCGTCTACGTACCCTCGTAGACCGTAAGCGGAAGCGTTATGACAACGCGGTTCCTGTAGTTGTACGTCTTCACAATCAACCGATCCTAGTACCGAAAGTACGGCACCTCCGCGATCTGCACACGTTCAGCTCGGTGACGTCCCACGAACTCATGATCCAGCAGAGTGTCGAGGGATAGCTTCATCAGCACGACAGCGTCATGACGGTGATGATGATGCTACCGGAACAGGGCTTTGCCTAAGCACCGCTACGATATGACTGAGGTGGATTATGGTGGAGGGGGGCAGTGCACACGGCTAGAAACAATCAACTTGTGTGTCTATGGGGTGCCCCCTCCCCCGTATATAAAGGAGTGGAGGAGGGGGAGGGCCGGCCCTCTACTATGGCGCGCCCTGGGGAGTCCTTCTCCCACCAGGAGTAGGATCCCCCCTTCCATGTAGTTGGAGTAGGAGAGAAGGAAAGGGAAGAGAGAAGAGAAGGAAGGAGGGGGCGCCGCCCCTCCCCCTAGTCCAATTCGGACTAGGCCTTGGGGGGTGCGCGGCCAGCCGTAGGCAGCCCCTCCCTCTCTCCCCTAAAGCCCATTAGGGCCCATATACTCCCCGTAACTCCCCGGTACTCCAAAAAATACCCGAATCACTCGGAACCTTTCCGATGTCTGAATATAGCCTTCCAATATATTGATCTTTACATCTCGACCATTTCGAGACTCCTCATCATGTCCCTGATCTCATCCGAGACTCCGAACAAACTTCGATAAATCAAAACACATAAACTCATAATACCGATCGTCACCGAACGTTAAGCGTGCGGACCCTACGGGTTCGAGAACTATGTAGAGATGACTGAGACACGTCTCCGGTCAGTAACCAATAGCGGAACCTGGATGTTCATATTGGCTCCCACATATTCTATGAAGATCTTTATTGGTCAAACCGCATAACGATATACGTTGTTCCCTTTGTCATCGGTATGTTACTTGCCTGAGATTCGATCATCGGTATCCTCATACCTAGTTCAATCTCGTCACCGGAAAGTCTCTTTACTCATTACGTAATGCATCATCCTGCAACTAACTCATTAGTCACAATGCTTGCAAGGCTTAGAGTGATGTCCATTACCGAGAGGGCCCAGAGATACCTCTCCGATACACAGAGTGACAAATCCTAATCTCGATCTATGCCAATTCAACAAACACCATCAGAGACACCTGTAGAGCACCTTTATAATCACCCAGTTACGTTGTGACGGTTGATAGCACACAAGGTGTTCCTCCCGTATTCGGGAGTTGCATAATCTCATAGTCAGAGGAACATGTATAAGTTATGAAGAAAGAAGTAGCAATAAAACTGAAAGATCATTATGCTAAGCTAATGGATGGGTCTTATCCATCACATCATTCTCTAATGATGTGATCCCGTTCATCAAATGACAACACATGTCCATGGCTAGGAAACTTAACCATCTTTGATTAACAAGCTAGTCAAGTAGAGGCATACTAGGGACACTCTGTTTGTTTATGTATTCACACATGTACTAAGTTTCCTGTTAATGCAATTCTAGCATGAATAATAAACATTCATCATGATACAAGAAAATATAAATAAAAACTTTATTATTGCCTCTAGGGCATATTTCTTCAGGCACACGTTTTCGTCTAGACTCTCTGGTAGAAACTTTGGGGCACTCTTTGAAGTTCTTTGTGTTGGTCGAATAGATGAATCTGAGATTGTGTGATGCATATCGTATAATCATACCCACAGATACTTGAGGTGACATTGGAGTATCTAGATGACATTAGGGTTTTGGTTGACTTGTGGCTTAAGGTGTTATTCTAGTACGAACTCTAGGATAGATTGAACAGAAAGAATAGCTTCATGTTATTTTACTACAGACTCTTGAATAGATCGATAAGAAAGGATAACTTTGAGGTGGTTTCGTACCCTACAATAATCTCTTCGTTTGTTCTCCGCTATTAGTGACTTTGGAGTGACTCTTTGTTGTATGTTGAGGGATAGTTATATGATCCAATTATGTTATTATTGTTGAGAGAACTTGCACTAGTGAAAGTATGAACCTGTTTCAACGCATTGCTATACCATTTTAGCTCACTTTTATCATTAGTTACCTTGTTGTTTTTATAATTTCAGATTACAAAAACCTATATCTACCATCCATATTGCACTTCTATCACCACCTCCTCGCCGAACTAGTGCACCTATACAATTTACCATTGTATTGGGTGTGTTGGGGACACAAGAGACTCTTTGTTATTTGGTTGCAGGGTTGTTTGAGACAGACCATCTTCATCCTACACCTCCCACTGATTGATAAACCTTAGGTCATCCACTTGAGGAAAATTTGCTACTGTCCTACAAACCTCTGCACTTGGAGGCCCAACAACGTCTACAAGAAGAAGGTTGTGTAGTAGACATCAAGTGTCACTAGTATGCCTCTACCTGACTAGCTCATTGATCAAAGATGGTCAAGTTTCCTAGGCATGGACAAAGAGTTGTCATTTTATGAACGGGATCACATCATTAGAGAATCATGTGATTGACTTGACCCATCTGTTAGCTTAGCACTTTGATCGTTTAGTTTATTGATATTGCTTTCTCCATAACTTATACATGTTCCTCTGACTATGAGATTATGCAACTCCCGAATACTGGAGGAACACTTAGTGTTCTCTCAAACGTCACAACGTAACTGGGTGACTATAAAGATGCTCTACAGGTGTCTCCGATGGTGTTTGTTGAGTTGGCATAGATCAAGATAAGGATCTGCCACTCCGTGTATCGGAGAGGTATCTCTGGGCCCTCTTGCTAATGCAGCACATCACTATAAGCCTTGCAAGCAATGTGACTAATGAGTTTCTTATGGGATGTTGTATTACGGAACGAGTAAAGAGACTTGATGGTAACAAGATTGAACTAGGTATTGAGATACCGATGATCGAATCTCGGGCAAGTAACATACCGATGACAAAGGGAACAACGTATGTTGGTATGCGGTTTGACCGATAAAGATCTTCGTAGAATATGTAGGAACCAATATGAGCATCTATTTTCCACTATTGATTATTGACTGGAGATGAGTCTCGGTCATGTCTACATAGTTCTCGAACCCGTAGGGTCCGCACGCTTAACGTTCGGTGACAATCGGTATTATGAGTTTATCTGTTTTGATGTACCGAAGGTAGTTTGGAGTCCCGGATATGATCACGAACATGACGAGGAGTCTCGGAATGGTCGAGACATAAAGATCGATATATTGGAAGGCTATGTTTGTACATCGGAATGGTTCCGGGTGAGTTCGGGCATTTACCGGAGTACCGGGGGGTTACCGGAACCCCCCGAGGAGTATATGGGCCTTATTGGGCCTTAGTGGAAGAGAGGAGAGGAAGGCCAAGGTGGAGGGCGCCCCCTAGCCTAATCCGAACTGGGTGGGCCCCCCTTCCTTCCCTCTCTCGCCCCCTTCCTTCTCTCCTACTCCAATAAGGGAAAGGGGGAATCCTACTCCCACCAGGAGTAGGACTCCCCCCTTGGGCGCGCCATAGAGGGCCGGCCCTCCCCTCCTCCACTCCTTTATATACGGGGGAGGGGGCACCCCATAGACACACAAGTTGATCTCTTAGCCGTGTGCGGTGCCCCTGCATAGATTTCCACCTCGGTCATATCGTTGTAGTGCTTAGGCAAAGCCCTGCATCGGTAACTTCATCACCACCGTCATCATGCTGTCGTGCTGACGAAGCTCTTCCTCGACACTCAGCTGGATCTAGATTTCGTGGGACGTCACGGAGCTGAACGTGTGCAGATCATGGAGGTGCCATACCTTCGGTGCTAGGATCGGTCGGATCGTGAAGACGTACGACTACATCAACTGCATTGTCACAATGCTTCCGCTTATGGTCTACGAGGGTACGTGGACAACACTCTCCCCTCTCGTTGATATGCATCACCTAGATGGATCTTGCGTGTTCGTAGGATTTTTTTTGAAATTACTATGTTCCCGAATAGTGGCATCCGAGCCAGGTCTATGCGTAGATGTTATATGCACAAGTAGAACACAAAGGAGTTTTGGGCGTGGGTATATACATATTGCTTGCCGTCACTAGTTGATTCTTGATTCAGTGGTGTTGTTGGATGAAGCGGCTCAGACCGACATTACGCGTACGCTTACGCGAGACTGGTTCTACCGACGTGCTTCGTACACTGGTGGCTAGTGGGTGTCAGTTTCTCCAACTTTAGTTGAATCGGATTCAGTGAACAGGGTTCTTTCTGAAGATCAAAAAGCAATCACTATACCACATTGTGGTTTTTGATGCATAGGTAAGATCGGTTCTTGCTCATCTCGTAGCAGCCACGTAAAACTTGCAACAACAAAGTAGAGGTCATCTAACTTGTTTTTGCAGGGCATGTTGTGATGTGATATGTTCAAGACATGATGCTAAATTTTGTTGTATGAGATGATCATGTTTTGTAATAGAGTTATCGGCAACTGGCAGGAGCCATATGGTTGTCGCTTTATTGTATGAAATGGAATCACCATGTAATTGCTTTACTTTATCACTAAGCGGTAGCGATAGTTGTCGGTGTCAAAACCGGCGGATCTCGGGTAGGGGGTCCCGAACTGTGCGTCTAAGGTCGATGGTAACAGGAGGCCGGGGACACGATGTTCTACCCAGGTTTGGGCCCTCTTGATGGAGGTAATACCCTACGTCCTGCTTGATTGATATTGATGAGTATGAGGATCACAAGAGTTGATCTACCACGAGATCGTTGTGGCTAAACCCTAGAAGTCTAGCATGTATGATTGTGATTACCTCTACGGACTAAACCCTTCGGTTTATATAGACACCGGAGGGGCATAGGGTTGTACAAAGTCGGTTTACAAAGGAAGGAATCTACATATCCGATCGCCAAGCTTGCCATCCACGCAAAGGAGAGTCCCATCCAGACACGGGAGGAAGTCTTTTGTCTTGTATCTTCGTAGTCCATTAGTCTGGCCCATGTTACATAGTCCGGTCGTCCGAGGACCCCTTAATCCAGGACTCGCTCAATAGCCCCTAAACCAGGCTTCAATGACAATATGTCTGGCGTGCAGATTGTCTTCAGCATTGCAAGGCGGGTTCCTCCTGCGAATACTCCAAAGCAGCTTCCGAACACAGACAACGTGTCCAGCTCTACGGATCAAATACCACACACAACCGCAAAGAACATAATATTTTACAAGTCCAATCCACTGACAACTTTTGTAGCATGACATCACTCACTGCCCGGTCATTATTTCGAACCATTTTTTAGCCTCCCGCTTCATGTTTCAAGATGCGGTTTTATTGGGACGTGGCTAGTCCTATTTATAGAGGCCCTAGTCCTCTCCCCAAATATTGAGCGGGAAGGGTGCCAACAATGGCCAATTTGAAAGGGGACAACTAGTACAGCATATCCTGACAAAAGCAGTCTTCGCCTGCAAAAGGCTCTGGTGGTGACGCCGTCTTGGGCTCCACGGTGACCTCCGTCTTGTCGTCCTTCTGGTCTTGGTCTTGTTGCACTGATATGGAAACCTTTGCTTGACGCCTTGGTACTCCGCGCCTGCGCCTGCTTCCTTAGCACCAAAGAGGAAACAAGGACACTGTGCACGCTGGCACCCGCTTGGCACCCGCCTGGCCTTGGTCGTCATGGCTCACGTCACTAGAACCTCGCGAGGTTCTCCTGGCTTTGAACTCTCCGCACCTCGCGAGCCAGCTTGGTGAGGTCGCTCCTGAGGAAGTCTTGTGTCGTCCGCCTCACAAGGATTGGCCCCTCACGAGGGTCTTGCGTCCTTGCTGGTGAAGATGGGCCGTACGGGCCCGCTTGCAGAGGCACGCCGTGGGCCGTAGGCAGGCAAGTCTGGGGACCCCCGTTCCCAGAACACCAACAGTAGCCCCCGGGCCCAAGGCGCGCTCGGGCTCGGCTTCGAGGCGAAGCCAAAGGGCAAGTACGGAGCACCGTGGGGCCCAATAGCCTGCGGCCTTGGTTGACGCGTGGTGGTTGATTGGACGTGGGCATCTCCGCTTCCCCACGCTGCCTTGGAAATTGCCCAATTTGACGAGTCCCTGCTGCATGCAAGGCAAAACCATCATTATTACCTTAGATCGTGGAGGCCGACGGTTGGCCTCCCCTTGGCTATAAATGGGAGGTGGGGGCGGAGCCCCCGTCACCCATCTCTCCTCTGCCTCTCCTGCTTCTTCTCCTTCCTTGCTCCACTCCTTGCTTGTGTAGTCATGGCGCCGACTCAGAGGTTCTCGGCCGCAGAGAAGGGCAAGGCTCCCCTCACTGAGACCGAGCTGCTCCCGCCGAAAAAGAGAAGGTCCCATTGCCGCGAGATGGTAGTGAGGCCGGTGGTGTCGCGGCCTTGGTATGAAAGGCCTCCTCCTGGTACCCGCTACCCTTGTATGCTTGGGCCGATGGTTCCGAAGGGAGGAGCGACGAGCGTCGCCGCCCGCGCCAGGGTTGTGGCCGACATGCCGCGGAGGCGCACGCCGTCGCCCCAGGGGTCCATGCGACGGACTCCTCGCACGAGTTCGTGATATGGGCGGCGATGCCCCCGAGCACTTGGATTCGCCTCCCGCAGTTCTTTGCCGCCGAGGGGCCCTCTCGAGCTTTGGCTGCAGCACGCCGACTGCGACGCACCAGCGACTGGAGCGGAGATTGAAGCCATTGCCTCCGGGAAGATCTTCATGACCCGAGGCTGGGGCGAGATTGCCCGAGCCTGCCGCATGGAGGGAGCCCTCGCAATCCACTTCGAGTACGACGGCGCCTCCGTGCTACTCTTCAAGGTCTTCGACAAGGGGGGCCGCCGCCTAGAGTGCTGCCCTGAAGGAGGTCACCAGGTCGGCGCAGCGGCGGGCGTTGGGCCTGCCGCAGGCCTTGCCTGCAGCTCCTCCAGCGACAACGGCGACTCCTGGTGGTCCAGCGACTCTCCCGAGCTTTACGACACTCCGGAGACGAGCGACGACAGCTACGTGCCCCCAAGCTCTCGCCAAGCCCGGAGCAGGGCTGCAGCGTCAGGCCGCCGCTAATCTGGATGAGGTTGGCGCCGGCCTCTGGTGGCCCACTGTTGATGATGGCGTCATCCACAGGGGCACGTGTAGTTAGGATTCCCTAAGTTCTTGCCTTTTGTTCCCTGCGAGGAATCAAGAAATGGACCCCGCTAGGGCGTGTAAGGCGTCTGTAGTATCCTTTGTTAACATTATCCTTATTATGAAATTGTGCATGTGCTTGCTCTGTTCTGGCTTAGTTTCCCCTTTCCAACCTCGCGACGGCATGGTGCTCTACACCGACAGGTCCTGGTCCCCAGGCAGGCTTCAACCGTTGCTGGTATGCCAGGTCGCGTGCCGTGGTCAAGGCCAGGAGGTGAGCGGCCCGAGGTCCAGTAAGAGCCCCTGAGACGCGATGCTCAGGAGGTCCCCTTTGGTGCGCAAGCGACCGCCGAGAGGTAGGAGAGGGAGGCTACATCATCGCAGCGGGGCTACACAAATGAGAACTCTGCGCTATAGCGGTTGATTGAGTGTGAAACTTATCTTGACAATCTGGGGTTGGTTCCTCACGAGACACCGGGCTTGGGCATCAGCCGCTGCTGAGTAGCTAGGTTAGACTCATGCGGGCCTCTCCCTCCCCTCCATGTTCTTCTTGGTGCTCTGCGTCCTCAGGTCCCAGCCCTCGAGCGAGCTCAGCCGCCGCTGGTATGCCAGGTCGCGTGCCATGGTCAAGGCCAGGGGGTGAGGGCTGGAGAGCCAGTAAGATCCCCCGAGTCGCGATGCTCATGAGCCCCCCTTTTAACGCGCAAGCGAATCGCATGAGAGATAGGGAGAGTCCGCGGTACCGCCTGGTGTAGCCTTCAGGAAGTTCCTGCAAGTTAGCGCGAGGGAGGGCACCAATCACCGTGGTGATTGCCGACTCGTCTCCAGTACGTGGGAGGGGGCTCCCTGCTGCGGAGAGCCCCCGGGGCGTGTACAGGCCCGCCTTGACACGTGGCTTGCACGACAGGGCTAGACGAGGTGTGTCTAGGCACTCGTGAGCGAGCGTGGGACTCACGAGGCCCTACCTCAAGGCGGGTTGCACCTGGTCTTGATTCTTGTTCACTGTCTTGGTCCTGCAAGGTGGTTAGACAACCTGCGCCGAACGAATCTCCTAAGGCTATCGCGTGAGAAAGCCAAGCACCAATGGCCCCAGGAGGTGACATGAACAGGGCCGGCCCGCCAGACAGAGCTTGGCCGTTGGATTTATCGACATTGCAGGGACGGGCCCGAGCACAGACGATGTGCCTAATCCTCTCACGTGAAGGGTCCTGAAGAAAGATGACCGGCGCGCGACTCCCGTGATGGGAGACAATCAAGCAATAAATAGATTAAGCATGAAAGGCAACCTAGCTCAGGTAAATGCATAACGATACGCGCCACTGGGTCTGGCCCGAGCGGCTTGAGGATGATGCAGCCTGAGGGGCGCCCCCAGCAAGGTAAGCTAAAGACATAAACAAGGAAAGATACATGCCACAGGGACAGACCCACGTGGCCTGGGAATAATGCAGCCCCCTAGGCGCTCCCAGCTAAATGAACTTGGAAAATGTCACCTGGTTCTATTGATGGAGGGGTGTTGAGGTAACTGAAGGTACATGGCGAAGGGATTGCCCCTCACGAGCCACCGGGGCCCTGAGTCTCGGGAGGCTCTGGGGTCCCGGCGGTTCCTTGAGGACCGTCTCCATCTCCACCAGGATTGCGTGGTGCCTGGCCTCCTGACCCGCCATGACGCTCCGCAGGTTGCGCTGGAAGGCATCGGCCACGCTCGGCAGGCCAAACGGCATGCGAACGTAGCTGTGAGGTGGACCTTCGCAGCACCCAACACGCGAGGGCCAGAAGCGCTCCTGAGATGAGGCTCGGTTGAGCCCTGGTATGTCGATGCAGACGCGCAGCTCACCACCCTCGCCTGGGTGGGGAGCAGCGCCAGGTGGGCGGCGGTCGCCGCGTATTGCTCTTGCTTCCTATAGCTCCTGAGATACCTTGGTGATGAACTCCTGAGTGTCGGGCGCTCCTTGCCCAGTGTCCTCCTGAAGGAGACGTGCCGCGAAACACGCCTCCAAGTGGTGCCCGAGCGCCTCCCTCATGACATTGGCGAGGTCTGAGGCCCTCCAGAAGAGAGCCCCCGAGCCCTGCCCGAGGAGGGCGCCGGCTCCTATGCGATAGAGGGAGGCTCCCCAGGTGCGGGCGCTGATCCTGACGAGGTGCCACCCGCGGCACTGCCCTCCTGAGGTTTGGTACGGAGTTGCTGCTTCTTCTCCTTGGGGACGACCTCAGGAGGTTAACGAGCTGCATTATTGCCAGGGTCTTCGATTGACGCTGCTTGGAAGGCACGCTTGAGGGAGCACACCACATCTCTTTCTTAGCAGGGGACTGTGATGATCCCGCCGCTTCCTGGCATCTTGAGGATGTTGTAGCCATGGTGCGTCACGGCCATGAACTTGTCCAGGGCCGGATACCCGAGGATGGCATTGTATGGCAGACGGATGTGGGCGATGTTGAAGTCGATGAGCTCGGTGCGGTAGTTGTTGTGCTGTCTGAAGGTGACTAGGAGGCAGACCTGACCGATCGGCGTGGTGGAGCCGTCGGTCACTCCTGAGAAAGGTTTGGTGGGCTGAAGCTGATCATACGACACTTGGACGCTGTCGAATGTCTCGATGGACAGGACATTGAGCCCTGCGCCGCCGTCGATGAGGGTCTTGGTGACTTGCACATTGCTGATGACGGGTGAACAAAGCATCGGGAGGACGCCGGCGGTAGCCACGCAGTTGAGCTAGTCTGCCGAGCTGAATGTGATGGCGCACTGGGACCACCTGAGCGGGCGCGTGGTCTCAAGCTTGGGGAGGACTGCATTCACCTCACGAGCAAACTATTTGAAGATACACTGTGAGGCTGGGGCTTGAGCTCCGCCCAATATGCAGGCGATGGCACGCGGCTCCTGGAAGCCCCCAGCCCCCTCATCTTGGTGGTGGTCGTCATTCCTTCTTGGTGGTGGCGGTAGTGGAGGGAGACCGGCATTGCCGTGAGGACAATCCTCACGAGGCTGATCCCTCCAGGCACCCTCGCGAGGCTGATCCTACCAGTGTTCCTCATGAGGCCGGTCGCGCCACTCCTGGCATGGGCCACGGTCATCCCAGCGTCCGCCACCACGTCCTCCTCCTCGGCCGTAGCCCCGGTCCTTGCGCTAAGGGCGTCGACCAAAGCGTCCTTCTCAAATGGCTCTGAGCTCTTGACAGTCGCTGGTGTTGTGGCTATGCAGGTTATGGAAGGCGCAGAACGGTTGGCTGCTCTTGGATGACTCGGGCTGGTCCCTGCTGCACTTTGTGTCCGGCTCCGCCGCGAGCACGGTTGCTCCCTTGCGCTTCACATCTTTGGCCTTGGCTTTCTTCTCCTCCGGGTCTGCAGCCGGGAGCTCGAGGAGGGAGAGGCGCCCCTCCTCAGCTCTTGCGCACTTGGTCGCCAGGTTGAACAGCTCCAGAGACATGCACAGCTCCTTGTGGATGGCGAGCTCCTCCTTCATCGTGACGTTGTGGACGCCATCGGAAAACGCAAAGATGATGGCCTCATCCGTCACCTTGGGGATCTTGAGGTGAACATTGTTGAAGCGCTGGATGTACTTCTGGAGGGTCTCTCCTGGTTGTTGCTTGACGCGGCGTAGGTCACCCGCAGTCGGTGGACGGTCGCGAGTGCCCTGGAAGTTGGCAACGAAACGGTCGCGCATCTCGTCCCAGGAGGAGATCGAGCCTGGAGGCAGGTTCAGGAGCCAGGAGCGGGCACCATCCTTGAGAGCCATGGGAAACCAGTTCGCCATGACTTTCTCGTCGCCGTTGGCCGCCTCGATGCTCAGCTCGTAGAGCTGCAGGAACTCCGCGGGGTCGGGGGTTCCGTCGTAGCGAGGAGGCAGATCCGGCTTGAACTTTCTCGGCCAAGCGACGCTACGCAGCTCAGGGGTGAAGGCGCGGCAGCCTGCCATGGTCACCGGGACTCTGCACTGGTGGAGTACTTTTCCTTGGTGGGGTCCGCGCATCGCCACCGCAGGCGGCACGCGGTTTTGCCGTGGTGGCGCCGGGAGCGTGGGGAGGGGGTTTCTTGCGGCTAAGGAGGGACTTCTTGGCAGCTTCTTTCTTTTTGCGCAGGCGCCGGACGCGGCGGGTCACGCCGTGGGGCCGCGCGCCTGGGCGCTAAGACTCCGTATTGGGGCGGAGGTGGTGGAGGCGCTCCATGGGCCACGCCGCCCGCGGCTGGCGGAGGGCGAGGTGGCGAGAGGGATGGTGCTGGGGAGCCCCCTGCAGCGCTGACAATCTCGGCGATGCAGTCGAGCCAGTCCTCGTAGAGGTCGTCGACAGGGCGGTAGAGCAGGAGCTCGCGCGCCATGCACAGAGCGGCCTGCGCGTCCATGGGAGCGCGAAGAGAGTAGGATGACGAGCCGGCCGGGGTCAGCGATGGAGTGGCAGTGCGGTCATCTTGCCGCACCGAGGGGTGCAGCGAGGACACTTGCTGCTCGTTCCCCGCTGGGCCGGTGGCAGCGTTGGTGGCAGGCGACAGGGAACAACGGGGTGGCCTGCCGACGGGAGCCGTCTGGGCGATGCGGGCGGCGAGGGCAGCCCGACGCTCAACGCGAGCGCAGCGAGCGTCCGCCATGGAGGCGATGGAGCAACGAGGCGCAGAGCGACGAAAGGGAAGCTTCGGCGCACTCCTACCTGGCACGCCAAATGTCGGATCACGGGTTCCGGCAAAACCCTCAAGGTTCGAATACTGGGGTGCGCGCGAAGATCTCCCCCTACCAATCCACGTCCTAGATTTACTAAGATCTTACGGGCTAACTCGATGAACTCACAACACAAAGAACACATGATTTATACTGGTTCGAGCCACCGTTGTGGTGTAATACCCTACTCCAGTGTGGTGTGGTGTGGTGGATTGCCTCTTGGGCTGAGGATGAATAGTACAAGGGGAAGAACAGCCTACTGAGGAGAGGCGTTCTTGTGCTTGGTGCACTTGTGGTTGTCCTAGTCTCTCTTGGTCCGACCGGTCTATCGCTCGCCTGCTACGGTGGTGGCTAGTCCTATTTATAGAGGCCCTGGTCCTCTCCCCAAATATTGAGCGGGAAGGGAGCCAACAACGGCCAATTTGAAAGGGGAAAGCTAGTACAACCTATCCTGACAAAAGCAGTCTTCGCCTGCAAAAGGCTCTCATGGTGACGCCGTCTTGGGCTCCACGGTGACCTCCGTCTTGTCGTCCTTCTGGTCTTGGTCTTGTTGCACTGATATGGAAACCTTTGCTTGACGCCTCGGTACTCCGTGCCTGCGCCTGCTTCCTGATGAAGCTATGTACCTAGGGTAGGGTCATGCATCTGTCCAAGATACCCTCCTCAAGGACATCTCTAAAAGAACCAGAAGCATTCGAAGAAAAATCATTATCCACTCGACCATGAAGCTATGTTCCACTCGACAGTCTTGAAGACACTCGACCGTATGGACAATCACTCGACTATCAGAAGATCTAGAGCCACTCCACTCTGCAACGGTTGGGAATTAACTCATAACTTTAATGGTCATTATGTATCTTTATGCAGGCATTACTAGTAACGTCCCTATCTTTATGTACCTTAAACCCTTTGTAACTGAGGTTGGGAGGGGTCTGGCGAACTCTATATAAGCCACCCCCCTCCTCAGGGACAGGGGTTCGCACCCCCTGTAACTCACACGCATATAATCCAATCGACCGCCTCCGGGCTCCGAGACATAGGGCTGTTACTTCCTCCGAGAAGGGCCTGAACTCGTAAACCTCGCGTGTACAACTCCTCCATAGCTAGGATCTTGCCTCTACATCCCTACCCCCTATTCTACTATCAGACTTAGAACCACGACAGTTGGCGCCCACCGTGGGGTAGGTGTCTTAGCGAGTTGTTCGAGAAGTTGCGATTTTCCTGATCCCCATCAACATGGTTTCAGGCGGAGGTTTGGCCAAGGGCCGCGAGATCCGTCTTGGCGCGCTCGTGTTCATCGCCGACGACTCTGCTTTGCTCCAAGAAGCGCCACTTGACGTCGAGGCGCTCCCCGTCCGCGGGGCAACGCACTTTCGCGCGTGCGTCCGTGGCGTCCTCCTATGGCAGCCGTCGACTCAGTATCGGTCGGCTCCTGTACTGACCTCCCTCCCTGCAGCCCACCGGAGCAAGCGTTCTGGTCGATCGAGGCTTCAGCGATGGGTGAAGCATGCGGTGGCTCGCCAGTCGGCCACCCCCCAAGTCGCGGCAATCGAGCCTGACGAAACTCTCTACGGCCTGTTCGACTGGCTCCGTAGAGACTGCATCGAGTGCGATAGCAGCGACCCCACGGTGGAAGTTTTGATGGTCAATGGACCACGCAGTCCTCCTGCCTTCACTCATGAAGACGGAGGCGACGGGGGAAGCGATCCATCGCGTGTTCACGAAGAGTACCGCCCCGAACCCCTCTGTTCGCAGCGAAGGGAAGAGCTTCACCGCCGGAACATGGATGCGCTTCACACTCCTATCGTTGGAGAAACCCCTGAGGCCCAGGCCTTGGAGGAGGCGCGCCTGGCCAACTTAGCTGAGCGCACTCGACTGGAGAACCTCCAGCGCGCACTCGACGAGCGTGCTCGGCAGCGTATCCCCGAGTCTAGTCGACGTCAACTTTTTCCTCCTCCGACTCAGGTATACCGAACTCCGATCCAGAATCTCGCAGCTGCGGCCCGAATAGCGGAGTCAATCCAACCTTCCTAGTCAGAAGCTGGTCAAGGTCTGGTGCAGATCCGGGCTTTGCTCCATGCGGCAGGAAAGCAGAATACATCAGTATCTCAGTCGCGGAATAGGATCCATAGCAGATCCGTGGTTGCAGACACACTCCAGTCGGCTCACAACCCGAGATCGCCTCCGAGGCGTGAAGGACGTGAAGACCAGCGAGACCAGTACAGAAACCACGAGCAGTATGATCACCGACTCGATCACGATGATCGTCGTTGAGTGCCCACGCCTCCCCCAAGGAGTGGGTCATACGTGCCTCGGCAGCATGATGACAGACGTCCTCACAGTGGTGGGCGAAGGATTCCAGTCGACCCCAGGGAGCCGGGCTTTGACGCAAGATCTATTCTCGTTCAGGGTCTGGTTGACAGAAACAGAGCTCATAGAGAGGGTCATGACAGAGATTTCCCAACTAGCAGCAGGGTACATGTCTCAGGTCCAGAGTGCTTCAACAGAGTCATCAGGGTTGCGGTGATTCCTCCCAACTTCAGGTTGGCGACTGGAGTCAGTAAGTTCACTGGAGAGTCCAAGCCTGATACTTGGCTTGAGGATTATCGAGTGGCTGTACAGATTGGTGGTGGCAATGATGAAGTGGCCATGAAGCACCTTCCTTTGATGTTGGAGGGCTCAGCCAGAGCATGGCTGAATCAGTTAGCGCCTGGTAGTATTTATACTTGGGAAGACCTTGCGCGAGTATTTGTCAGAATGTTTGAAGGTACTTGCAAATGGTCAGTAGGGCTGATAGAATTACAGTGTTGCGTTCAGAAACTGAATGAAACTTTGAGGGATTATATCCAGAGATGGATCACATTGCACCACACAGTGGAGAATGTGTCTGATAACCAGGCAATTTGTGCCTTCAAAGAAGGCGTCAAATATCGGGAGTTGAATCTCAAATTCGGTTGGACAGGAGATATGACTCTGACTCGGATGGTGGAGATTGCCACCAAGTACGCCAATGGTGAAGAAGAAGACCGACTCCGGAGTGGCAAGCACAAAACAGTCGCCCACGAAACCGGAGGAGGAAACTCCAGTCGGAAGCAGAAGCGCAAAGCCGAGCCAACCGCTCCTGGTGAAGCCTTAGCCGTGACTCCAGGAAAGTTCAAAGGGAAGCCCAAAGGGCCGTGGAACCCCAAGAATGTAAAAGATCAAGTGGAAATGATGTGCTAGATTTACCATGCCGCATTCACACCAAAAAGATGAAGAGGGTAATTTCATTTACCCGAAGCATACCACTCGACAGTGTCGACTCCTAATCCAACAATTCTGAGATAAACAACCCAAGGAAAAGGAGAAGGAAGCAGACAAAGTTGAGGATGAGGAGGTGGACGATGATGGTTACCCCCACGTCAACTCCACTCTGATGATTTTCGCTGACGTTAAGAGTAAGAGTCGACTGAAAGTCATCAACAGAGAAGTGAACATGGTCACTCCGGTGACACCCAGTTATTTGAAGTGGTCTCAGACTGCCAGTACATTCGACCAGTACGATCACCCAGTGCACATAGCCACCCCTGGGAGGCAAGCATTGGTGGTCGACCCAGTAGTCGAAGGCACTCGATTGACTATGGTTCTGATGGATGGTGGTAGTGGTCTGAATATACTATATGCGGAGACGTTGAAAGGAATGGGCATTCCGATGTCCAGACTCAGCGAAAGTAATATGAGTTTCCATGGAGTCATTCCTGGCAAGAAGGCTGCGTCACTCAGTCAGATCACCCTTGATGTAGTTTTCAGTGATTCCAAGAATTACCGCAAAGAAAATTTAACATTTGAAGTTGTGGATTTCTAGAGTGCTTATCATGCTATTCTAGGAAGGCCAGCTTATGCACGTTTTATGGCTCGGCCATGTTACGTGTACCTCAAATTGAAGATGCCTGGTCCTAAAGGGGTGATCACTATCACTAGCAGTCGAAAGAAGGCAGAAGAGTGTTTCGAGAAGGGCTCAAAGATCGCCGATGCACAGATGGCAGTAGTGGAGTTGCAGGAGTATCAAAAAATGCAGATCCGAGTGATTTGTTGCGAGCTAAGAAGCCTGCCATAGATTCAGCATTCCAGTCGTCTGGTGAAACGAAGCCAATTCATATTCATACAATGGATCCCAATGTTGCTCCGACTCACATTTCAACAACACTCGACTCCAAATAGGAAGAAGCGCTCATCCAGTTCCTCCATGAGAACTGGGACATCTTTGCATGGAAACCTTCTGACATGCCAGGTGTTCCCAGGGGACTGGCTGAGCATCGTTTGCGAGTCGACCCAAAAGTGAAACCAGTCAAAGAACATCTTCGACGGTCCGCCGTACAGAAGAGGAAGGCAATCGGTGAAGAAGTGGCTCGGCTTCTGGCAGCTGAGTTTATCTGAGAGATTTACCACTCCGAGTGGTTAGCTAATGTTGTCATTGTCCCAAAGAAGGACGACTCACTTTGCATGTGCATCGACTTCGAACATATCAATCGGTCCTGCCCGAAAGATCACTTTCCTCTCCCTCGCATCGACCAAATAGTCGACTCAACTGCGGGGTATGAGCGTTTGTCCTTTTTGGACGCTTATTCTAGGTATCGTCAGATCCGTCTGTATGGACCTGATGAGATAAAAACAGCTTTCATCACCCCATTTGGGTGCTTCTGTTATGTCACTATGCCATTCGGTTTGAAGAACGCCGGAGCCACATTCTTGAGGATAATCCAAAAGTGTCTGCTCACTCAAATCAGTCGGAATGTGGAAGCATACATGGATGACATTGTGGTCAAGTCACGAAAAGGTTCCGACCTACTGGCTGACCTTGCTGAAACCTTTGCCAACCTCAAAAGGTATGATACCAAGCTTAATCCATCAAAGTGCACATTTGGAGTTCCAGGTGGAAAATTACTCGGTTTTCTCGTTTCCGAATGGGGGATCAACGCTAACCCAGAGAAAGTGGGTGCCATACTCTGGATGAAACGCCCTGTGCATGTGCATGATGTCTAGAAGCTTACTGGTTGTTTGGATTCCCTAAGTCGATTCATTTCTTGCCTCGGTGAAAAGGCACTGCCTCTTTACCGACTAATGAAGAAGTCAGATAAGTTTGAGTGGACTCCTGAAGCTGATGCAGCATTTGCAGAGCTCAAAGCCCTGCTTTCCACCCAGCCGGTGCTTTCTGCTCTAATCAGCAAAGAGCCTTTACTGCTTTACATTGCAGCCACTGGACAAGTCGTCAGTACAGTACTTACGGTCGAGCGGGAAGAAGAAGGAAAAGCTTACAAAGTTCAGCGCCCAATATACTATGTCTCTGAAGTTTTGACTCCATCAAAGCAAAGATATCCACATTATGAGAAGCTTGTTTATGGGATTTATATGACCACGAAGAAGGTTGCACATTTCTTCTCTGATCACTCCATTACAGTCGTCAGCGACGCTCCATTATCAGAGATTCTGGACAATAGAGATGCAACTAGTAGAGTGGCAAAGTGGGCGATTGAACTCCTTCCCTTAGATATCAAGTTCGAGGCAAATAAAGCTATCAAGTCCCAAGCAATAGCAAATTTCCTCGCCGAGTGGATTGAACAACAACTGCCGACTCAAGTTCACTCAGAGCACTGGACCATGTTCTTTGATGGTTCCAAGATGCTGAATGGTTCCGGTGCTGGGGTGGTACTGGTATCCCCCCGAGGAGACAAGCTCAGATATGCCCTCCAGATTCACTTTGATTCCTCCAATAACGAAGCAGAATATGAAGCACTCTTGTATGGGTTGCGTATGGCCATCTCACTCGGTGTCTGTCGCCTCATGGTCTATGGCGACTCAGATTTGGTAGTCAATCAAGTGATGAAGGAGTGGGACGTCATAAGCCCAGCCATGACTGGTTACTGCAACACGGTGAGGAAGTTGGAAAAGAAGTTTGAGGGGTTAGAGCTCCATCATGTACCTCGACTGAAAAATCAAGCAGCAGATGATTTAGCAAAGATAAGCTCCAAGAGAGAAGCTATTCCCAGCAATGTGTTCCAGGAGCATATTCATGCACCTTCAGTTCAAGAAGATCCCTTCGCTGAAGAGCCCCCGCAACCTAGGAGTGCCAGAGATCCGACTGAAGTCGAGGTACCAGTCGTGGTCGACTTGATCATGGAGGTGTTGGTCATCACTCCCGACTGGACAATGCCATACATTGGATATATCCTTAGGAAAGAGCTCCCAGAGGATGAAGAAGAGGCTCGACAGATTGTCCGTCGATCCAAGGCCTTTACTGTAATAAGAGGACAACTGTTCAGAGAAAGTGCAACTGGGGTCAGCCAGAAATGCATAACACCAGAAGAAGGTCGAGTGGTCCTCCACGACATCCATTCGGGGACCTGTGGTCACCATGCGTCCTCTCGAACCATTGTGGCTAAAGCATACCGAGCTGGATTTTATTGGCCACGAGCAAATGAAATGGCGAAAGATATAATCGACAGATGTGAAGGCTGCCAGTTCTACTGCAATATGTCGCACAAACCTGCATCAGCCCTGAAGACCATTCCACTCATCTGGCCCTTTGCTGTTTGGGGATTGAACATGGTTGGTCCACCGAGGACTGGTAGGAGTGGCTTCACTCACGTGCTTGTAGCAGTCGACAAGTTTACCAAATGGATCGAAGCCAAGCCTATTAAGAATCTTGAAGCTGGTACTGTTGTCAGCTTCATCAGAGAGTTGATATTCAGATATGGGGTTCTGCACAGCATCATCACTGACAATGGATCGAACTTCGATTCTGATGAGTTCAGAACCTTCTGCGCCTCACAAGGCACACGAGTCGACTATGCTTCAGTCGCCCAACCCCAGTCGAATGGACAAGTAGAAAGAGCAAATGGCCTAATTCTCAAAGGACTGAAACCCCGACTGATGCGAGATCTCAAGCACGCAGCGGGCGCCTGGGTTGATGAACTTCCATTAGTTCTCTGGGGATTGAGGACAACTCCCAATCGGTCGACTGGCCAACTCCATTCTTCTTGGTCTATGGAGCTGAAGCTGTTCTACCGAGTGACTTGCTTCATAATGCACCACGAGTTGAGCTCTTCTCTGAAGATGAAGCAGAACAAGCTCGACAAGACGCAGTCGACCTCCTAGAGGAGGAAAGAGAGATGGCCTTGATCCGGCCGACCATTTATCAGCAAGACTTGCGTCGATTCCATGCTAGACACGTGAAGGGTCGAGCCTTTCAAGAGGGACACTTGGTTCTTCGAGTGGATCAGCAGAAATCACACAAGCTCGCCCCAGCTTGGGAAGGTCCCTTCATTGTCACCAGAGTGCTCCACAATGGAGCATATCACCTTTACAATGTTGAGCATAAGAAGGACGAGCCACGGGCTTGGAATGCGGAGCTGCTCCGCCCCTTTTATACTTAAGTACTCATTCGAATAAATTGTAATAAGAAATACCTTTGTAATTTGTTTATCAAAGATAAGAGCTTTACAGTCCTCTGGCATGATTGTTGTTGCTTTTATTTACGTCTGAAAAACCCCCAGTGGGTGACTTAGCTGCGAATCCGTTTGGCCTAATGTCGGTGTCAAAATCGGCAGATCTCGGGTAGGGGGTCCCGAACTGTGCGTCTAGGCCGGATGGTAACAGGAGGCAAGGGACACGAAGTTTTACCCAGGTTCGGGCCCTCTTGATGGAGGTAAAACCCTACGTCCTGCTTGATTAATATTGATGATATGGGTAGTACAAGAGTAGATCTACCACGAGATCGGAGAGGCTAAACCCTAGAAGCTAGCCTATGGTATGATTGTTGTTCTGTATGTTGTCCTACGGACTAAAACCCTCCGGTTTATATAGACACCGGAGAGGTTTAGGGTTACACAAAGTCGGTTACAATGGTAGGAGATCTACATATCCGTATCGCCAAGCTTGCCTTCCACGCCAAGGAAAGTCCCTTCCGGACACGGGACGAAGTCTTCAATCTTGTATCTTCATAGTCCAGGAGTCCTGCTGAAGGTATAGTCCGGCCATCCGGACACCCCCTAATCCAGGACTCCCTCAGTAGCCCCTGAACCAGGCTTCAATGACGACGAGTCCGGCATGCAGTTTGTCTTCGGCATTGCAAGGCGGGTTCCTCCTCCAAGTACTTCATAGAAGATTTTGAACACAAAGATAGTGTCCGGCTCTGCAAAATAAGTTTCCACATATTGCCATAGAGAGAATAATATTTACACAAATCTAATCTGCTGACGTATTCCGTAGTGTGACGCACCATGGCTAAGTCTTTATTCGAATCATTTTATTGTCCCACCTCAGCGTGTTATGCGAGGTGGTTTCATTGGCACGTCTCGTCGAAGCAGAGATCGTGTCCCCTTATTCCGGGATTCTCATCAATACGGGCATGGGTAACCCAACCGCGCCATTGATTACGGCGCTTGGGGATAAGCGAGTTTTACCAGGCTGGTGGGGACAGATAGTTGCGTCCACCCATGTAAGGGGATAAGGATCCACCTTTTCACCTATGCCTTCTTCCTCCTTTGCCTATCCATTCTTGCGCACTCGAGCTCCAGCGCCCAAGTCCGCACTCCCCACCTCAACCTTCTCCAACCATGTTCGGAGCGGGAGGCAAGTGGATGGTCTCCTCCGTCACGGAGGGACACATCAAAAAACTGAGGAAGGCTAGATACTTATCCAACGACATCGCATACCGGCTTCCCGAAGAGGGGCATCTCCTCCCCACCCCAAGGCCCCATGAGAGGGTAGTGTTCCTTCCCCACTTCCTCCGTGGACTGGGCTTTCCTATCCACCCATTCGTCCGAGGACTCATGTTCTACTACGGCCTGGATTTCCATGATCTGGCCCCGAACTTCATCCTCAACATCTCGGCGTTTATCGTCGTGTGCGAGGCTTTCTCAGCATCCGCCCCCATTTCGGCCTATGGCTCAAGACTTTCAATGTCAAGATGAAGGTGGTGCGCGGCAACCAGGTGGAGTGCGGAGGCGCCATGGTGGGCAAGATGCCCAATGTCTTATGGCTCGAGGGCTCCTTTGTGGAGACCCTGAAGGGGTGGTAATCGGGGTGGTTTTACATCACCGAGCCGCACGACCCTGAGTGTATCACAGCCCCCGAGTTCCGGTCCGGACCCCCAACGCGGCTCACGTCCTGGAAAGAGACGGGCCTGTCATGGGGCAGCAAAGGAGAGGTGACTGGACTACAAACATGCATCCAAACCCTGGTGGACAAGCAGCTCAGGCTTGTCAACGTAGTCCAGGTTATGCTCATCCGCCGGATCCTCCCGTGTCAACAATGGGCCTTCAATCTGTGGGAGTTCAACCCGGCGCAGCACCGAACTCTGAGCAGGCTCTTCGACACGACGTACGAAGATGTCTGGAAGGTGCTTTTCAAGGGTGCCGAGGCTCCCACATCTGCTACCAAGGATCGCGGATTCAGCGCGCAGCGTCACGCTAGCGCGGTAAGTTGTTTGTACCTTTTACAGGGTATTAGTTTTTCATAGTTTAACTCTATGCGGGATCTAAGCTCCCTTATCTTTGAAAGGTTTGGCAGGCGAAGTCCGGACAGATCGACTATCCGGCTCCTTTGCCCGAAGACCCAGCCGATGCCCGCTTGGCAAAGCTGCTGGTTCCGGCACCCTATGTGGTGCCGGAGAAGAAGGCCACAAAGAAGGCCACGGGGACTCAAAAAAGTGCCCGGCGCCAGGAGGTGTCGGGTTCATCATCCGATGGCTCCAAGGCGCACTCCTCCCGTGAGGACGAGGAGGAGGAAGAAGAGACCTCTCCCCCTCCAGCGGGGGGAGAGAAGAAAAGGAAGGCCGCCCTCTCTGGGGAGGCCGGAGGGTCCAAGAAGGGGAAAACCCTTCCGCCGGACTACTCCACCGACGCCGACGACGGCGGAGACGAGTGGCCGCTCAGGGCCAAGCCCCTGGCGAAATCGTAAGTATCCGGATACCAGAGTAATTCATAGTATTCCTTTATTGCACAACTATCCCTTATGTCGAATATGATTATGCAGCCCACCCAAAGACCGACTCGACGCGTCGTCGAGCGGTTCACTGGACTCGTCGGATGTGAACTTGCTTCCGACGGCTTCCTCCCCCTGCCCTACGGACGACGCCGAAGTATTGTCCCAACAGGTTCCAAGCCGGGAGGAGGTGGTCCTGGAGGCGCCGCAAGGCGACCTCCCGGACTCCAGGAGTAAAGGGGACAAACCCCCCCAGGGCTCCAAGTCCGGCCCTAGGCCGGACACCGCTCCGGAACCTTCAAAGGTTCCAGAGTCCGGCGGGCGACCTCCTTCCAAGAGGAGCAATCCCACCGTGCCGGTGACCCCCGTCCAACCAGAGGCACCGGACAATCTGTTGGAGGTGCTCAAAGGCGCCTCCATCGACGAGGAGCACCGCACCATTATGAGTGCGGTGGTCCAGAAGGTTCAGTCCGCCAAGAGCGGACTGACTAAAGCTTGTACTAGCCTTTTAATAGGCTTTGAGGTAAGTAAAGAATGTGTAAATAATATTACCGCATAGACAGTAGCCCCTGATGCTCTGTTTGGCGTTCGGGAAGAAAAGCCGAATAGAGGATCAAATAAAATTCGCAGGAGTCTAACAAAAAGGAGTCAATATGCGTATGCAGGCTTCTCTGCTGGCGTCCGCCGCACTGATTGTGGAAGTGGACACGCTAAAGCAGAACCTTGAGCAGTCCGAGCAAAAGCTCGGGCGTGCCAAGAAGCAGCTCAAGGACAAGGAAGGTAAGAAATACCTTGTTTAAATATATATAAAAAAGGTGCAATTGCAAAAAATGACAGGATTATCGTGGCTATTGTAGGGGCCATGTCTGAGGTGGCGACCCTTAAGCAAGCACTGTAAGAGGCCGAGAAGAGGGCGGCCACGGAGCGCACCGAGCGGAAGAAGTATGAGGCCGAGGTTGGCAAGGTGCGGCAAGAGCTCCAGGCCGAGTTTGGAGCTTGACTCAAAGACGCGAGCGTTCGAGCTCGCGATGGCTATTGAAAATGCCAAGTCTGCCAAGGCCGAATCCCAGAAGACCCTCCAGGAGTTGGATGAGGTGAAAAAGATAGCGGCGGGTAAGGCATTCTTTATGCAAAGCAAACACATAAACGTGAGTTACTTGTTACTTACCCGAATCCGGAGCTCTCCAGGAGCGTTCGCAGATCTTCCCCGTAGCGTGTCCGATGCCGCCGCATTCTATCGAGCCTAGGAGGGCAGCTCGACAGAGAAGGTGTTCTGGTCTCAGTATGCTGAGGCCGGACACCCCGTGCCCCTGAGCGACCAGCTGAAGCAACTAGTCGAGCTCCACAAGGCGGCCGAACAGGCCATGAAGGGCCTCATAGTTCAGCTGTGGCCCGGAGAGGCTCTGCCTGGGAGCTATTTCGGGCTGGTGCGGTGGCTGGTGGGGGCCTGTCCAAGGCTCGAAGTCATCAAGCGCTCCGTCTGCATTGAAGGTGCCCGTAGGGCCCTTGCCCGGGCTAAGGTGCACTGGGGCAAGCTGGATGTTGAGAAGCTTGTGAAGGATAGGCCACCGCCGGGGAAAGAGCATCGCAAGCCCAAGAATTATCATACGGATGTTCTGAAGGGTGCCCGCCTTGTGGTGGATGAATGTTCCAGGGATGTAATTTTTGAGTAAAACTCACTCGTTTTGTCCTGTGCGCTGAAAACTTGTTCATATGCGATAAGCAATGCTGTTGGAATTTAAAATATTACCTTCTGTGCGGCTGTTTATCAATTCTGAGAGATGGCGAGTCGTCGGCTTCTGCCCCCGTGCCGCTAGTGCTGGGGTGTTCGGGGATAAACCTGAGCGCTCTTTTTCCCATGTTTGGGTCCTTCGAGGAAGGCGCTCAGCACAACGAACAAGGCAATCAGACTATAATGCTTGAACACTCTCACATAGCCATAGAATTCTATAATTTTAAATTTCGGCGAAGCCCCTGGTATTCGGAAGACCGAGTTCGGGGCGCTATCCACGCCTTGGCCGGACAGAGCCGACTCCTCGCTCTAAGCGGCATAAGTCTTTAGGGACTCGAAAAACCTCTCGAACAGTGACCAGCTCTCGCTTCATCATGACAGTCAGTTTTAGCTTTCTCTACTGAGGTGCTCGACCCAGCTCAACTGGGGCACAATCGCAGTAGTTCTCCTAGTGCTACCTTAGCCGATATAGTGGAACGTAAGGCACCAAAACATAGGAGCCGGGCAAACCCAACTATTGACCCAAGACATGATTCGGAGCCGATGCATATAATGCTATAAGTTCGGGGTGCCGCACTTGTTAAAGTGTTCGGACTTCTCACACCATATTGAGGGGTACTAAAGCCCCTGGCGTATTTTGGCCGTACCAAAGTGTACGGGTGCAACATGTCGTTAAGGAACATATATTTGTAAAAAAAAGTAATGCAAAATAGACAGAAGCTATGCATTGTTTATTAAAAAGGGCTGCGATCAAAGCAGAACGATACAAATAAGGCGATAAGCAGAAGGTTGGACTATTTTAACATGTCCGTTCCAGGGGCAGGCTGCGGAATGGTATGCGAAACAGGTATACTGCTCGTGATAGAGACCACCTGGGAGTTCCGTAATGCGGCATGGCTTGTCTGCTTCCCTGGTTCTTGCATCGTTTGTGCGGCAATTGAACTGCCGAACAGGCCTTCCGAAGAGTGGAGTCCTGAAAGTAAGAGAAAATTAAAAAATTGGCAGCCCCTGGTGCGGTTTAAGTCGTGTTTCAGGCGTGCCGTGATGGTGCCCCTCCCCCTGTACCCATGGTATTTCTAGAGCGTAGTTATGTACGCGATGTACTGGTGTCGCATTTTTGCGAGGGCTGAGGTTGGGGCCGCATTGATACGCCTGCTCGGAACATGCCAGGCAGTCTTGTTGTAGGTTACTCCGGGCGCGCTTGACGGTGTCCGGTCGTTTAATGGCCGGACTGGAGAACTGCCTGGAGAGGCTACTTTGTACTTCCGCTGCAAGGGCCGCCGTGTGCTCCTCCATTCGGGGGGAGCGTTCGGTGTTTCCATTGACCGTAATTACTCCTCGAGGGCCTGACATCTTGAGCTTAAGGTATGTGTAATGCGCTACCGCATTGAACTTGGAGAATGCGGTTCGTCCGAGGAGTGCGTGATAGCCACTACGGAATGGGACTATGTCGAAGATTAACTCCTCGCTTCGGAAATTATCCGGAGATCCGAAGACCACTTCAAGTGTGATTGAGCCTGTACAGTTGGCCTCTACACCAGGTATTACGCCTTTAAAGGTCGTTTTGGTGGGCTTAATCCTCGAGGGATCTATGCCCATTTTCCGCACTGTATCCTGGTAAAGTAGGTTCAGGCTACTGCCGCCCACCATAAGGACTCTAGTGAGATGAAATCCGTCAATAATTGGGTCTAGAACCAATGCGGCGAATCCGCCATGACGGGTGCTAGTGGGATGGTCCCTTCGATCAAAGGTGATCGAGCAGGAGGACCATGGGTTGAACTTTGGGGCGACTAGCTCTATCGCGTATACGTCCCTTAACGCGCGCTTCCGCTCCCTCTTGGGGATGTGGGTTGCGTATATCATGTTCACCGTCCGCACTTGCGGGGGAAAACCCTTCTGTCCACTGTTGTTCGGCGGCCGGGGCTCTTCGTCCTCATCGCTATGCAGCCCCTTGTCTGTATTTTCGGCATGTAACTTGCCTGCCTGCTTGAACACCCAACAATCCCTGTTGGTGTGATTGGCCGGCTTTTTGGGGGTGCCATGTATCTGGCACAAGCGGTCGAGTATTCGGTCCAAACTGGACGGGCCCCTAGGATTTCTCTTGAATGGCTTTTTCCGCTGACCGGATTTATAGCCTCTGAATCCGGCATTAACTGCCGTATCCTCAGCATTGTCGCCGTTAGTGCGGCTCTTCTGTTTGTTGCGACGCGACCTGCCACTACTGTCCCTGGTATCCGAATTACCAAGGTTCTTGGTCATATTGTTGCTATGAGCAAGCCAGCTGTCTTCTCCCGCGCAAAAGCGGGTCATGAGTGTCGTGAGTACTGCCATAGATTTCGGCTTTTCCTGTCCAAGGTGCCGGGAAAGCCACTCATCACGGATATTGTGTTTGAAGGCTGCTAGGGCCTCAGCGTCCGGACAGTCGACTATTTGATTTTTCTTTGTCAGGAACTGTGTCCAGAATTGCCTGGCCGATTCCTCTGGCTGCTGAATTATGTGGCTTAGGTCATCGGCGTCTGGTGGTCGCACATAAGTGCCCTGGAAATTGTTGAGGAATGCGGCTTCCAGGTCCTCCCAACAACCGATTGATCCTGCTGGCAAGCTGTTAAGCCAATGCCGAGCTGGTCCTTTAAGCTTGAGTGGGAGGTATTTGATGGCGTGGAGATCATCGCCGCGGGCCATGTGGATATGAAGGAGATAATCCTCGATCCATACCGCAAGATCTGTTGTGCCATCATATGATTTTATGTTTACGGGTTTGAAACCCTCGGGGATTTGATGATCCATTACTTCGTCTGTGAAGCATAGTGGGTGTGCAGCGCCTCTATACTGGGCTATATCATGATGTAGCTCCAATGAGCTTTGTCTACTGTGTTCGGCCCTACCGGATTTGTGTCCGGCGTGATGGTTACCATCTCGAGTCATGGGGAGCCCACGCGATCCGTAGATCGATCTTGTTTGCCTTGCCTTGTCCTCCAACATATCTCGCAAGTCTGGTGCATTTTCCCGTGCCTTGGTACGGGGTGCGGCTTGAGTGGAGGGCCAAGAGGCCTCTCTGTCGCGGCCACAAGGTGGCCGGTCGGCCGTATCAAGTGCTGGTGATGTAGGTTTAAGTGCTTCCTCCTCTAATCGGGGTAGCAACCTGCGCTTTGGGTAGCTCTTGGAGGGGCGTTCGAGTTTACGCTCTTCGGCCGCAAGGACTTCAGTCCATCTGTCGACTAGCAAATCTTGATCAGCTCTACGTTGTTGCTGTTTTTTCTTGAGGCTTCTTGCCATGGCCATAAGCCTGCATTGAAAACGCTCTTGCTCGGCAGGATCCTCTGGCACGACGAATTCGTCGTCGTCGAGGCTTGCCTCATCTTCGGAGGGAGGCGTATAATTATCGTCCTCGACCTCTCTGTCTGCCGCTCTCTCATGAGGGCTGGCTTCTCCATCCTCCTGTGCTGAATCTTGCTGGAGAGGATTTTCTTCGGAATTCTTCGGAGTATTATTATCTCCTGTGCTGGAATCACTGTATTTGCTTTGGCGGGATTTTGAGCGGCGCCGCTGACGCCAGCGCTTAGGCTGTTTCTTGGAGGGGTCATCCTCCGTTGTTCCATCGCCATCTCCTTCTTTTGGGGTGTCCACCATGTATATGTCATACGACGAGGTGGCTTTCCAGGGCCTAATAGGCATTGGTTCTTCATCGTCTCCTGCATCGGTGTCCATACCGTCGATGTCTTCGGAGTCGAAGTCGAGCATGTCGGTTAAATCGTCGACAGTGGCTACAAAGTGGGTGGTGGGTGGGCTTTGAATTTCTTCATTGTCCGCATCCCAACCTTGCTGGCCGTAGTCCGGCCAGGGCTCTCCTGATAAAGAGAGAGACTTTAGTGTCTTCAGAATATCGCCGAAAGGCGAGTGCTGAAAGATGTCCGCGGCAGTAAACTCCATGATCGGCGCCCAATCCGATTCGATCGGCAGGGGCATGGAGGGTTCAGAGTCCGGAGAGGAGTCCGGCTCCTTGGAGTCATGAGTAACGCGGATTGTGGGGCTGGCGTTTGGCTCGATCATTGTTGGGATCGCAACCCTCGAGGCGGCGTCCAACCACCCATCCTCAATCGGCGCAGTTGGCTCCGAATTAAGGGTCGAAGCCGATGCGGGTGCGGCCTCCAAGGCACTATTCGGCGGCAGAGCTAGATCATGCTCGTCGTGATAGTGCGGCGCGCTCGGCAGTGGCTCAAATCCGTCGAGGATCAAGTCCCCGCGGATGTCAGCCGTGTAGTTTAAACTTCCAAATCTGACCTGACGGCCAGGGGCATAGCTTTCGATCTGCTCGAGATGGCCAAGTGAATTGGCCCGCAGTGCGAAGCCATCGAAGACGAAGATCTGTCCGGGGAGGAAGGTCTCACCCTGGACTGCATGGCTATTGATGATCGTAGGAGCCATCAAGCCTAACGGCGACGACACAGAGGAGCTCTCAATGAAAGCACCAATGTCGGTGTCAAAACCGGCGGATCTCGGGTAGGGGGTCCCGAACTGTGCGTCTAGGCCGGATGGTAACAGGAGGCAAGGGACACGAAGTTTTACCCAGGTTCGGGCCCTCTTGATGGAGGTAAAACCCTATGTCCTGCTTGATTAATATTGATGATATGTGTAGTACAAGAGTAGATCTACCACGAGATCGGAGAGGCTAAACCCTAGAAGCTAGCCTATGGTATGATTGTTGTTCTGTATGTTGTCCTACGGACTAAAACCCCCAGTTTATATAGACACCGGAGAGGGTTAGGGTTACACAAAGTCGGTTACAATGGTAGGAGATCTACATATACGTATTGCCAAGCTTGCCTTCCACGCCAAGGAAAGTCCCTTCCGGACACGGGACGAAGTCTTCAATCGTGTATCTTCATAGTCCAGGAGTCCGGCTGAAGGTATAGTCCGGCCATCCGGACACCCCCTAATCCAGGACTCCCTCACCTAAGTTCGAAAGAAAATCCTACCGAGTGGTGAGCAAGCCTCTCAAACGGGGGCTTAGCTACGAATCCGTTTCGCCTAAGTTTTCAAAATCCAACCGAGTGGTGAGCCAGCCTCCCACTCGGGGGCTTAGCTGCAGTCCAGTACTCGCCTAAGTTTGTAAAATCCTGCCGAATGGTGAGTCAGCCTCCCACTCGGGGCTTAGCTGCAAATCCGTTCTGCCTAAGTTTTAAAAATCCTACCGAGTGGTGAGCCAGCCTCCCACTCGGGGGCTTAGCTGCAGTCCAGTACTCGCCTAAGTTTGTAAAATCCTACCGAGTGGTGAGCAAGTCTCCCACTCGGGGGCTTAGCTGCAGTCCAGTACTCGCCTAAGTTTGTAAAATCCTACCGAATGGTGAGCCAGCCTCCCACTCGGGGGCTTAGCTGCAGTCCAGTACTCGCCTAAGTTTGTAAAATCCTATCGAGTGGTGAGCCAGCCTCCCACTCGGGGGCTTAGCTGCAGTCCAGTACTCCTCTTAGTTTGTAAAATCCTACCGAGTGGTGAGCAAGTCTCCCACTCGGGGGCTTAACTGCATTCCAATACTCGCCTAAGTTTGTAAAATCCTACCAAGTGGTGAGCCAGCCTCCCACTTGGGGGCTTAGCTGCAGTCCAGTACTCACCTAAGTTTAAAAAAAATCCTACCGAGTGGTGAGCAACCCTCCCACTCGTGGGCTTAGCTGCAGTCCAGTACTCGCCTAAGTTTAAAAATCCTACCGAGTGGTGAGCAATCCTCCCACTTGGAGGCTTAGCTGCAGTCCAGTACTCGCCTAAGTTTAAAAAATCCTACTGAGTGGTGAGCAATCCTCCCACTCGGGGGCTTAGCTGCAGTCCAGTACTCGCCTAAGTTTGTAAAATCCTACCGAGTGGTGAGCAAGTCTCCCACTCGGGGGCTTAGCTGCAGTCCAGTACTCGCCTAAGTTTGTAAAATCCAAGCGAGTGGTGAGCCAGCCTCCCACTCGGGGGCTTAGCTGCAGTCCAGTACTCGCCTAAGTTAAAAAAAATCCTACCGAGTGGTGAGCAACCCTCCCACTCGCGGGCTTAGCTGCAGTCCAGTACTCGCCTAAGTTTAAAAAAATCTGCCGAGTGGTGAGCAATCCTCCCACTCGGAGGCTTAGCTGCAGTCCAGTACTTGCCTAAGTTTAAAAAATCCTACCGAGTGGTGAGCAACCCTCCCACTCATGGGCTTAGTTGCAGTCCAGTACTCGCCTAAGTTTAAAAATCCTACCGAGTGGTGAGCAATCCTCCCACTCGGAGGCTTAGCTGCGGTCCAGTACTCGCCTAAGTTTGTTAAATCCTACCGAGTGGTGAGCAACCCTCCCACTCGGCGGCTTAGCTGCAGTCCAGTACTCGCCTAAGTTTGAAAATCCTACCGAGTGGTGAGCAATCCTCCCACTCGGAGGCTTAGCTATAGTCCAGTACTCGCCTAAGGTTTAAAATCCGCCCTTATTTGCAAGGACGATGAGGTGCTGGTCGACTGCAACCTTCTCCTTCGGAGCTGCGCCACAAATACAACGTGCGCTCCATCCCCATCTACAAGTACGACGAGGTGCAGGTCGACTACAACCTTCTCCTTTGGAGCTGCTCCACAAATACAACGTATGCTCCATCCCTACCCGCAAGGGCGACGAGGTGCAGATCGACCGCGACCTTCTTCTCCGAGCTACGCCACAAATACAACGTGCGCTCCATCCTTGTCCGCAAGGACGGTGAGGCGCAGGTCGACTGCAACCTTCTTCTCCGAGGAACGCCACAAATACAACGTGCGGTCCATCCTTGTCCGCAAGGACGACGAGGCACAGGTCGACTGCAACCGTCTCCTTCGAGCTACGCCACAAATACAACATGCGCTCCATCCTTGTCCGCAAGGACGACAAGGCGCGGTTCAATTGAAGTCTCCATTTCAAGGCTGCATCTCAAACACGAAGGTCATTCCAAATAGGGAGCAAATTCCATGCGAAGGCAAATACAAACATATTTAGAAATAAACCAAGTTCAGATAGATCCAAAAAATTCCAGGCGACGGATAAAAAGTATTCGAGCATAAAGCCCAAAGGAGTTTAATGGTTACAACAACCACTCGGCATCCTGAGGCAAATTTAAGGCAATTTTAAATCCCAAAGTTTGTTCATTCGGCAGGAGGAGGGCTGGCAGGTTCAACGAATTCATCCAAGTCGATTCCATCTACAATCCGAGTGGCGGCAGCTATGAAAGTCTCCATAAAGGACTGGAAATCGTGCCTTTTGGTGTTGGCAACCTTGATCACCGCCAGCTTGTCTTCGCGAGCTTCCTTGCAGTGGACTCTTACCAAGGACAACGCCACGTCAGCACCACACTGGGCAGATGACTTCTTCCATTCTTGCACTCGACCTGGGACCTCGTTGAGGCGAGCCAGCAGAGACTCGAGGTCATTTTGAAGCGTCGCCCTTGGCCAGAGTGATGAGTCGATCCGTGAAACTGCCACCTTCAGACGAGCGAGGTAACTTGTCACACTGGCGACACGAGATTCCAGTCGAAGCACATTCATGGAAGCCTCGTCGCCGACTGGAGAAGCAATAGGGTCCAAATCCGTCTCGATCCGTCCAGTTTCCTCGTCAAAGTTTTGGCAGAATTCTGCAGTCAAAGAGTTAGTGAGTCGATTGGACAGGATTAACTCGCAAGCAGTAAAGCAGTCAGATTAAAAGGAGTACCTTCTAGCATAAGATAGAGCTTCTTGGCAAGAGTTCTCAGATAAGCTTCCACATCATTTCTCTTGTGAGTCGCGGATTCCAGCTTCTGATTCAGAGCCATCTTATCCTTCTTCAGACGAGTTACCTCTCGGTTGGATTCAGTGAGAGAGGACTTCAGCTTGCTTACTTCTTCTTCCAGCACTCCGACCGAAGCCAGCTTCTGGTCTGCAAGGGCAATCTTATCTTGAGCCTCCTTCTGCGCAGCCGCAAGGTCCAAGTCCTTCTTTTCCAGAGCCAACCTCATTTTCTCTGCAAGATAAGCAATCGGATCAAACAAGAGATCAAAGAAATATTTTAAAAAGGACGATCGACGTGAACAGTCGACGGGCAGTTACCTTCCATACCAGCAGCTTCATCTTGAGCTTTCTTCAACTTTTGTTGGGCCAGCTCCAAGTCAAGGTTAAGTTGCCTCTGCTTCTCCTCAAATTCGGCGAACATAGAAATGAGAGTACAAGATTTCTGCAGAAGGTAAAAGACATGTCAATCGACAAGATCAAAGATTATTTACTCCCGAGTGAATAAAACTTAAAAGTTTGCTCAGACCCCAGCCGACTGCCCGCGGTCGACCGCGTTCTCGGGGACTACACCCAGCGGGTGCACTTGGTGTTCCCCCACGGATTCAGACCCCACTCGGCCGGTTCGCCTGGGTCGAGTGGAGGAAAAGAAAGTAAAAAGTACTCAGACCCCAGTCGACTGCCCGCAGTCGACTGTGGTCTCGGGGACTACACCCAGTGGGTGCACTTAGCATGCCCCCACCGGTTCAGATCCCACTCGGCCAGGCCGAGTGGAAGAGCGCAAATACCCAAGACAACAAAACACCCAGTGGGTGTACAGATTCGACGCAAAACAATAAGAGATTGTATGACAGAAAATATTTTAGGTAGCATATCCTAATAGAACAAGGTCAGTCGAAAGCCAACTTACCTGGACATTGACCCGAAGAGCCGCGCTGGCATCGTAAGCAGCCTGGCTATTCTCGTGCACCGTCTTCATCCGCTCCATCATCATGTTAGCCTGACGGATAGCCTCCGCAGCGGCGTTTGACTGGCTTTCCGGAACATGATAGTTGGTGAAGAAAGGGGCAGACGGCCCAGATGCGCCAGCTTGGAGCTCCGAAACATGGGGTTGGGAGGCTGAAGGAAACACTGGTACAATCAACGGTGCAGGACGCTCACTCGACAATGGGACAACAAAAGTTATAGAGGCCCCACCTGCATCTTCAGGTTGTTGAACAGTGGGTTCCGTCGTCAGCCCCGACTGATATGTCTTGCCAGCCGCTACTTTTTTGTTCTTTCTGGGCCTCGGGGCCGCATCTTCATCATCATCCGGAAGCTCGATAACATTGGGTGGGGCTGCAAATAAATCAATCGACCCCAAGTGAATCGCCAGAATTTGATTGACCAAATAATCAAGAACAAGATCACGGGAATTTTACCTGGGTTGGAGGTAACCGCGTCTTCCATTTCCTCATCTCGGTATTGGCGGGAAGAAGTTCCAGAGGTAGCAGCACTGTAAATGTCAACTTTCAGTCGGTTATGTTCTGTTGCTCGAGTCGACCAAAAGATTAGGTCAGATGATTACATGGAGATGGTGGGAATGGTCACTTTGATTCTGGGCAAAGCCTTCGGTGGTTTGGAGGATGTGGCCTTCAATGCTTTTAGCGTAGAAGGCGGCGCAGTCTTGAGCTGTTTCGATACCTTCTCAGTCGGCACCGGAGAAGACGTCCGATGGCGCTTCGAAGATCGCCCAGTCGGTGTGGCCGCTAGGTCAGGGGTGCTCGCTGGGTCGTGAGCGTGCTTGGACCTTCTCTCTCTGCGAGGAGGCGAGTCGACCTCTTCTTCATCACTCGAGTCGTTGCTCTCCTCGTCCTCCTCTGCATATGAGTGCCACTCGCCACTCTCGCCCCCGCTTGCCCCTTCCTCGACATTTTGCTCCTGCACTCCATTGGGCATCGAGTACATACCAATAAGAGCCTGAAAAGACAATGAACAAAAGAAATACAGTCGACCGTCAACAAGATGTTACATAGTGAATCAAGAAGATACTCGACAAAGCAGAATCGTACCTGTTCCGGCTGGCGCAAATGGTCGAATGGAACCACCCTCCTGGACCCCCGGGGATTATCCTTGTTGCCAGTAATACCTCTCAGCCACTTGTCCACCGTGTCCTCGCTAACATCCTCCGGGTGGATCCGAGTGGAATCCTCGAGTCCCGAGTATATCCACATCGGATGGTCACGGGCTTGGAGTGGTTGGATGCGTCGACTGAGGAAGACCTCCAGCAGGTCCATACCAGTCACTCCATCGCGGACAAGTTGGACGACCTGCTCGACCAACACCTTCACCTGCGCCTTCTCTTCCGGGATCACTCTCAAGGAGGAGGGCTTCTCCACTCGAGCCATGGAAAAGGGGGGAAGTCCAGTCGACTGACCCGGGGTCGGCTGATGACCCACAAGTATAGGGGATCTATCGTAGTCCTTTCGATAAGTAAGAGTGTCGAACCCAACGAGGAGCAGAAGGAAATGATAAGAGGTTTTCAGCAAGGTATTCTCTGCAAGTACTGAAATAAGTGGTAACAGATAGTTTTGTGATAAGATAATTTGTAACGAGCAACAAGTAACAAAAGTAAATAAAGTGCAGCAAGGTGGCCCAATCCTTTTTGTAGCAAAGGACAAGCCTAGACAAACTCTTATATAAGGAAAAGCGCTCCCGAGGACACATGGGAATATCGTCAAGCTAGTTTTCATCACGTTCATATGATTCGTGTTCGGTACTTTGATAATTTGACATGTGGGTGGACCGATGCTTGGGTGTGGTTCTTACTTGAACAAGCATCCCACTTATGATTAACCTCTATTGCAAGCATCCGCAACTACAACAAAAGTATTAAGGTAAACCTAACCATAGCATGGAACATATGGATCCAAGTCAGCCACTTACGAAGCAACGCATAAACTAGGGTTTAAGCTTCTGTCACTCTAGCAACCCATCATCTACTTATTACTTCCCAATGCCTTCCTCTAGGCCCAAATAATGGTGAAGTGTTATGTAGTCGACATTCACATAACACCACTAGAGGTTAGACAACATACATCTCATAAAAATATCGAACGAATACCAAATTCACATGACTACTAATAGAAGGACTTCTCCCTTGTCCTCAGGAACAAACGTAACTATTCACAAAGCATATTCATGTTCATAATCAGAGGGGTAATAATATGCATAAAAGATCCAAACATATGATCTTCCACCAATTAAACCAACTAGCATCAACTACAAGGAGTAATTAACACTACTAGCAACCTACTAGCACGAATCCTGGACTTGGAGACAAGAATTGGATACAAGAGATGAACTAGGGTTTTGAGATGAGATGGTGCTGATGAAGATGTTGATGGAGATTGCCCTCTCCCGATGAGAGGAGCGTTGGTGATGATGATGGTGATGATTTCCCCTCCGGGAGGGAAGTTTCCCCGGCACAACAGCTCTGCCGGAGCTCTAGATTGGATTCGCCAAGGTTCCACCTCGTGGCGGTGGAGTTTTGTCCCGAAAAGTTGCTTCTTATTTTTTTTCTTGACGAAAGACTTCATATAGCAGAAGATGGTCATCGGAGAGCCACCAGGGGCCCCAGGAGGTAGGGGCGCGCCCTAGGGGGGCACCCCCTACCCTCGTGGACAGGGTGTGGGCCCCCTGGTCTTCATCTTTGGCGAAGATTTTTCATTATTTATTATAAGGTATTCCGTGGAGTTTTAGGACTTTTGGAGTTGTGCAGAATAGGTCTCTAATATTTGCTCCTTTTCTAGCCCATAATTCCAGCTGCCGGCATTCTCCCTCCTTATGTAAACCTTGTAAAATAAGAGAGAATAGCCATAATTATTGTGACATAATGTGAAATAACAGCCCATAATGCAATAAATATCGATATAAATGCATGATGCAAAATGGATGTATCAACTCCCCCAAGCTTAGACCTCACTTGTCCTCAAGCGAAAGCCGATAACAATAAATATGTCCCCATGTTTAGAGGTAGAGGCGTCGATAAAAATAAAATACGGACATGAAGGCATCATGATTATTCTCATAACAACAACATAAATAGATATTATCATATGATTACTTATGTTCAAGTGATGATCTATTGACAACGCAAAAGTATGAATCAGAAACCTTATTGAGAACCAACAAACTATAACCTCAGTCATTGAAGCAATTGCATTTTATCATAACATCAGAAAGAGTCTATGTCAGAGCTAAAAAGCAAGCCCACATACTCAACTATCATCTAGTCCTTCATAATTGCTAACACTCGCGCAATACTTGTGGTTACGTAGTTTTAATCGGACACAGAGAAAGATAGGGGCTTATATTTTCACCCCACAACCTTTTACCTCAAGGGTAATGTCAACAATAATAACTCATGCCCCCCTACATCCAATTAGATATATCTATCAGGATCTTTCCAACACACTGTGCTTGCCAAAGGATAAAATGTAAAAAGGAAAGGTGAAGATCACCATGACTCTTGCATAAGGTAGAAGATAATAATAAAAGATAGGCCCTTCGCAGAGGGAAGCATAGGTTGCCATGCGCTTTTATGGTTGGATGTACAAAATCTTAATGCGAAAGAACGTCACTTTATATTGCCCCTTGTGATATGAACCTTTATTATGCAATCCATCGCTTTTATTACTTCCACATCACAAGATCATATAAAGCTTATTTCTCCCACACTAATCATACATATTTAGAGCAATTTTTATTGCTTTGCACTGATGACAACTTACTTGAAGGATCTTACTCAATCCATAGGTAGATATGGTGGACTCTCATTGCAAAACTGGTTTAAGGGTATTTGGAAGCACAAGTAGTATCTCTACTTGGTGCTGAGAATTTGGCTAGCATGAGGGGGAAAGGCAAGCTCAACATGTTGGATGATCCATGACAACATACTTTATCTCAGATATAAGAAAACATAACCCATTATGTTGTCTTCCTTGTCCAACATCAACTCTTTAGCATGTCATATTTTGATGAGTGCTTCCAATCATAAAAGATGTCAATAATAGTATATTTATATGTGAAACCTCTCTTTTCTTATTACTTCTTATTAATTGCAATGATGACTGAAGCTATGTCTGCCAACTCCCAACAACTTTTAATCATCACACTCTTTTTATGTGAAGTCATTACTATCAATAAGATCAATATGAACTTTTGTTTCTTCTTATTCTTTTTCTCTTTTCTTTTTTCACCCAAGACCATAGCAAGAAAATCAAGCCCTTGACTCAACACTAATCTTTATTATATAGCTCATGGACTCGATTACATAGAGAGATCATAAAGCAAAACTCAAAACTAGATCATGCCATAAACTTTATTCTACTAGATCAAAATACTACTGATAGGATCGAACTAAGGAAAACTGTAAAGATAGGAGTTGTGATTGTGATACGATACTGGGGCACCTCCCCCAAGCTTGGATGTTGCCAAGGGGAGTGCCCATACCCATGTTATTATATCTCCTTGGTTGGTGAAGATGGAGGTGATGGATAGTCGCACATCGAGCGTAAGAGGTCCTCTAGCTTGCGAATAATGCCCTTGAGTGCAAAGATATGCTCCTTCAACAAAATATTTTCACTTGTGAGATACTTGTTATGAGTTAACTTAATCATCTGGAAAGCTTCGATCTCAGTTGGGGTAAGAAGGTTGTGATCAAGTTGAAGGATGTCTTCTGTTGCCGGAGCTTGGTTCTCCGTGGCCTTCTTGATCCCTTCATCCTTGTTGATCTCCATGGGTTCTTCCCTCTTCAGCTTTATCTTCATTAGCCAGGCATCTTTGTCACCGTTGTGGAGGGGTACGACATGATGTCTGGCCTTGACAACCCTGACAGAGAACAGCCCAAAACAAGAACATAGGATATTTGTGTGATACGGGAGTCAAAACCTTCGGGAGAATATATAGTGAATTTTTACTGACCAAAATATGTATCGTGCAAGAAAACGGAGTCTGGAAGGCACACGAGGTGCTCACGAGGTAGGGGGGCGCGCCCTCCACCCTCATGGGGCCCTCGTGTCCTTCCCGGACTGCTACTTAATTTTCTATTTTTCTAAATATTCCAAAATAGAGAAATATTGCCTTAAAAATTGTTTTGGAGTCGGTTTACTTACCGTACCACATACCTATTCATTTTCGGAGTCTGAAACATTCTGGAAAGTGTCCCTTATGTATTCCTCCGGGGTTACGGTTTCAATAATATTGGTTTCAACATTTATGGGATTACCTGAGATATAATGTTTGATTCTTTGACTGTTTACCACCTTCGGATTTGTGCCTTCAAAGTTGTTGATTTTTATGGCACCGGAACGATAGACCTCCTCGATAACATAGGGGCCTTCCCATTTAGAGAGAAGTTTACCTGCAAAAAATCTTAAACGAGAGTTGTATAGAAATACATAATCACCTACATTAAACTCACGCTTTTGTATCCTTTTGTCATGCCATCTTTTAACCTTTTCTTTAAACAACTTGGCATTTTCATAAGCTTGGGTTCTCCATTCATCAAGTGAGCTAATATCAAATAACCTCTTTTCACCGGCAAGTTTAAAATCATAGTTGAGCTCTTTAATAGCCCAATATGCCTTGTGTTCTAGTTCGAGAGGTAAGTGACATGCTTTTCCATATACCATTTTATACGGAGACATACCCATAGGATTTTTATATGCAGTTCTATAGGCCCATAATGCATCATCAAGTTTCTTGGACCAATTCTTCCTAGACCTATTGACAGTCTTTTGAAAAATTAGTTTGAGTTCTCTATTACTCAATTCTACTTGACCACTAGACTGTGGGTGATATGGAGATGCAATTCTATGATTGACGTCATATTTAGCAAGCATTTTACGGAAAGCACCATGAATAAAATGTGAACCACCATCAGTCATTAAATATCTAGGGACTCCAAACCTCGGAAAAATAACTTCTTTAAGCATTTTAATAGAAGTGTTATGATCAGCACTACTAGTTGGAATAGCTTCTACCCACTTAGTAACGTAATCAACAGCAACTAAAATATGTGTATATCCATTAGAGGCAGGAAAAGGTCCCATATAATCAAAGCCCCAAACATCAAATAGTTCAATAACAAGTGAATAATTCATAGGCATTTCTTGACATCTACTAATATTACCAATTCTTTGACATTCATCACAAGATAGGACAAACTTATGGGCATCCTTGAAGAGAGTAGGCCAATAAAAACCGGATTGCAATACCTTATGTGCAGTTCTATCTCCCGCGTGGTGTCCTCCATAAGTTTCGGAGTGGCACTTGCGTAGGATCTATTCCTGTTCATGCTCAGGTACACAACGTCTAATAACACCATCTACTCCTTCTTTATAAAGATGTGGGTCATCCCAAAAGTAATGTCTCAAATCATAGAAGATCTTTTTCTTTTGTTGGTATGTGAAGCTAGGTGGTATGAATTTAGCAACAATGTAATTAGCATAATCAGCATACCAAGGGGTACTACGAGAAGTACTTATGACATTTAATTGTTCATCAAGAAAGCTATCATCAATAGGTAGTGGGTCATCAAGAACATTCTCTAACCTAGATAAGTTGTCTGCAACGGGGTTCTCAGCTCCTTTTCTATCAACAATATGCAAATCAAATTCTTGTAGAAAGAGAACCCATGTAATAAGTCTAGGTTTAGCATCTTTCTTCTCCATAAGATATTTAATAGCAGCATGATCAGTGTGGATAGTTACTTTAGAATCAACAATATAAGGTCTGAACTGATCACAAGCAAATACAAATGCTAAAAGTTCTTTTTCAGTAGTAGCATAATTTCTTTGAGCATTGTCTAGAGTCTTACTAGCATAATGGATAAAATTTAATTTCTTATCAACTCTTTTCCCTAGAACAGCACCTACAGCATAATCGCTAGCATCACACATAATTTCAAAGGGTAAATTCCGATCAGGTGGCTGAACAATAGGTGCAGAGACTAATGCTTTCTTAAGTATTTCAAATGCTTCTACACAATCATCATCAAAGACAAATGGTATATCTTTTTGTAATAAATTAGTCAGAGACCGAGAAATTTTTGAGAAGTCCTTAATGAACCTCCTATAAAATCCAGCGTGACCAAGGAAACTTCTTATACCTTTGATGTCCTTGGGACATGGCATCTTTTCAATAGCATCAACCTTGGCTTTATCAACTTCAATACCTCTTTCAGAAACTTTATGCCCCAAGACAATACCCTCATTAACCATAAAGTGGCACTTTTCCCAATTCAAAACAAGATTAGTTTCTTCACATCTCTGCAAAACTCGAGCAAGATTTCTCAAGCAATCATCAAAAGAAGATCCATAGACGGAAAAGTTGTCCATGAAAACCTCACAAATCTTTTCACAAAATTCAGAGAATATAGCCATCATGCATCTTTGAAAGGTAGCAGGTGCATTACATAAACCAAAAGGCATACGTCTATAAGCAAAAGTACCAAAAGGGCATGTAAAAGTAGTCTTTGATTGATCTTTAGCTGACACAGGTATTTGAGAGAAACCATAATAACCATCTAGAAAGCAGTAATGTGTATGCTTGCATAATCTTTCTAGCATTTGATCGATAAAAGGTAAGGGGTAATGATATTTCTTAGTAGCCTTATTTAATTTGCGGAAATCAATTACCATCCTATAACCTGTAATAATTCTTTGTGGAATCAATTCATCTTTATCATTAGGAACAGCAGTAATACCTCCCTTCTTAGGGACACAATGAACATGACTTACCCACTGACTATCAGCAACGGGATAAATTATACCTGCCTCCAGAAGCTTTAGTATCTCTTTTCTTACCACTTCTTTCATTTTAGGATTCAGACGTCGTTGAGGATCACGAATTGGTTTGGCATCTGCTTCCAAATTTATTTTATGTTGACATAGAGTGGGACTAATGCCCTTAAGATCATCAAGAGTATATCCAATAGCAGCACGGTGCTTCTTCAGAGTTTTCAATAATCTTTCTTCTTCATGCTCTGAAAGTTTAGCACTAATAATAACAGGATATATCTTCTTTTCATCAAGATAAGCATATTTAAGATTATCAGGCAACGGTTTAAGCTCAAACACGGGATCACCCTTAGGTGGAGGGGGATCTCCTAGGATTTCAACAGGCAAATTGTGTTTTATAATAGGTTTATGTTTAAAGAATACTTCATCTATTTCCCTTCTTTCATTCATAAACATATCATTCTCATGGTCTAGCAATTATTGTTCTAAAGGATCACTAGGAGGTACGACAATAGAAGCAAGACCAATAATTTCATCCTTACTAGGCAATTCTTCTTCACGGTGTTGTTTACTAAATTTAGAAAAATTAAATTCATGAGTCATATCATCCAAGACAATAGTAACAACATTCTTTTCGCAGTCTATCTTAGCATTAACAATGTTCAAGAAGGGTCTACCAAATATAATGGGACAAAAGCTATCTTGTGGGGAACTACGAACAAGAAATCAGCAGGATATTTAGTTTTCCCGCACAAGACTTCAACATCTCTAACAATTCCCACTGCTGAAATAGTATCTCTATTAGCAAGTTTAATTGTGACATCAATATCTTCTAATTCACCAGGTGCAATTTCATGCTTGATTTCTTTATACAAGTCATAAGGTATAACACTAGCACTATCACCCATATCACATAAGCCATGATAACAATGTTCTCCTATTTTAACAGAAATAACAGGCACGCCTACCACAGGTCTATTTTTATCTTTAGCACAAGGTTTAGCAATTCTAGCAGTTTCACCGCAGAACTGAATAACATGCCCATCAATATTATCAGACAACAGATCTTTAACAATAGCAATATTAGGTTCTACTTTAACTTGCTCAGGAGGCGTATATGTTTTAATATTGCTTTTACGAACCACAGTTGAAGCTTTAGCATGATCCTTTATCCTAACAGGGAAAGGTGGTTTCTCAACATAACAAGTAGGAACAATAGGATCATTATAAGTGACAGACTTTTCTTCAACTTTAATAGGTGCAACTACTTTTACTTCTATGGGAGCATGATATTTAAACCACTTCTCCATAGGGAGATCAACATAAGTAGCAAAAGATTCACAAAAAGAAGCTACTATCTCAGAATCAAGTCCATATTTAGTGCTAAACTTATGGAAAATATCAGTATCCATAAAATATTTAACACAATCAAACTTAGGTGTCATACCTGACTCCTTACCTTTGTCGAGATCCCAATCTTCAGAGTTGCGTTTAATTCTATCCAATAAATCCCATCTAAATCCAATAGTCTTCATCATAAAAGAGCTAGCACAAGAAGTATCTAGCATGGTGCGATTATTTTCAGAAAGCCAAGCATAAATTTTTTGAAGGATTGTTTCTCTTGGGAGCTCATGATTGGGGCATGAATATAACATTGATTTAAGCCTCCCCCAAGCTTGAGCGATGCTTTCTCCTTCACGAGGCCAAAAATTATATATATAATTGCGGTCACGATGAACAAGATGCATAGGGTAATACTTTTGATGAAGTTCCAATTTCAATCTTCTATAGTTCCATGATCTCGTATCATCACATAGCCTATACCATGTCAATGCGTCTCCCTTCAAAGATAAAGGGAAGACCTTCTTCTTAGCAACATCATCGGGTATACCTGCAAGCTTAAATAATCCACACACTTCATCCACATATATTAGGTGTTCATCAGGATGCTTTGTTCCATCTCCTGTAAAGGGATTAGCTAGCAGTTTTTCTATCATACCCGAAGGATACTCATAAGGAATTTCATTTTCAATAGGTTCAGTAGGTTGAGGAGCAACTCTTTGCTCTACTGGTTGGGGTGAAGATACCCCGAACAAGCCCCTCAGAGGATTACTTTCCATAGTAACAAGTGACAGCAAATTTCAGCACACTATATAAATTTTTCCTTACCAAATTCCACCTACCAAAGGCGCTTCACTCCCCGGCAACGGCGCCAGAAAAGAGTCTTGATGACCCACAAGTATAGGGGATCTATCGTAGTCCTTTCGATAAGTAAGAGTGTCAAACCCAACGAGGAGCAGAAGGAAATGATAAGCGGTTTTCAGCAAGGTATTCTCTGCAAGTACTGAAATAAGTGGTAACAGATAGTTTTGTGATAAGATAATTTGTAACGAGCAACAAGCAAAAAAAGTAAATAAAGTGCAGCAAGGTGGCCCAATCCTTTTTGTAGCGAAGGACAAGCCTGGACAAACTCTTATATAAGGAAAAGCGCTCCCGAGGACACATGGGAATATCATCAAGCTAGTTTTCATCACGTTCATATGATTCGCGTTCGGTACTTTGATAATTTTACATGTGGGTGGACCAGTGCTTGGGTGCTGTTCTTACTTGAACAAGCATCCCACTTATGATTAACCTCCATTGCAAGCATCCGCAACTACAACAAAAGTATTAAGGTAAACCTAACCATAGCATGAAACATATGGATCCAAATCAGCCCCTTACGAAGCAACGCATAAACTAGGGTTTAAGCTTCTGTCACTCTACCAACCCATCATCTACTTATTACTTCCCAATGCCTTCCTCTAGGCCCAAATAATGGTGAAGTGTTATGTAGTCGATGTTCACATAACACCACTAGAGGTTAGACAACATACATCTCATCAAAATATCGAACGAATACCAAATTCACATGACTACAAATAGCAAGACTTCTCCCTTGTCCTCAGGAACAAATGTACCTACTCACAAAGCATATTCATGTTCATAATCAGAGGGGTAATAATATGCATAAAGGATCTGAACATATGATCTTCCACCAATTAAACCAACTAGCATCAACTACAAGGAGTAATTAACACTACTAGCAACCTACTAGCACCAATCCCGAACTTGGAGACAAGAATTGGATACAAGAGATGAACTAGGGTTTTGAGATGAGATGGTGCTGATGAAGATGTTGATGGAGATTGCCCTCTCCCGATGAGAGGAGCGTTGGTGATGACGATGGCGATGATTTCCCCCTCCGGGAGGGAAGTTTCCCCGGCAGAACAGCTCTGCCGGAGCTCTAGATTGGATCCACCAAGGTTCCGCCTCGTGGCGGCGGAGTTTCGTCCCGAAAAGTTGCTTCTTATTTTTTTCTCGACGAAAGACTTCATATAGCAGAAGATGGTCATCGAAGAGCCACCAGGGGGCCCACGAGGTAGGGGGGCGCGCCCTAGGGGGGGCGCGCCCCCCCCACCCTCGTGGACAGGGTGTGGGCCCCTTGGTCTTCATCTTTGGTGAGGATTTTTCATTATTTATTATAAGGTATTCCGTGGAGTTTCGGGACTTTTGGAGTTGTGCAGAATGGGTCTCTAATATTTGCTCCTTTTCCAGCCCAGAATTCCAGCTGCCGGCATTCTCCCTCCTTATGTAAACCTTGTAAAATAAGAGAGAATAGCCATAAGTATTGTGACATAATGTGAAATAACAACCCATAATACAATAAATATCGATATAAAAGCTTGATGCAAAATGGACGTATCATCGGCTGGTCCTTGCAGTAAAACCAGGTCGACTACCAGCCCCGGACCGAGTCAGGAAGGATCATAGCTGGGAAGGTGCTCTTGCTCCTCATTTGGATTCCAAGGCCCCCGCACATCTGTATCACGTGCGTCCTCTCATCACTCGGGTTGGCCTTCTTGACCGTCTGGGAGCGACATGTGAATATGTGCTTGAAGAGACCCCAGTGCGGTCGGCAGCCCAAGAAATTCTCGCACATGGACACAAAAGCAGTAAGGTACACGATGGTGTTTGGAGTAAAGTGGTGGAGTTGAGCCCCGAAGAAGTTCAATAAACCACGAAAGAAAGGGTGGGGAGGCAAAGAAAACCCGCGGTCGACATGAGTGGCGAGGAGGACGCACTCACCCTCCTACGGTTGCAGCTCGGTCTCGTTCCCCGGGAGCCACGCCGATTGGTGAGGGATCAGTCCGCCATCAACCAGATTGTCGATGTCGTCTTGGCTGATCGTCGAGCGGATCCAGTCACACTGGATCCAGCCAGGCGGCAGGGCGGACCGTGATGAGGATCCACCCCGGCTGGTCCTCTTCCCCTTCGCCTTCGTTGTCGCCTTCTTTGCATGCTCCAACGCCACCGTCTTCTCCTTCCCCATGGCAGCGAATTGAGTCCGAGCGGGGCTACGACGCCGAGAGCAGAACCAGTTGCGGCAGAGAAATCTAAGGAGGAAGAAGGAGAATGAGGGCGCACTGTTCAAAAGCCCAGTCCGGTGCCTTTTATAGGGACACTTCCGAGTGACTGACTGGTAGGCCCGAACGATCTTATGAAATCCCGCAACAGTCGCGCGCGTGATACGTGGCAAAAAAGGTGGCACGGGGATCAAGGCAACCTACCTAATCCATCCCGATTACCGCGGCCTCCCCCGCCCGGCGCGCTTCCCAAAATTCGAATCCCGCGAAATCCACGGACAGCAGAACAACTTGTCAGACGGAAGACATCCTCCACATCATCACTCAAAACTCTTCAGTAAAAGTTCACTCGACAAAAACTAAGAATGGATCAAGGCGACTGAAAAAGAAGTTGGTGTCGTCACCTCAGTTCATTGATCCAGAACAAGATATACTCATAGCATGAAAAATGAGTCGGAAGTGTTCTCAACTCCTTCCTCACTCAAACCCTGATCCATTCGGGGGCTAATGATGAAGCTATGTACATAGGGTAGGGTCATGGATCTGTCCAAGATACCCTCCCCAAGGACATCTCTAAAAGAACCAGAAGCATTCAAAGAAAAATCATCATCCACTCGACCATGAAGCTATGTTCCACTCGACAGTCTTGAAGACACTTGACCGTATGGACAATCACTCGACTATTAGAAGATCTAGAGCCACTCAACTCTGCAACGGCCAGGAATTAAGTCATAACTTTAATGGTCATTATGTATCTTTATTGCGGGCATTACCAGTAACATCCTCATCTTTATGTACCTTAAACCCTTTGTAACTCAGGGCTGGAGGGGTCTGGCAAACTCTATATAAGCCACCCCCTCCTCAGGGACAGGGGTTCGCACCCCCTGTAACTCACACGCATATAATCCAATCGACCGCCTCCGGGCACTGAGACGTAGGGCTGTTACTTCCTCCGAGAAGGGCCTGAACTCGTAAACCTCGCGTGTACAACTCCTCCATAGCTAGGATCTTGCCTCTACATCCCTACCCCCCTATTCTACTGTCAGACTTGGAACCACGGCACTTCCTTAGCACCGAAGAGGAAACAAGGACACTATGCGTGCTGGCGTCCGCCTGGCCTTGGTCGTCGTGGCTCACGTCACTAGAACCTCGCGAGGTTCACCTGGCCTTGAACTCTCCGCCACTCGCGAGCCAGCCTGGTGAGGCCGCTCCTGAGGAGGTCTTGTGTCGTCCGCCTCACGAGGCTTGGCCCCTCGCGAGGGTCTTGCGTCCTTGCTGGTGAAGATGGGCCGTACAGGCCCGCTCGTAGAGCCACGCCGTGGGCCGCAGGCAGGCAAGTCTGGGGACCCCCTTTCCCAGAACGCCGACAACGACCTGTCCCATCCCGCCAATTCAGTAAGTCTTTCGTATTTCAAGGTGTATCCTTTACTTACATACTCAAGGGAGACGCCTAAGCTTCTCCATTTAGTTTTTCAGGGCTAGACAAAAAAGGCGGAGCGGATCCAGTGTCCGGCTCCACTGCTCGAAGACCCAGCGATCCCTCTTCTGATGAAGATGCTAGTTCCAACGCCCTACCAAGCACCAGAGAAGAAGGCCAAGGAGACCAGGAGTGGTCTCCGCCGTAAGGGCACTTCGGACGTGACGTCCGAAGATGCCGAGACCCACTCCTCCCACACTGAGGACGACGATGAGGAGGAGGAAAGCAACTCTCCCCAAGAGGAGGGAAGGAAGAAAATGGTGTCCTCCATGCATCTGGAGGCAGAGGCGTCCAAGAAGGGGAAGGTTTCCCTCGCGGACAACTCCGCATGGGACATCGATATCAGCTCCGAGTGGCACCCCAGGGATAAGCCCCTGGCCGGATCGTAAGTACTCAAAGACACACACACATATCCAGCTCCTTTACTTCATGGTTTTAACATGTTGAATCATGCGCTGCAATCCGGCTCATTCCGACCTCCAGCGATCCTCATCTTCGGGGAATTCGCTGGATCCGAAGGTGATGGACAGTGGGTCCCTTCGGGCGGCCTCTTCTCCCAAGGCCATGGACAACACTGAGGTGCTGTCTCGAAAGACATCCCCAGGCAAGGGAGAGACGCAGGAGGCCGTCAAGGTGGCGCCAGAGGGTGAACCCTCGGCCGCCGGACACATGGGGGAGCAAATCCCCATGGAGACTGGCGATGGGGGCCATATCCAATCCGGCCCCCAGCCGAATACAATTCCGGAGACCTATACGGCTTTGGAATCCGGCAAGCAGCCTCCTTCGAAAGAAGGAGGTGCATCGATTCCACCGGTGACCTCTGTCCATCCAGAGGCACCGGATACTCTACTGGAAGCACTGCAAAGCGCTTCCATTATTGAGGAACACCGTACCCTCATGGGTACGGTGGTTGAGAGGATTCAGTCTGCAAAGAGCGGACTTACCGAAGCCTGCACAAGCCTTCTAACAGGCTTTGAGGTATAAAAACACAATTTATGCAAAAGGAATGTCATAGTATAGACAGTAGCCCCTGAGACACTGTTCGGTGTTCGAAAAGAAAAGCTGGACAGAGGATCAACTTAATTTTCGCAAGAGACTAACCATACATTTCTATGTGAACAAGCAGGCGTCTTTGCTGGCTGCGACCTCTCATGCTGCTGAGGTCTCCGGACTGAAGTAGAGTCCGGTGCGGACCGAGGAAGAGCTCGGCCGCGTGAAAAATAGCTAGAAGACCATCAAGGTATGCAACGACCTTGTGTAGGTTCAGAAATGATGAATAATTTGTGTTGACCATGGTGTCATAATATTTTGTAGGAGCGGCGACCAAGGTGGAGACCCTCAAGAAGGCGCTGGTCGAAGCCTAGGAGAGAGCGGCAAAGGAACAAGCCGCTCGCGAGAAACACGAGGCCAGGGTTGGTGAGGTCCAGCAGGAAATCCAGGACACCATGAAGAAATGCGAGTCCTTGGAGCGCAATATTGCGGATCAAGAGTCCGAACTTGCCAAGGCCCGCTAAAGCGCCCACGATGCCCGGGTTGAAGCCTAGGGCACCCTCCAGGAAATCCAGGAGGCTAGAAAAATCACGGCGGGTAAGACCTTTATTATGTAGAGCAAGTATGTGAAGAAAAGGTTCCTCTTACTGACCTGGATTTGGAGTTCTCCAGGGGCATTTGTGGATCTGCCATGCAGTGTTGCCGATGCTGCGGAATTCTTCCGAGCCTAAGAAGGGAGCTCAACGGAGAAGCTGTTCTAGTCACAATACCTTGCTCCAGAGCATCCGATGCCCTTTAATGATCAGGTGAAACAGCTGACCGAACTGCATAGGGTGGCTGAACTGGCCCTGAAGGATTTGATAATCCGTCTATGGCCTACCGACGCCATACCCAGCAACTACTTCGGGCTTGTGAAGCGGCTGGTCAATGCCTGCCCTCGGCTTGACACCGTCAAGTGGTCGGTCTGCATTCAAGGTGCGCAGATGGCCTTCGCCCGTGTCAAGGTGCGGTGGGCGAAGATGGACGCCGTCAAGCTCGCGACCGAGGGACCACCCGCGGGCAAGGAGCACCGCACGCCCTAGCAGTATTTTGATGATGTCCTAAAGGGATCCCGCATTGTAGAGGGCCAGTGTTTGAAAGACATTATCTTTGAATGAAGTCATTCATCTTATCCCTTCCTGTATTATGAAACAAATCCGTTATGTAATATAATGTTTGTTGTTTGAAAATTTTACCTCCTGTGCGGCCGTTTTGTTAAAACTGAGGGATAGCAGGTGGGTGTTCGGGATGGAATCTAAACAATCTTGATCCAAGAGTTTGGTCCTTGAAGGAGGTGTTTAGCGCAACGAACCAGGCAATCGGACTACGTGGCTTTATCACCCTCACTTAGCCATAGGAGTTTGACAATAGAAAAGTAGGCATGGAGCCTAGTTAGTATTTAATCCGGACTAGGGTGTTGTAGACAATAGAAAAGTAGGCACAACCCCTAGTTAGTATTTAATTCGGACTAGGGTGCTATAGACACCTGATCGGGTAAAGGCCGATTCGTCGCATAATGCAAAAAAAATCGCAAAAGATTTGTAACCTCCGAATAGCTGACCAGCTCTCGTCGTATCATGACAGTCAGTTTTCGGCTTTCTCTATTGAGGTGTTTGCTCAGATAAACCAGAAACACAATCGTAGTAGTTCTCCCTTTACTACCCTAGCTGATAGGACGGAACGTAAGGTCACAAGCACAGGAGCCGAGCAACCCAACTATTGACCAAAGACATGATTCAGAGCCGATCCATATAATGCTAAAATTTGGGGTGCCGAACTGTACTGAAAAAGTGTTCGGACTTTGTTGCCGTAGTATGGAGCATAATAAATCCCCTGGCGAATTAAAGCGTACCAAAGTGTACGGGTGCAATCCATAAGAATAGCGGAATAAAATGAAGTAGTAAGCTCGTGCCACGTAGGTTGGGCTGCAAACTGTTTCCATTATAATTTGAGTATTACGTCAAAGCGTATTTGTACAAATAGTGCGATAAGCAACATGGCTATTTAACATGCCAAGACCAAGGGGGAGCTGCGTGCGGGTCCTGAAAACAGGTAGAATGATCGTCAAGAAGAACATCTAGAGATTCCCCCATATGCTTGTGCTGCTTGCCGCCTTGGTATATCCGTCCTTCAAAAGGACCGGTGATCAGGCTGTCGAGAGGGGCCTGTGGAGAAGAGACCAAAAAATAGTAAAAAAGAAAAGGAAAAGTATGTGTGGGAGTCGTATGATGGACCACAATCAAGTTACACCTCCGTCTATGCCCATGGTATTTTGAGTGCGTAGTTATGTGCGTGCGGTACGTACGCCACCATTTAGTCGGGACTGAGACGGAGGCCGAATTGCTAGTCAAGCTCCTGATGGGCTGGACTGTCCTGCTGCAGAGTAGTCCGGACTCGTTTGACAGTGTCTAGGAGCTTGGCCACCGAATTAAGGTTCTGCTCAATAAGGCCGCTTTGTACTTCTGCTGCTAGGGCCGCGGTGTGCTCCTCAGTACGGAGGGAGCACTCCGTGTTTGCATTAACTGTTATGACACCGCGTGGTCTGGGCATCTTAAGTTTGAGGTAAGCATAGTGTGGCACCGCATTGAATCGAGCAAATGCAGTTCGTCCAAGAAGTGCGTGATAGCCACTTCGGAAGGGGACGATGTCAAAGATCAATTCTTCACTTCAAAAGTTGTTCGGGGATCCGAAGACAACTTCCAATGTGATTGAACCCGTGCAGCGGGCCTCTACACCTGGTATTACTCCTTTAAAGGTAGTTTTTGTGGGCTTGATCCTTGATAGATCGATGCCCATTTTGCGAACTGTATCCTGATAGAGCAGGTTGAGGCTGCTGCCGCCGTCCATGAGGACTCGCGTGAGGTGGAATCCATCAATGATTGGGTTGAGGACCAATGCGGCTGAGCCGCCATGACGGATACTGGTCGGATGATCCCTGCGATCGAAGGTGCTCGGACAGGACGACCATGGGTTAAATTTTGGGGCGACTAGCTCTATCGCACAGATGTCCCTGAGCGCACGTTTGCGCTCCCTCTTGGGGATATGGGTAACGTATATCATGTTCACCATTTTAACCTGGGGGAAACTTCTTCTAACACCCCATGTTCGGTGGACGGGGCTCCTCGTTGTCATTCTCGCTTTGCGACCCCTTCTCCTTGTCTTCGGCATTTAACTTGCCGGCATGTTTGAAGACCCAACAACTCCGGCGGGTATGATTGGCTGGTTTATCAAGGGTGCCGTGGATCTAACATGGACGATCGAGTATGCGGTCCAGGCTGGAAGAGCCCGAATTGTTCCTTTTATATGGCTTCTTCCGCTGACCGGACTTGGAGCCACTCAATCCAGCATTGACCGCCGTGTCATCAGTACCGTTGCCATTGTTTTGACGCTTATGCTTGTTGCATCGGGGCTTGCCGTTGCTATTCTTGGCTTCGGAGGTGCCAGGTTCACTTGCATTATGATTAGTACGGGCTAGCCAACTATCTTCGCCCGCACAAAAGCAGGTCATAAGTGCCGTGAGGGCCGCCATGGACTTCGGCTTTTCTTGGCCAAGGTGTCGGGCGAGCCATTCATCGCGGATGTTGTGCTTAAAGGCCACTAGGGCTTCGGCATCCGGGCAGTCGATGATCTGGTTCTTTTTAGTTAAGAACCTTGTCCAGAATTTCCTGGCTGACTCTCCGGGCTGTTGAACTATGTGACTTAAGTCGTCCGCATCCGGGGGTCGGATGTATGTGCCTTGGAAGTTGTCGCGGAAGGCGTCTTCCAAGTCCTCCCAGCTGCCAATGGAATTTTCGGGCAGGCTGTTCAACCAGCGCCGAGTTGGTCCCTTGAGTTTTAGCAGGAGGTATTTGATGGCATGAAGATCGTCACCGCGGGCCATATGAATATGGAGAAGAAATTCATCAATCCATAATGCGGGATCTGTTGTTCCATCATATGATTCAATATTTATAGGTTTAAACCCTTCTGGAAATTCATGCTCCATTGCTTCATCAGTGAAGCAGAGGGGGTGTGCGGCGCCTCTATATCGGGCCAGGTCGCGACATAGTTCGGATGGATTCCGTTTGCGGCTTTCAGCCTGGGCGTGAGTATGCTTGTCATGTTTAGCTTGATAGCTGTCGTCGTGCGTCGAGGCACGCAACCGCGATCCGTAGATCGACCTGGCCGGACCGGCTCTATTCTTCAGGTCCTGCGGTAGGTCATATGCGTATCCCCGAGTCGTTGTGTCTCTACCTTTACGGCGAGATAGTATGGGCCGGTGATCGGCTTGAGTTGTCATTTTGTCCCGGCCACGTGGTGGTCGGTCAGCCGCATTAAGAGTTGCTGGTAAGGGCTCAAGTGCCTCATCATCGAATTGAGGTAGCAGTTTACGCTTCAGGTAACTTTTGGTTGGGCGCACGAGGCCGTATTCCTCGGCTGTCGGGACATTAGTCCATCTGTCGTTGAGTAGATCTTGATCAGCTTGAAGTTGTTGTTGTTTCTTTTCAGACTCCTTGCAGTGGCTATTAGCCGTTGCTTAAAGCGCTCCTGCTCGAGGGGTTCCTCCGGCACGATAACACCAGATGTTATGAACGTCTGGCAGAGCAAAGCTGATGACTACTCAATAGTTCAGTGTGCCATGCTTTACGGCTTAGAACCGGGACTTCAATGATGTTTTGAACGTCATGGAGCATATAAGATGTTCTAGGAGTTGAAGTTAATATTTCACGCAAATGCCCGGATTGAGAGATATGAAGTCTCCAATAAGTTCTACAGCTGCAAAATGGAGGAGAATAGTTCTGCCAGTGAACATATACTCAGAATGTCTGGGTACCACAACCACTTGACTCAATTGGGAGTTAATCTTCCAGATGATAGTGTCATTGACAGAGTTCTTCAATCACTGCCACCAAGCTACAAGAGCTTCATGATGAACTATAATATGCAAGGGATGGATAAGACAATTCCCGAGCTCTTCGCAATGCTAAAGGTTGCGGAGGTAGAAATCAAGAAGAAGCATCAAGTGTTGATGGTCAACAAGACCACCAGTTTCAAGAAAAAGGGTAAAGGGAAGAAGGGGAACTTCAACAAGAATGGCATGCAAGTTGCTGCTCAAGTGAAGAAGCCCAAGTCTGGACCTAAGCCTGAGACTGAGTGCTTCTACTGCAAAGGAACTGGTTATTGGAAGCGGAACTGCCCCAAGTATTTGGCGGAGAAAAAGGATGGCAAAGTGAAAGGTATATTTGATATACATGTTATTGATGTGTACCTTACTAATGCTCGCAGTAGTGCCTGGGTATTTCATACTGGTTATGTTGCTAATATTTGCAACTCGAAATAGGGGCTACGGATTAAGCGAAGATTGGCTAAGGACGATGTGACAATGCGCGTGGGAAATGGTTCCAAAGTCGATGTGACCTCCGTCGGCACGCTACCTCTACATCTACCTTCGGGATTAGTTTTAGACCTAAATAATCGTTATTTGGTGCCAGCGTTGAGCATGAACATTATATCTGGATCTTGTTTGATGCGAGACGGTTATTCATTTAAATCAGAGAATAATGGTTGTTCTATTTATATGAATAATTTCTTTTATGGTCATGCACCCTTGATGAGTGGTCTATTTTTTACTAAATATTGATAGTAGTGATACACATGTTCATAGTATTGAAGCCAAAAGATATAAGCTTAATAATGATAGTGCAACTTATTTGTGGCACTGCCGTTTAGGTCATATTGGTGTAAAGCGCATGAAGAAACTCCATGCTGATGGACTTTTGGAATCACTTGATGCTTGCGAACCATGCCTCATGGGAAAGATGACTAAGACTCCGTTCTTTGGAACAATGGAGCGAGAACATACTTGTTGGAAATAATACATACTGATGTATGCGGTCCGATGAGTGTTGATGCTCACATTATTTTCATACCTTCACAGATGATTTAAGCAGATATGGGTATATCTACTTGATGAAACATAAGTTTGAAACATTTGAAAAGTTCAAAGAATTGCAGAGTGAAGTGGAAAATCATCGTAACAAGAAAATTAAGTTTCTACAATCTGATCGTGGAGGAGAATATTTGAGCTACGAGTTTGGTCTTCATTTGAAACAATGGAGAATAGTTTTGCAACTCATGCCGCCTGGAACACCATAGCTTAATGGTGTGTCTGAACATCGTAACCGCACTTTATTAGATATGGTGTGATCTATGATGTCTATTGCTGATTTACCGCTATCGTTTTGGGGTTATGCTTTAGAGATGGATGCATTCATGTTAAATAGCGCACCATAGAAATCCATTGAGACGACGCCTTATGAACTATGGTTTGGCAAGAAACCCAAGTTGTCATTTCTTAAAGTTTGGAGTTGCGATGCTTATGTGAAAAAGCTTCAACCTGATAAGCTCGAACCCAAATCGGAGAAATGTGTCTTCATAGGATACCCAAAGGAGACTGTTGGGTTCACCTTCTATCACAGATCTGAAGGCAAGATATTCGTTGCTAAGAATGGATCCTTTCTAGAGAAGGAGTTTCTCTCGAAAGAAGTGAGTGGGAGGAAAGTAGAACTTGACGAGGTAATTGTTCCTGCTCCCTTATTGGAAAGTAGTTCATCACAGAAATTAGTTCCAGTGATTCCTACAACAGTAAGTGAGGAAGCAAATGATGATGACCATGAAACTTCTGATCAAGTTACTATCGAACCTCGTAGGTCAACCAGAGTAAGATCCGCACCCGATTGGTATGGTAATCCTATTCTGGATGTCATGTTACTTGACCATGATGAACCTACGAACTATGAGGAAGCGATGATGAGCCCAGATTTTGAAAAATGGCTCGAGGCCATGAAATCTAAGATGGGATCCATGTATGAGAACAAAGTGTTAACTTTGGTTGACTTGCCCGATGATCGGCAGGCCATAGAGAATAAATGGATCTTCAAGAAGAAGACTGACGCTGACGGTAATGTTACTGTCTACAAAGCTCGACTTGTTGCAAAAGGTTTTCGACAAGTTCAAGGAGTTGACTACGACGAGCCCTTCTCGCCCGTAGCGATGCTTAAGTCCATCCGAATCATGCTAGCAATTGCCGCATTTTATTATTATGAAATTTGGCAAATGGATGTCAAAACTGCATTCCTCAATGGATATCTTAAAGAAGAGTTGTATATGATGCAACCAGAAGGTTTTGTCGATCCAAAAGGTGCTAACAAAGTGTGCAAGCTCCAGCGAACCATTTATGGACTGGTGCAAGCCTCTCGGAGTTGGAATATACGCTTTGATAGTGTGATCAAATCATATGGTTTTATACAGACTTTTGGAGAAGCCTGTATTTACAAGAAAGTGAGTGGGAGCTTTGTAGCATTTCTGATATTAAATGTAGATGACATATTGCTGATCTGAAATGATACTGAATTTCTGAATAGCATAAAAGGATACTTGAATAAAGCTGCTTATATATTGGGCATCAAGATCTATAGAGATAGATCAAGATGCTTAATTGGACTTTCACAAAGCACATACCTTGATAAAGTTTTGAAGAAGTTCAAAATGGATCAAGCAAAGAAAGGGTTCTTGCCTGTGTTACAAGGTGTGAAGTTGAGTCAGACTCAATGCCCAACCACTGTAGAAGATAGAGAGAAAATGAAAGTCATTCCCTATGCTTCAGCCATAGGTTCTATCATGTATGCAATGCTGTGTACCAGACATGATGTGTGCCTTGCTATTAGTTTAGCAGGGAGGTACCAAAGTAATCCAGGAGTGGATCATTGGACAGTGGTCAAGAACATCCTGAAATACCTGAAAAGGACTAAGGATATGTTTCTCGTTTATGGAGGTGACAAAGAGCTCATCGTAAACGGTTACGTCGATTCAAGCTTTGACACTAATCCGGATGACTCTAAGTCACAAACCAGATACGTATTTTTATGAAATGGTGGAGCTGTCAGTTGGTGCAGTTCCAAGCAGAGCATCTTGGCGGGATCTACGTGTGAAGCGGAGTACATAGCTGCTTCGGAAGCAGCAAATGAAGGAGTCTGGATGAAGGAGTTCATATCCGATCTAGGTGTCATACCTAGTGCATCGGGTCCAATGAAAAATCTTTTGTGAGAATACTGGTGCAATTGCCTTGGCAAAGGAATCTAGATTTCACAAGAGAACCAAGCACATCAAGAGACGCTTCAATTCCATCCGCGATCAAGTCAAGGAGGGAGACATAGAGATTTGCAAGATACATATGGATCTGAATGTTGCAGACCCGTTGACTAAGCCTCTCTCACGAGCAAAACATGATCAGCACCAAAACTCCATGGGTGTCAGAATCATTACAATGTACTCTAGATTATTGACTCTAGTGCAAGTGGGAGACTGAAGCAAATATTCCCTAGAGGCAATAATAAATTTGTTATTTGTATTTCCTTATATCATGATAAATGTTTATTATTCATGCAAGAATTGTATTAACCGGAAACTTAGTACATGTGTGAATACATAGACAAACAGTGTAACACCCATGATGCGGCTATATCTCCCACGTGTTGGAGCACGACTTAGAGGCTAAACCGCATAGTAGGCATGTCGCAAGAGGGGTATGTTGGGGAACGTTGCAGAAAACAAAAATTTTCCTACGGTTTCACCAAGATCCATCTATGAGTTCATCTAGCAACGAGTGATTGGATTGCATCTACATACCTTTGTAGATCACGCGCGGAAGCGTTCAAAGAACGGGGATGAGGAAGACGTACTCGACGTGATCCAAATCACCGGAGATCCTAGCGCCGAACGGACGGCACCTCCGTGTTCAACACACGTACGGTCAGCGTGACGTCTCCTCCTTCTTGATCCAGCAAGGGGAAGGAGAGGTTGATGAAGATCCAGCAGCACGACGGCGTGGTGGTGGATGCAGGGCGTCACAGTAGCAGGGCTTCGCCGTATACTGCGAGAGAGAGAGGTGTAGCAGGGGAGAGGGAGGCGCCAAGACTCAAGGTATGGCTGCCCCCTCCCTCCCCCCTTTATATAGGCTCCCCTATGGGGGGGCGCCGGCCCTAGGAGATGGGATCTCCTAGGGGGGCGGCGGCCAAGGGTGGAGTAGCCCCCAAGGCAAGGTGGGGCGCCCCCCCACCCCTAGGGTTCCAACCCTAGGCGCATGGGGTGGGCCTAGGGGGGCGCACCAGCCCACTATGGGCTGGTTCCCCTCCCCACTTTGGCCCATGGGGCCCTCCGGGATGGGTGGCCCCACCCGGTGGACCCCCGGGACCCTTCCGGTGGTCCCGGTACAATACCGGTGACCCTGAAACTCTCCCGGTGGCCGAAACTGCACTTCCTATATATAATTCTTCACCTCCGGACCATTCTGGAACTCCTCGTGACGTCCAGGATCTCATCCGGGACTCCGAACAACTTTCGGGTTACTGCATATTCATATCTCTACAACCCTAGCGTCACCGAACCTTAAGTGTGTAGACCCTACGGGTTCGGGAGACATGTAGACATGACCGAGACGGCTCTCCGGTCAATAACCAACAGCGGGATCTGGATACCCATGTTGGCTCCCACATGCTCCTCGATGATCTCATCGGATGAACCACGATGTCGAGGATTCAAGCAACCCCGTATACAATTCCCTTTGTCAATCGGTACGTTACTTGCCCGAGATTCGATCGTCGGTATCCCAATACCTCGTTCAATCTCGTTACCGGCAAGTCACTTTACTCGTACCGTAATGCATGATCCCGTGACCAGACACTTGGTCACTTTGAGCTCATTATGATGATGCATTACCGAGTGGGCCCAGACATACCTCTCCGTCATACGGAGTGACAAATCCCAGTCTTGATCCGTGTCAACCCAACAGACACTTTCGGAGATACCCGTAGTATACCTTTATAGTCACCCAGTTACGTTGTGACGTTTGGTATACCCAGAGCACTCCTACGGTATCCGGGAGTTACACGATCTCATGGTCTAAGGAAAAGATACTTGACATTGGAATAACTCTAGCAAACGAACTATACGATCTTGTGCTATGTTTAGGATTGGGTCTTGTCCATCACATCATTCTCCTAATGATGTGATCCCGTTATTAATGACATCCCCATGTCCATAGTCAGGAAACCATGACTATCTGTTGATCAACGAGCTAGTCAACTAGAGGCTTACTAGGGACATGTTGGTGTCTTTGTATTCACACATGTATTATGATTTCCGGATAACACAATTATAGCATGAATAAAAGACAATTACCATGAACAAGGAAATATAATAATAATCCTTTTATTATTGCCTCTAGGGCATATTTCCAACAGTCTCCCACTTGCACTAGAGTCAATAATCTAGTTACATTGTGATGAATCGAACACCCATGGAATTCTGGTGTTGATCATGTTTTGCTCTAGGGAGAGGTTTAGTCAACGGATCTGCTACATTCAGGTCCGTATGTACTTTACAAATATCTATGTCTCCATCTTGAACATTTTCACGAATGGAGTTGAAGCGACGCTTGATGTGCCTTGTCTTCTTGTGAAACCTGGGCTCCTTGGCAAGAGCAATAGCTCCAGTGTTGTCACAGAAGAGCTTGATCGGCCCCGACGCATTGGGTATGACTCCTAGGTCGGTGATGAACTCCTTCATCCAAATTGCTTCATGTGCTGCCTCCGAGGCTGCCATGTACTCCGCTTCACATGTAGATCCCGCCATGACGCTCTGCTTGCAACTGCACCAGCTTACTGCCCCACCATTCAAAATATATGTGTATCCGGTTTGTGACTTAGAGTCATCCAGATCTGTGTCGAAGCTAGCGTCGATGTAACCTTTTACGACGAGCTCTTCGTCACCTCCATAAACGAGAAACATTTCCTTAGTCCTTTTCAGGTACTTCAGGATATTCTTGACCGCTGTCCAGTGTTCCTTGCCGGGATTACTTTGGTACCTTCCTACCAAACTCACGGCAAGGTTTACATCAGGTTTGGTACACAGCATGGCATACATAATAGAACCTATGGCTGAGGCATAGGGGATGACACTCATCTCTTCTATATCTTCCGTCATGGTCGGACATTGAGCTGAGCTCAATTTCACACCTTGCAACACAGGCAAGAACCCCTTCTTAGACTGATCCATATTGAACTTCTTCAATATCTTATCAAGGTATGTGCTTTGTGAAAGACATATGAGGCGTCTTGATCTATCTCTATAGATCTTAATGCCTAATATATAAGCAGCTTCTCCAAGGTCCTTCATTGAAAAACTCTTATTCAAGTAGGCCTTAATGCTGTCCAAAAGCTCTATATCATTTCCCATCAAAAGTATGTCATCTACATATAATATGAGAAATGCTACAGAGCTCCCACTCACTTTCTTGTAAACGCAGGCTTCTCCATAAGTCTGCATAAACCCAAACGCTTTGATCATCTCATCAAAGCGAATGTTCCAACTCTGAGATGCTTGCACCAGCCCATAAATCGAGCATTGGAGCTTGCACACCTTGTCAGCATACTTAGGATCGACAAAACCTTCCGGCTGCATCATATACAATTCTTCCTTAAGGAAACCATTAAGGAATGCCATTTTGACGTCCAGTTGCCATATTTCATAATCATAGAATGCGGCAATTGCTAACATGATTCGGACGGACTTCAGCTTTGCTACCGGTGAGAAAGTCTCATCATAGTCAACCCCTTGAACTTTTCGATAACCCTTAGCGACAAGCCGAGCTTTATAGATGGTCACATTACCATCCGCGTCTGTCTTCTTCTTAAAGATCCATTTATTTTCTATGGCTCGCCGCTCTATGGGCAAGTCAGTCAATGTCCATACTTCGTTTTCATACATGGATCCTATCTCGGATTTCATGGCTTCCAGCCATTTTTCAGAATCCGGGCCCGCCATCGCTTCTTCATAGTTCGAAGGTTCACCGTTGTCTAACAACATGATTTCCAAGACAGGGTTGCCGTACCACTCTGGTGCGGAACGTGTCCTTGTGGACCTACGAAGTTCAGTAGCAACTTGATCTGAAGTTTCATGATCATCATCATTAACTTCCTCTCTAGTCGGTGCAGGCACCTCAGGAACATTTTCTTGAGTTGCGCCATTTTCCGGTTCAAGAGGTAATACTTCATCAAGTTCTACTTTCCTCCCACTTACTTCTTTCGAGAAAAACTCTTTCTCTAGAAAGGATCCATTCTTTGCAACAAAGATCTTGCCTTCGGATCTGAGGTAGAAGGTATACCCAATAGTTTCTTTAGGGTATCCTATGAAGACGCATTTTTCCGACTTGGGTTCGAGCTTTTCAGGTTGAAGTTTCTTGACATAAGCATCGCATCCCCAAACTTTTAGAAACGACAGCTTAGGTTTCTTCCCAAACCATAATTCATACGGTGTCGTCTCAACGGATTTCGACGGAGCCCTATTTAAAGTGAATGCTGCAGTCTCTAAAGCATAGCCCCAAAAAGATAGCGGTAAATCGGTAAGAGACATCATAGATCGCACCATATCTAATAGAGTGCGATTACGACGTTCGGACACACCATTACGCTGAGGTGTTCCAGGCGGCGTGAGTTGTGAAACTATTCCACATTTTCTTAAGTGTGTGCCAAACTCGTGACTCAAGTATTCTCCTCCACAATCTGATCGCAGGAACTTGATTTTCCTGTCACGTTGATTCTCAACCTCACTCTGAAATTCATTGAACTTTTCAAAGGTCTCAGATTTGTGTTTCATTAAGTAGACATACCCATATCTACTCAAGTCATCAGTGAGGGTGAGAACATAACGATAGCCACCGCGAGCCTCAACACTCATTGGACCGCACACATCGGTATGTATGATTTCCAATAAGTTGGTTGCTCGCTCCATTGTTCCTGAGAACGGAGTCTTGGTCATTTTACCCATGAGGCATGGTTCGCACGTGTCAAATGATTCGTAATCAAGGGACTCTAAAAGTCCATCAGCATGGAGCTTCTTCATGCGTTTGACACCTATGTGACCAAGGCGGCAGTGCCACAAGTATGTGGGACTATCATTATCAATCTTACATCTTTTGGTACTCACACTATGAACATGTGTAGCATTACGCTCGAGATTCATTAAGAATAAACCATTCACCATCGGAGCATGACCATAAAACATATCTCTCATATAAATAGAACAACCATTATTCTCGGATTTAAATGAGTAGCCATCTCGAATTAAACGAGATCCTGATACAATGTTCATGCTCAAAGCTGGCACTAAATAACAATTATTAAGGTTTAAAACTAATCCCGAAGGTAAATGTAGAGGTAGCGTGCCGACAGCGATCACATTGACCTTGGAACCATTCCCGACGCGCATCGTCACCTCGTCCTTCGCCAGTCTCCGCTTATTCCGCAGCTCCTGTTTTGAGTTACAAATGTGAGCAACCGCACCGGTATCAAATACCCAGGAGCTACTACGAGTACTGGTAAGGTACACATCAATTACATGTATATCACATATACCTTTCGTGATGCCGGCCTTCTTGTCCGCTAAGTATTTGGGGCAGTTCCGCTTCCAGTGACCACTTCCCTTGCAATAAAAGCACTCAGTCTCGGGCTTGGGTCCATTCTTTAGCTTCTTCCCGGTAGCTTGCTTGCCGGGCGCGGCAACTCCCTTGCCGTCCTTCTTGAAGGCTTTCTTACCCTTGCCCTTCTTGAACTTAGTGGTTTTATTCACCATCAACACTTGATGTTCCTTTTTGACTTCTACCTCTGCTGATTTCAGCATTGCAAATACTTCATGAATGGTCTTTTCCATCCCCTGCATATTGAAGTTCATCACAAAGCTCTTGTAGCTCGGTGGAAGCGACTGAAGGATTCTGTCAATGACCGCGTCATCTGGGAGATTAACTCCCAGCTAAGTCAAGCGGTTATGCAACCCAGACATAGTGAGTATGTGCTCACTGACAGAACTGTTTTCCTCCATCTTACAGCTGAAGAACTTGTCGGAGACTTGATATCTCTCGACCCGGGCATGAGCTTGGAAAACCATTTTCAGCTCTTCGAACATCTCATATGCTCTGTGTCTCTCAAAACGCTTTTGGAGCCCTGGCTCTAAGCTGTAAAGCATGCCGCACTGAACGAGGGAGTAGTCATCGGTACGTGCCTGCCAAGTGTTCATAACATCTTGTTCTGCAGGGAGAATAGGTGCGTCACCTAGCGGTGCTTGTAGGACATAATCTTTCTTGGCAGCTATGAGGATGATCCTCAGGTTCCGGACCCAGTCTGTGTAGTTGCTGCCATCGTCTTTCATCTTGGTTTTCTCTAGGAACGCGTTGAAGTTGAGGACTACGTTGGCCATTTGATCTACAAGACATATTGTAAAAAAAATTAGACTAAGTTCATGATAATTAAGTTCATATAATCAAATTATTCAATGAACTCCCACTTAGATAGACATCCCTCCAGTAATCTAAGTATAACATGATCCGAGTTAACTAGGCCGTGTCCGATCATCACGTGAGACGGACTAGTCAACATCGGTGAACATCTTCATGTTGATCGTATCTTCTATACGACTCATGCTCGACCTTTCGGTCTTCTGTGTTCCGAGGCCATGTCTGTACATGCTAGGCTCGTCAAGTCAACCTAAGTGTTTGCATGTGTAAATCTGTCTTACACCCGTTGTATGTGAACGTTGGAATCTAACACCCGATCATCACGTGGTGCTTCGAAACAACGAACTGTCGCAATGGTGCACAGTTAGGGGGAACACTTTCTTGAAATTATTATGAGGGATCATCTTATTTACTACCGTCGTTCTAAGTAAACAAGATGTAGAATCATGATAAACATCACATGCAATCAAATAATAATAGTGACATGATATGGCCAATATCACATAGCTCCTTTGATCTCCATCTTGGGGCTCCATGATCATCTTGTCACCGGCATGACACCATGATCTCCATCATCATGATCTCCATCATCGTGTCTCCATGAAGTTGCTCGCCAACTATTACTTCTACTACTATGGCTAACACGTTTAGCAATAAAGTAAAGTAATTTACATGGCGTTTCTCAATGACACGCAGGTCATACAAAAAATAAAGACAACTCCTATGGCTCCTGCCGGTTGTCATACTCATCGACATGCAAGTCGTGAGTCCTATTACAATAGCATGAACATCTCATACATCACATATATATCATTCATCATTCATCACAACTTTGGCCATATCATATCACAAAGCACTTGCTGCAAAAACAAGTTAGACGTCCTCTAATTGTTGTTGCAAGTTTTACGTGGCTGAAATAGGGTTCTAGCAAGAACGTTTTCTTACCTACGTGAAAGCCACAACGTGATTTGTCAACTTCTATTTACCCTTCATAAGGACCCTTTTCATCAAATCCGCTCCAACTAAAGTGGGAGAGACAGACACCCGCCAGCCACCTTATGCAACTAGTGCATGTCAGTCGGTGGAACCGGTCTCACGTAAGTGTACGTGTAAGGTTGGTCCGGGCCGCTTCATCCCACAATACTGCTGAAGCAAGATAAGACTAGTTGCGGCAAGAAAGTTGACAACATCAACACCCACAACAAATTGTGTTCTACTCCTGCATAGAGAACTACGCATAGACCTAGCTCATGATGCCACTGTTGGGGAACGTTGCAGAAAACAAAAATTTTCCTACGGTTTCACCAAGATCCATCTATGAGTTCATCTAGCAACGAGTGATTGGATTGCATCTACATACCTTTGTAGATCACGCGCGGAAGCGTTCAAAGAACGGGGATGAGGAAGACGTACTCGACGTGATCCAAATCACCGGAGATCCTAGCACCGAACGGACGGCACCTCCGTGTTCAACAAACATACGGTCAGCGTGACGTCTCCTCCTTCTTGATCCAGCAAGGGGAAGGAGAGGCTGATGAAGATCCAGCAGCACGACGGCGTGGTGGTGGATGCAGGGCGTCACAGTAGCAGCGCTTCGCCGTATACTGCGAGAGAGAGAGGTGTAGCAGGGGAGAGGGAGGCGCCAAGACTCAAGGTATGGCTGCCCCCTCCCTCCCCCCTCTATATAGGCTCCCCTAGGGGGGGGCGCCAGCCCTAGGAGATGGGATCTCCTAGGGGGCGGCGGCCAAGGGTGGAGTAGCCCCCAAGGCAAGGTGGGGCGCCCCCCCACCCCTAGGGTTCCAACCCTAGGCGCATGGGGTGGGCCTAGGGGGGCGCACCAGCCCACTATGGGCTGGTTCCCCTCCCCACTTTGGCCCATGGGGCCCTCCGGGATGGGTGGCCCCACCCGGTGGACCCCCGGGACCCTTCCGGTGGTCCCGGTACAATACCGGTGACCCCGAAACTCTCCCGGTGGCCGAAACTGCACTTCCTATATATAATTCTTCACCTCTGGACCATTCCGGAACTCCTCGTGACGTCCAGGATCTCATCTGGGACTCCGAACAACTTTCGGGTTACTGCATATTCATATCTCTACAACCCTAGCGTCACCGAACCTTAAGTGTGTAGACCCTACGGGTTCGGGAGACATGTAGACATGACCGAGACGGCTCTCCGGTCAATAACCAACAGCGGGATCTGGATACCCATGTTGGCTCCCACATGCTCCTCGATGATCTCATCGTATGAACCACAATGTCGAGGATTCAAGCAACCCCGTATACAATTCCCTTTGTCAATCGGTACATTACTTGCCCGAGATTCGATCGTCGGTATCCCAATACCTCGTTCAATCTTGTTACTGGCAAGTCACTTTACTCGTACCGTAATGCATGATCCCGTGACCAGACACTTGGTCACTTTGAGCTCATTATGATGATGCATTACCGAGTGGGCCCAGAGATACCTCTCCGTCATACGGAGTGACAAATCCCAGTCTTGATCCGTGTCAACCCAACAGACACTTTCGGAGATACCCGTAGTATACCTTTATAGTCACCCAGTTACGTTGTGACGTTTGGTATACCCAGAGCACTCCTACGGTATCCGGGAGTTACACGATCTCATGGTCTAAGGAAAAGATACTTGACATTGGAATAACTCTAGCAAACGAACTATACGATCTTGTGCTATGTTTAGGATTGGGTCTTGTCCATCACATCATTCTCCTAATGATGTGATCCCGTTATTAATGACATCCCCATGTCCATAGTCAGGAAACCATGACTATTTGTTGATCAACGAGCTAGTCAACTAGAGGCTTACTAGGGACATGTTGGTGTCTGTGTATTCACACATGTATTACGATTTCCGGATAACACAATTATAGCATGAATAAAAGACAATTATCATGAACAAGGAAATATAATAATAATCCTTTTATTATTGCCTCTAGGGCATATTTCCAACAGGGTAATCTTTACACATCCCATGTACTGAATAAGAAAGGGATAAAGAGTTGGCTTACAATGGCCACTTCACACAATACATAAAAATAGCATTACATCATCTAGATACAATCAAGGTCCGACTACGGAACCAAATAAAGAAAGACAACCCCTAATGCATAGATCCCCGATCGCCCCAACTGGGCTCCACTACTGATCACTGGAAACGAAACAACACAATGAACACGATCTTCATCGAGCTCCCACTTGAGCTCAGTTGCGTCATATGCACTGGATATCATCGGCACCTGCAACTGTTTGGAAGTATCTGTGAGCCACGAGGACTCAGCAATCTCACACCCGCGAGATCAAGACTATTTAAGCTTATGGGTAGGAAAGGGGTAATGAGGTGGAGCTGCAGCAAGCACTAGCATATATGGTGGCTAACATATGCAAATGAGAGCGAGAAGAGAAGCAAAGCAATGGTCGTGAAACTAGAAGTGATCAAGAAGTGATCCTGAAACTACTTACATCCAAACATAACACCAAAGCCGCGTTCACTTCCCGGACTCCACCGGAAAGAGACCATCATGGCTACACACGCGGTTGATGCATTTTAATTAAGTTAAGTGTCAAGTTCTCTACAACCGGACATTAACAAATTCCCATCTGCCCATAACCGTGGGCACAACTTTCGAAAGTTCAAAACCCTGCGGGGGTGTCCCAACTTAGCCCATCACAAGCTCTCACGGCCAACGAAGGATATTCCTTCTCTCGGGAAGACCCGATCAGACTCGGAATCCCGGTTACAAGACATTTCGACAATGGTAAAACAAGACCAGCAAAGCCACCCGAATGTGCTGACAAATCCTGATAGGAGCTGCACATATCTCGTTCTCAGGGCGCACCGGATAAGCTAAGTGTACAGGAGCCAACGTAACCCAAGTTGCCAAGGGACGGCCGTGCACGGTGCCCTAGTTTGGACCAACACTCAGAGGAGCACTGGCCCGGGGGGGGGGGTTAAAATAAAGATGACCCACGGGCTCCGGAAACCCGAGGGAAATAGGCTTAGGTGGCAAATGGTAAAACCAAGGTTGGGACTTGCTGGAGGAGTTTTATTCAAGGCGAACTGTCAAGGGGTTCCCATTATAACCCAACCGCGTAAGGAACACAAAATCAAGGAACATAACACCGGTATGACGGAAACTAGGGCGGCAAGAGTGGAACAAAACACCAGGCATAAGGTTGAGCCTTCCACCCTTTACCAAGTATATAGGTGCATTAAAGTAAACAAGATATAATAATGATATCCCAACAAAACCCATGTTCCAACAAGGAACAAACTTCATCTTCACGTGCAACTAGCAACGCTATAAGAGGGGCTGAGCAAAGCGGTAACATAGCCAAACAATGGTTTCCTAGGAAAGGTGGGTTAGAGGCTGACATGGCAAAAATGGGAGGCATGATATAGCAAGTGGTAGGTAACGCGGCATAGCAATAGAGCGAGCAACTAAGCAAGCAAAGATAGAAGTGATTTCGAGGGTATGGTCATCTTGCCTGAGATCCTGCAAGGAAGAAGGACGAATCCAAGAAGTAGATGAACGGCGAGGGGCGCGGCGGCGTGATGCGGGGGAACTTGGCGCGACTCCGACGAGGGGCTGGCAGCGCGGATCCAGCGGGCGACGCGACGGGGAGGTCGGATCTGCCGAAGACGGCTACGGACAAAGCAGCGCGGCTGCGGGAGCTGCAAGGCCATGGCAGGGGAGAATTTCAAACAAGAGGCCGAGAGGTTAGAGAAAGAGAGGAGCGGAGGGAGAGCTGGAGGAGATGAGGCGACCTGGCCGGCGTGCGTGCTCGAGGAGGTCAACTGATAGAGCAGGTCAACAGAGGTGGCAACATGCGCAGGGGGCCGCAGACTTGGACGGTGGAACCTGAGCGCGGCGGCATGAACGGAGAGGCGGCAATGACGAGGCACAATGGAAGCAGCAGCAGCATCCGGATGGGCTTGACGCCCTGCTGGTCAACGACGGGAGCGCAGTCCGGCGAGGCTCGGGAGGAGGGGATCAAGAGGAGGAGGTGGGATGGTGTGGTGCTGAAAATGAGGGGGGAAGGAGGCGCGGGTTGGCTCGGGATGGATCCCGATGAGGATGCGGTGGCGGCGGGCCAAGGGACAAATGCCCTAGATTTTAGGGATTAGGCAAGTGGGTCTATATATGGAAAAAGAGGGTTACATTTGGACCCTCCGATTAAATCGGACGGTCGAGAATAAATGACTTAGGGGAGTCCAAATAAAAAACGGAGATGCTTTATAGATGTTTGGGGATGATCCGGATCCAACAGTGACGACTGTCCGGGTCGGGTCCGGGACAGCTTTTCGGACGCGCGCGCGAGGAGGGTCGCGGGCTGACGAGAGAGGTTAGGTTGGGCCTGGTGGTAGGTTGAGGACTGTGCAGAAGGCCTCAGGCTGAGAGAACAGAAGAGAGAGAGAGAGAGAGAGAGAGAGAGAGAGACCCGACAGCGGTTTCCAGAGACCGAAAACGTCTGACGAAAAGGCCAGCTACTATTGCCGCTATACTTATCCGTTGGGGCATCAAATGCACTCCGAATGCGATGAAACTTGGCAGTCGTCCTACTGACAACATAACAACACCGCATGCCAGCTTTCAACCCAATCCGAGAATATTTTTCAGCCACTTATAAAATACTATTTCGGACATGCCGTGGGCGCGTGTGAGTGTGGTTGAGCTCAGAACGGACAACGGAGAGAACGAGGAGACCAGGAAGGATGCAAGTTTTGAAAACATGATGATGCAATGCACATGATGACATGATTAAATGCAACACGCAAGCAAATTCCAAGGCAACAACAACGAATAACTGGGCGACACCTGGCACATCGGTCTCAGGGCGTCACAAACAGAGTGTCACTAGTATACCTCTACCTGACTAGCTTATTGATCAAAGATGGTTAAGTTTCCTAGCCATGGACAAATAGTTGTCATTTGATGAACGGGATCACATCATTAGAGAATGATGTGATTGACTTGACCCATCCGTTAGCTTAACACTTTGATCGTTTAGTTTATTTCTATTGCTTTCTCCATAACTTATACATGTTCCTATGACTATGAGATTATGCAACTCCCGAATACCGGATGAACACTTAGTGTGCTATAAAACGTCACAACGTAACTGGATGACTATAAATATGCTCTATAGGTGTCTCCGATGGTGTTTGTTGAGTTGGCATAGATCGAGATTAGGATTTGTCACTCCGTGTATCGGAGAGGTATCTTTGGGCCCTCTCGGTAATGCACATCACTATAAGCCTTGCAAGCAATGTGACTAATGAGTTAGTTACGGGATGTTGCATTATGGAACGAGTAAAGAGACTTGCCGGTAACGAGATTGAACTAGGTATTGAGATACCGACGATCGAATCTCAGGCAAGTAACATACCGATGACAAAGGGAACAAAGTATGTTGTTATGCGGTTTGACCGATAAAGATCTTCGTAGAATATGTAGGAACCAATATGAGCATCTATGTTCCACTATTGATTATTGACTGGAGATGAGTCTCGATCATGTCTACATAGTTCTCGAACCCGTAGGGTCTGCACGCTTAACGTTCGGTGACAATCGGTATTATGAGTTTATGTGTTTTGATGTACCGAAGGTAGTTCGGAGTCCCGGATATGATCACGGACATGACGAGGAGTCTCGGAATGGTCGAGACATAAAGATCGATATATTGGAAGGCTATGTTTGGACTCCGGGTGAGTTCGGGCATTTACCGGAGTACCGGGGGGTTAACGGAACCCCCCGAGGAGTATATGGGCCTTATTGGGCCTTAGTGGAAGAGAGGAGAGGAAGGCCAAGGTGGAGGGCGCCCCCCTAGCCCAATCCGAACTGGGTGGCCCCCCCTTCCTTCCCTCTCTCGCCCCCTTCCTTCTCTCCTACTCCAACAAGGGAAAGGGGGAATCCTACTCCCACCGGGAGTAGGACTCCCCCCTTGGGTGCGCCATAGAGGGCCGACCCTCCCCCTCCTCCACTCCTTTATATACGGGGGAGGGGGCACCCCATAGACACACAAGTTGATCTCTTAGCCGTGTGCAGTGCCCCCCTCCACAGATTTCCACCTCGATCATATCGTTGTAGTGCTTAGGCGAAGCCCTGCGTCAGTAAATTCATCATCACCGTCATCACGCCGTTGTGCTGATGAAGCTCTCCCTCGACACTCATCTGGATCTAGAGTTCGTGCAACGTCACCGAGCTGAATGTAGGCAGATCGCCAAGGTGCCGTACCTTCGGTGCGAGGATTGGTCGGATCGTGAAGACATACGACTACATCAATCGCATTGTCATAACGCTTCCGCTTACGGTCTACGAGGGTACGTGGACAACACTCTCCCCTCTTGTTGATATGCATCACCTAGATGGATCTTGCATGTGCGTAGGAATTTTTTTGAAATTACTGCGTTCCCCAACACGTTCGTGCTGGAGACACCCAAGGTCGATGGCCACCTTCAGCTGATGCCATTCATCCGCCAGCCGAAGGCCTTCAGTTTCAAGGTGGGCGTCAATGTCCACAAACTCTTCTCCGAGCCGGCTCAGCACGCCCATCGCCTCCCGGAAGAGCTCATGACGGACTACACCGTGCTCGCGTGCAGGCTCGAATGCGCGGCCGAGTTCGTGCTCTGTGCCAAGATGTGTTGGAGAAGTTCGAAGCGGCTCGCCCGCTGAAAGGATCGAGAAGAGGTGTCTAGAGGGGGGTGACTAGACACTAAGTACCAAAAGTTGCAGTTTTTAATTTCTTTAAGTTGAAGTGGAGTTTTGGCACAAGTTTAACAAACACAAGACATATCAAGCAAGCATGCAAAAAGTATATGAGCAGCGGAAAGTAAAGTATGCAACTTGCAAGAATGTCAAGGGATGGGATTAGAGTGTGCAAACGCAATTTGGAGACACGGAGATTTTTGAGACGTGGTTCCGATAGGTGGTGCTATCGTATATCCACGTTGATGGAGACTTCAACCCATGAAGGGTAACGGCTGCGCGAGTCCACGGAGGGTTCCACCCACGAAGGGTCCACGAAGAAGCAACCTTGTCTATACCACCATGGCTGTCGCCCACGAAGGACTTGCCTCACTAGCGGTAGATCTTCACGAAGTAGGCGATCTCCTTGCCCTTAAAAACTCCTTGGTTCAACTCCACAATCTTGTCGGAGGCTCCCAAGTGACACCTAGCCAATCTAGGAGACACCACTCTCCAAGAAGTAACAAATGGTGTGTTGATGATGAGCTTCTTGCTCTTGTGCTTCAAATGATAGTCTCCCCAACACTCAACTCTCTCTCACAGGATATGGATTTGGTGGAAAGAAGATTTGAGTGGAAAGCAACTTGGGGAAGGCTAGAGATCAAGATTCATATGGTAAGAATGGAATATCTTGGCCTCAACACAAGTGTAGGTGGCTCTCTCTCAGAAAAATGTAAGTTGGAAGTGTAGGTTCGTTCTGATGGCTCTCTCCACGAATGAAGAGGAGGTGGAGGGGTGTATATAGCCTCCACACAAAATCTAACCGTTACACACAACTTGTCAATCTCGGTGGGACCGAATTGATAAACTCGGTCGGACCGATTCAGCAAAGCTAGTGACCGTTTGGATTTTCGGTGGGACCGACATGCAACTCGGTAGGACCGATATGGTTAGGGTTAGGGCATAACGTAATCTCGGTAAGACCGATTACACAAATTCGGTGAGACCGATTTTGGTAATAAGCTAACCAGAGAGTTGGTCAGGTAAACTCGGTGGGACCGATCGCTCATCTCGGTGAGACCGAAACGTTACGAAGGGGAAACAGAGAGTTTACATTGCAATCTGGGTGGGACCAATCGCTCATCTCGGTGAGACCGAAACGTTACGAAGGGAAACTTAGAGATTACAATCCCATCTCGGTGAGACGAGATCCCTATCGGTGAGACCGATTTGCCTAGGGTTTGTGGCAGTGTCTATGACATCTGAACTCAGTGGCGCCAGATAGAAAGAATCGGTGGGGCCGAGTTTGACTTTTGGTTTAGGTCATATGTGGATGTGAGAAAGTAGTTGAGGGCTTTGGAGCATATCACTAAGAATTTTGAGCAAGAGCCTCATTAAGCAACACCTCATCCCTCCTTGATATTATTGTCTTTTCCTATAGACTCAATGTGATCTTGGATCACTAAAATAGAAAATTTAGAGTCTTGAGCTTTGAGCTTGAGCCAATCCTTTTGTCCTTAGCATCTTGGAGGGGTTCCACATCCTCTAGTCCATGCCACATCATTGTTAAACTTATCTGAAACACACTAGGTAAAAGTGTTAGTCCAACAAGAGATATGTTGACATTAATTACCAAAACCACCTAGAGAGCACTTGTGCTTTCAATCTCCCCTTTTTGGTAATTGATGACAACATACATCAAAGCTTTAGATAAAGATATAGAGAATAGTAAGTAAAGCTTTGGAAAGACATGTAACATGCATAGGCTCCTATGCAATCATGTGAATATGGAATATAGAAGCATGTGAATGCATAAACATGACAGAGTAAGAAATGTGTTACATGTATCTTGGCTATATGCATCAGAGCAACTGATGTGAATATCAGGAATGTACCTTCATGCTCATGAGTCCTTCTTGCAAAAAGTATGTACATCAGCAAGAATTTCTCATACACATGAATGTGATGCATATACTTACCTTGTGGTTTTGAGTTGGCTTAGGATGGGATGAACCTGCGTAAACAAGGTCAGATAACACAGATACACCTACTGGCCAGAGCAAACAGAAGAAACCACAAGAGTACCAAGACTGGGATGACATGTAGAGTGAGTACTAGGTACCACATTGGATATAGACATGTCCCCAAAGGTAAAGATGTGCAATAAATTCAAGGATTTCCTTCCCTTAGATATCTTGCTCCCCCTGAATCTAGCATGTGATACTTGGAGAAGATAGGGAACAGAAAATCAGAGCAAAATCAGAGCTCAAAGGAAATAAACAGAGCTAATGCAAACGAGCAAATATGAACATGTCTTTCCCCTCTTGAAGACATGTGACTTCTCTCCTCTTGAACACCAAGCATCTGGGGTCCTTGATGATTACTCTTTCTTCCCTTGAGTATTCTCTCCCCCTATAGATATGATTAAGCTTTGATGTGATCTCTCTCTCCCCCTTTGACATCAATTTCCAAGAAGGGTTCTTCTGGATTTTTTTCATGATGGGTTTTGGTCCTTGAGTCACAGAACAAAACAGCAAGTTGAATGGAATGCTGGTCGAGGACAAGATTCATTGAGTGGAGCTGGATCAAAAAGAATGTAGAAACAAGTGGCAAGATGTCTTTCCTGTAGTGAAATCAGTGACACCGAGTTGTATGGTTCGGTTGTACCGAGAGGATCCGGTTGGACCGAAAGCATCAGACCGGTGAGATCGAGTTCATCGCAGAGAAAACACTTGTCACCTCAGCTCACTAGACAAGTAAGATCTCACAAGGATTGGCAAGGAATTAACTGAAAGATTTGCAAGGAATGCAGAAAAGAAAATAAGAGAGAAGAAACTAAAGAAGGAGTCTAGATGAATTTTATTTGAAGAGGGAAACAACTATGCATGAGACAAATGCAAGAGAACACAAGAGAAATTCATCTAGAATTGGTCAGCGACAAAGTCACCTATGTTAGAGTATATTGACTTAGGAGTCAAGTGAGATCACTTGATCATAGGTCATACTCATCGTTTAAGCTCAAAATGGGGTTACCATTTTTCATCTAAGCTTTTTGATGTATTCACATCTTGTCGAGTTGCTTTGACTCATGACTTAGAGTAAAGCTTCTCTAAGATGGAATAACATACCTTGGGTGGTGGCGTTGATCATGATCATGTAGTTGAACTTGTATGGGTTTCTCAAGGTTGATGTAGCTCATCAAGAGTTGGGAGCACCACTTGGAGTTTGAGTTCATCTACCTACATGGGTTAGTTTTTGCAAGGAAGAGCACTTGTGCATCCAAAATGACAATCATGAAACTCAACTTAGAATTTGTCAAAGGATATGTTTGAATGGTTGCGTGCTTCCTTGTCTTCATCCACCATTGTGTAGAGACTTGGTGATATAGAAATTCCTCAAGATGTGAGTGAGTTGCAATCTCATAGATTTAGATTCATCCAAGTACCTACACGGGTTAGATAACATGCAAGGTGCAAATATATCCAAGACATAAGATATTCAATATAAGAGAAATATCAAGGATTAGTCATAGGCTCATGCCCTGCATGTATCAAATGGAGTTCTTAATCCAAGTTTGAAGCATCAATGATGTTCAATTCACCTCTTAACCTGCAAAACACTTTCTCATCAAGTGGTTTCGTGAATATATCATCTAACTGCTTTTCAGTGCGAACATGCTTAAGACTAATGTCCCCTTTTGCAACATGATCTTGAATGAAATGATGACAAACTTCAATATGCTTAGTTCGAGAATGTTGCACGGGATTGTGAGCAATCTTAATAGCACTTTCATTGTCACAAAGTAATGGAACATGTTTCACATATATCCCATAATCTTTAAGAGTTTGGGTCATCCAAAGTAATTGAGCACAATATGATCCAGCGGCAATGTATTCCGCTTCGGCGGTGGATAAGGATACCGAGTTTTTTTCTTGGTGGACCAAGACACAAGAGATCTACCAAGAAATTGACAAGTACCCGAAGTGGACTTTCTATCAACCTTTTCACCGGCATAGTCCGAGTCGGAGTAGCCAACAAGATTAAAGTATGCCGTCTTTGGATACCAAATGCCAAAATTTGGTGTATGGATTAAGTATCTCACTATCCTTTTCACGGCCTTAAGATGACATTCTTTAGGAGCGGCTTGATATCGTGCACACATGCACACACTTAGCATAATATCGGGGCGTGAAGCACATAGATATAACAATGAACCAATCATAGAGCGATAAACCTTTTGATCAACCGGTTCACCATCTTTGGTTAAATCAAGATGTCCACTAGTAGGCATGGGTGTAGTCATACCTTTGCATTCTTGCATATTGAACTTCTTGAATATGTCCTTGGTGTACTTCGTTTGAGAGACAAAGGTACCTTCCTTAGTTTGCTTGATTTGCAAACCAAGAAAGAATTTGAGTTCACTCATCATCGACATCTCAAACTTCTCCGACATTAGCTTTCCAAACTTTTCATTAAAATGAGGGTTAGTTGATCCAAATATAATATCATCGACATAAATTTGGCACACAAATAGTTCTCCATTAACCCTTTTAGTAAAAAGAGTGGAATCTATTTTTCCAATTTCAAAGCCTTTTTCCATAAGGAACTTGGTCAAGCATTTATACCATGCTCTAGGAGCTTGTTTAATACCATAAAGAGCTTTGTGAAGTTTGTAAACATGATTAGGTTGCTTAGGATTGACAAATCCGGGAGGTTGCTTAAAATAAACTTCCTCCTCTATTTCACCATTTAGAAAAGCAATTTTAATGTCCATTTGGTACAAGGTGATATCATGATGATTAGCATAGGCAAGTAGGATGCGAATGGACTCAAGTCTAGCAACGGGGGCATATGCCTCACCATAGTCCATACCTTCGACTTGAGTGCAGCCTTGGGCGACGAGACGTGCTTTGTTGCGAACTACTTCCATCTTCATCTTGCTTGTTGTGAAACACCCATTTGGTACCAATGATGTTGTGGTTGTTGTCGGGCTTCTCAACTAATGTCCAAACTTGATTTCTCTCAAAGTTGTGTAGCCCTTCATGCATGGCATTTATCCAATCCAGATATTCCAAAGCTTCTTCAACCTTCATAGGTTCTGCTAGAGATGAACGAATAGTGTTCACAAAAGTTAGCTAAACGAGTTTTTGAGTGAGTGGTTCTCCCGTTTTGGATATCATTGTAGATTTTCTCAATGGGATGGTCTTTAGCAATTCTTGCTCGAACTCGTGAAAGCTTTTGCTTGGATCTTGGTTGAACATCTTCTTCATCTTGTTCTTCTTCTTGGCCTTCTTTGTTGTTGACGTTGTCGCTCTCTTGTGAAGGTGGAGAAGGAGGTTGTTGGCATTCATCTTGGTGCACTTCCTCGTTTTCTTCATCTTGGTGTGTCCCACTTGTGGATGCTTCCGTATCAACTCTTGGTTCACCTTGTCGTGAGGTAGAAGCTTCCACTTGGATGGACGAGGTACTGTCCTTCACCTCCGTTGGATGAATCTTGCCAATAAACAAGTCTTGGATTGCTTCCGAAGGGTCTTTGTCTCCTACATCAATTGGCAATTGCTCTACTTGCGAGCCGTTAGATTCATCAAACTTCACATCTACTGTCTCTTCAACCTTTCGGGTGAAATTATTGTAGACACGGTATGTGTGAGAGTTTGAGCCATAACCATGTAGGAAAACTTCATGAGACTTACGAGCAAATTTAGAACGACGATGCTTGTCAAGAATGTAGCACTTTGAGCCGAATACTCGAAAGTATCCAACTTGTGGTTTGTTACCGGTGAGCAGCTCGTATGACGTCTTGCTGAGTAGCTTGTGAAGATACAAGCGATTTGTTGCATGACAAGCTGTCTCAACAGCTTCCGCCCAAAAGTGCTTTGGCGTCTTGTACTCATCAAGCATCATTCTCGCCATTTCGATGAGTGTCCGGTTCTTCCTCTCAACAACTCCATTCTATTGAGGTGTGTACGTAGCCGGGAACTCATGTGAAATCCCTTCTTCGTCAAGAAAGGTGTCCACATTTGCATTCTTGAACTCCGTTCCGTTGTCGCTGCGAACCTTCTTGATTTTCACTTCAAATTGATTTTGGGCCTTCCTAGCGAAGTTTTTGAAGATCTTTTGGACCTGTGATTTATCATCGAGAAAGAACACCCACGTAAATCTTGAAAAATCATCAACTATAAGTAGACCAAATGAATTTCCACCGAGACTTTTGTAAGTGTTAGGACCAAAAAGATCCATGTGAAGTAGCTCGAGTGGCCTCCTTGTGGTCATGATGTTCTTCACGGATGCCTTCCTCCAACCTGTTTACCTGCTTAACAAGCGCTGCAAAGTCTATCCTTATCAAATATGACATCGTTAACGCCAAGGATATGATTTCCTTTAATAAGCTTGTCAAGGTTTCGCATACCAACATGACCTAATCGTCTATGCCATAACCAACCTTTAGAGGATTTAGCAATTAAGCAAGTTCTAGGTTGAGCCTTTTTAGTGAAAACAACAATGTAAAGATCACCTCTACGTATACCGGTAAAGACCATTTTATGATTGTCTCTTCAAAACACTTGGCAATCTACTTCAGTAAATAGGACATTTAAACCAAATCAGCAAGTCTAGATACTAAAAGTAAATTGTACCCAAGAGATTCAATGAGCATGACATTTTGTATGGAGCTATCATGTGATATGGCCACCTTACCTAGGCCAACCACCTTACCCTTTAAGTTATCACCAAAGGTGACATACTTTCGAGGGCCGTCGTTTTTAGCAAGCTCATGAAACATATCTTTATCTCCGGTCATATGATCAGTACATCCACTATCAAGAACCCATTCCTTTCCTCCAGCCATGTAGCCGCGAAGATTTTCCATAAGACCAAAGTGTCTCATTGCATCATTAAGATCATAGTCACTGTCATCATCATCCTCATCGTAGTATCCATGTTCAACATCATCTTGTGATTGATCAATTCCTAGAGAGGGTAATTCATTAGATAAATGATCATTTCTATGGTTATCTTTATGAATTGTAATAGCTTTGGAAATGATATTGCTAATGATTCCAACATCTCCTTGGGCACTCGTAAGATTAGTAAGCTCAAATAAGCAGTCACCAAATTTGGGATCATTGGAACTCATCTTAATCAAGGCAATAGACTTATGGATAATTTCATCTAGATTTTTAAAGGAATAATTTGGAAAGTGTTCCTCAAGAAATCTCCATATAGTGTAGGCACAATCAAGAGTAGGCAAACATTCAATCAAGTTTCTAGGCAAGCCTCTAGTGATAAGATTAACAGTTCTAAGATTGTGAATCATGTCAATTGACTCATCAAGGGTAGGATGCATGGGATCAACATGAGGTGCACAAGGGCTAGCAATATACTTGTTCAAATGATATTCATTGAAAATATTCTCCATCAAGAATAGGCACTCTATGTCTAAGACTCCCCAAAGTAGATTCATCCATCTTCCTCCAATGATGTTTAAACCAAAGCAATGGAGACCAAAGCTCCGATACCAATTGAAAGGATCGAGAAGAGGTGTCTAGAGGGGGGTGATTAGACACTAAGTACCAAAAGTTGCAGTTTTTAATTTCTTTGAGTTGAAGTGGAGATTTGGCACAAGTTTAACAAACACAAGACATATCAAGCAAGCATGCAAAGAGTATATGAGCAGCGGAAAGTAAAGCATGCAACTTGCAAGAATGTAAAGGGATGGGATTGGAGTGTGCAAACGCAATTTGGAGACACGGAGATTTTTGAGACGTGGTTCCGATAGGTGGTGCTATCGTACATCCACGTTGATGGAGACTTCAACCCACGAAGGGTAACGGCTGCGCGAGTCCACGGAGGGCTCCACCCACAAAGGGTACACGAAGAAGCAACCTTGTCTATCCCACCATGGCCGTCGCCCACGAAGGACTTGCATCACTAGCGGTAGATCTTCACGAAGTAGGCGATCTCCTTGCCCTTACAAACTCCTTGGTACAACTCCACAATCTTGTCGGAGGCTCCCAAGTGTCACCTAGCCAATCAAGGAGAGACCACTCTCCAAGAAGTAACAAATGGTGTGTTGATGATGAACTCCTTGCTCTTGTGCTTCAAATGATAGTCTCCCCAACACTCAACTCTCTCTCACAGGATATGGATTTGGTGGAAAGAAGATTTGAGTGGAAAGCAACTTGGGGAAGGCTTGAGATCAAGATTCATATGGTAAGAATGGAATACCTTGGCCTCAACACAAGTGTAGGTGGTTCTCTCCCAGAAAAATGTAAGTTGGAAGTGTAGGTTCGTTCTGATGGCTCTCTCCACGAATGAAGAGGAGGTGGAGGGGTATATATAGCCTCCACACAAAATCTAACCGTTACACACAACTTGCCAATCTCGGTGGGACCGAATTGATAAACTCGGTCGGACCGATTCAGCAAAGCTAGTGACTGTTTGGATCTTTGGTGGGACTAACATGCAACTCGGTAGGACCGATATGGTTAGGGTTAGGGCATAACGTAATCTCGGTGAGACCGATTACACAAATTCGGTGAGACCGATTTTGGTAATAAGCTAACCAGAGAGTTGGTCAGGTAAACTCGGTGGGACCGATCGCTCATCTCGGTGAGACCGAAACGTTGCGAAGGGGAAACAGAGAGTTTACATTGCAATCTCGGTGGGACCGATCGCTCATCTCGGTGAGATCGAAATGTTACGAAGGTAAACAAAGAGATTACAATCCCATCTCGGTGATACCGATTTGCCTAGGCTTTGTGGCAGTGGCTATGACATCTGAACTCGGTGGCGCCGGATAGAAAGAATCGGTGGGGCCGAGTTTGACTTTTGGTTTAGGTCATATGTGGATGTGAGAAAGTAGTTGAGGGCTTTGGAGCATATCACTAAGCATTTTCAGCAAGAGCCTCATTAAGCAACACCTCATCCCTCCTTGATAGTATTGGCTTTTCCTATAGAGTCAATGTGATCTTGGATCACTAAAATAGAAAATGTAGAGTCTTGAGCTTTAGGCCTGAGCCAATCCTTTTGTCCTTAGCATCTTGAAGGGGTTCCACATCCTCTAGTTCATGCCACATCATTGTTGAACTTATCTGAAACATACTAGGTAGAACTGTTAGTCCAACAATAGATATGTTGACATTAATTACCAAAACCACCTAGAGAGCACTTGTGCTTTCACCCGCTCTCGGCGGGGGGCTGAAAGCCGGTGCCTTTCCGGCCGCCCTCCGGGCCTCGGCGGAGGCCCGGTGGGGCGGGGCCTCGATGCTCAGCGGTGAGGCCAGGACCGAGATCGTCCAACTGCGGGCAAACACTATTGGTGGGGCCCTCGGCACATTCCCCGCACCCCAGGCCAAGTTGCGAAGGAGGGATGACAAGAGCGCGGAGTCAAGATGCCAGGCAGGCACGTCCGCCTTCCTAGCAGGCCTTGCGCTAGGTGTGGCGGGTCGACTGTAGGCACTCTGGGTCAGCAGAGAGCCCGAAGCAAGCAAAGGTTGCTTCTCGGGAGACTCCATCGCCCTGGCGGAAGGGGTCCTGAAGAACTATCGTCAGGAGGAGAAGCGGCGCTCGAGAAATTACAAAGATAAGGTACTCACTTGTAAAACCCACGATGCGGCTATATCTCCCACGTGTCGGAGCACGACTTACAGGCATAACTGCATAGTAGGCATGTCGCAAGAGGGGTAATCTTTACACAACCCATGTACTGAACAAGAAAGGGATAAAGAGTTGGCTTACAATTGCCACTTAACACAATACATAAGTATAGCATTACATCATCCAGAATACAATCAAGGTCCGACTACGGAACCAAATAAACAAAGACAACCCCTAGTGCATAGATTCCTGATCGCCTCAACTGGGCTCCTCTACTGATCATCCGGAAAAGACACATAGTAACATCCTGAATCCTCGTCGAAATCCCACTTGAGATCGGTCACGTCCCCTACACTGGCATCATCGGCACCTGCATCTGGTTTTGGAAGTAAACTGTGAGTCACGGGGACTCAGCAATCTCACACCCTCGCGATCAAGACTATTTAAGCTTATGGGTAGGAAAAGGTAGTGAGGAGGAGCAGCTAACTTTGTATAATTTTAAAAAATAATGTAATTAAACTATTATTAGTTGACAGCGGCTTTGGAATTGTTTAATCATTTTATTGATGGGGCAAACATAAACTTTCATGTAAGGTGTGGTAAATTTTTTCGTATATATACCCATTTTTTCAGCACATACAATGGATTTAGAGCCATTCTTAAACAATGTTGGCCAATTTAGAAATTGGTGTCTTAGTTTATTTCACACCTGGAAAAATTTATGAAAACAGTGAGATTCCTTAATTAGTTCTCGCTTTATTTCGGATTGTTGTCATCAGTCTCGATGAGTGCTTAAATTTACCTATTTAATCAGGTCCACTTCTTGCCAGCTTAACAGTGGCTAAATCTAAAGCTGTTACGACGAATTTACCAATGGTTTCCAAATTCCGTCTCCTCTATCTATGAACATATAATTGAATTGGCTAGTACCATCTGAATTATCCCTCCAACCCCCTTCATTTCCGAGGTGTCCCCACACCCAGGCGAACTCCCTTTGCAACTCTATGATGTGTTGTTTGCATCCATATCCCATTGCACAGGAGTTGATTGTACATGAGTCATCGGACATTGCTGGATTTTTTATTTAAAATTTGATATTATTGATTCAGCCAAAGGAAATTAGTGATTTGTAATGTATTTTTATATGTGTTGTTTTTCGGTCCTTGCCATTATATTGTTGTCATATACATGTATTATTGTTCCGTGGTTTTAGGCATATAAATTACATGTGTAAACACATATTAGAACCTTGTTTTTTCGCAATGCTAAGAGTTCCTGTTACGAACATGTACTGTATCAATAAAATTCATGCAGAGTAAGGAATGAAAAGAGAAACATGTTGACTGTACAGTTTCTGCAGACGACCAGATATTGTACTTGAAGAAAGCCCATGAAATGAAGGGATGTATCCAATTGAGAACTTATGTCCCAAACTGAAATATAATTTATTGATAATAACAAATACCCTATGCTAGTAGTAGTACTAAAAGTATGGAACAAAAGGAAAATTATAAATTGTTCATGTGTAGACAAGTAGCCGGTTAATCTAACAAAACTTAGGAACAACTATTGTTTTAACAACTGAAATAGGTATTATCTACACACTCTTTCTGGTACATTATGACACTGATGATGCATAAATACTGAGAACGATTTTAAATGAATCCTTCCAGCTTTATGCATGGTTATCCCAAACGGAATACTACACTACTCTGTCAAAACGAAAGAAACCGAAGATTGCACTATTCTGTACAAAAGTAAGAAACATAAAACTGCATTATTATGTAAGAAAGAAAAAACTCAATACTATAGTAATTAGTTTTAAGAAAACTCGAGAAAAAAGAGAATGACAACATGTACAGTGAAACATCATGTACCATCTTGAGCGCTCTCAGTATTCAAATCAAGAAAATTCCTCCTTCAAGGGATCAACATTGGCTTCGTGTGCAGTTGTAGTCGCTGATGTGCAGAACGCAGAACCAAGCATGCACTTCGGTCTAATTAGCTAGAAGTTGGACGCCATGATGGGTTCTGCCCTACAACCTTGATGGAGACCCTCTCGGAGTACATGTTATATTCGCATCATGACGACCTTATTCTTTGATGTCTCGTAGCTCTGACGATGATGCTAGCTACATGGTAGAAGTGTCGTCCAGACTTGCACTGCGTCATGGTGGCAGCAGCAGCATGTCCCCTGGTTATGTGAGATGTGGTGATGTCACTAAGGCTTCATGAACTCAGCAGGATTTAACAACGACATTCTGCTGGAATCAGCACGGACTTGCAACGATTTGTAACCAATTTAGCTAAATGCAAACATGAATGGCTTAAGGAAATACCACTGAACACCATTAATGACAAAAGATATATAATCTGAAAGCTAGATGGTAATACTTAGTGACATTAATATATACAATAGTCAATTAGTGAAAGAGGATACACATCTTCAGATGAATTTGCAATTAAGTTTCATGAACTTCTGAGCTAATGAAAGAGGATACACATCTTCAAATGAATTTGCAATTAAGTTAGCAATAATATTTTTGTGTTAGCCTAGTAGTAGATAGATTAGCCTTTAAAATAAGAGAGTAGAGATAGATTTTTCTGCGGGTGAGTAGTATATAGATTGACACGGGAGTTCATTTTATTAGTTGATCTACACCGTAAAAATTCGGCCCCACCAAATTAATGGTTCGTAAAATCTAATTAACAAGGGAATTTCCAAGGAGTCAAGAATTAATATAGGAATAGATGGTGGATAAATTACGCAAATGACAGCGAGAAGAGAAGCAAAGCACGGTCGAGAAGCTATAAAGATCAAGAAGTGATCCTGAAACTACTTACGTTCAAGCATAACATGAGACCGTGTTCTCTTCCCGGACTCCCTCGAAAAGAGACCATCACGTCTACAAACGCGGTTGATTCATTTTAATTAAGTTAAGTTTCAAGTTCTCTACAACCGGACATTAACATATTCCCATCTGCCCATAACCGCGGGCACGGCTTTCGAAAGTTCAAAACCCTGCAGGGGTGTCCCAACTTAGCCCATCACAAGCTCTCACGGTCAACGAAGGATATTCCTTCTCCCAGGACGACCCGATCAGACTCAGAATCCCGGTTACAAGACATTTTGACAATGGTTAAACAAGACCAGCAAAGCCGCCTGATGTGCCGACAAATCCCAATAGGAGTCGCGCGTATCTCGTTCTCAGGGCACACTGGATGAGACAACCTATGAGTAAAACCAAACCTCAAGTTGCCCCGAGGTGGCCCCGCAGTCTACTCATTTCGGACCAACACTCAGAGGAGCACTGGCCCAGGGGGGTTTAAAATAAAGATGACCCTTGAGTCCGCGGAACCCAAGGGAAAAAGGCTTAGGTGGCAAATGGTAAAACCAAGGTTGGGCCTTGTTGGAGGAGTTTTATTCAAGGCGAACTGTCAAGGGGTTCCCATTATAACCCAACCGCGTAAGGAACGCAAAATCAAGGAACATAACACTGGTATGACGGAAACTAGGGCGGCAAGAGTGGAACAAAACACCAGGCATAAGGCCGAGCCTTCCACCCTTTACCAAGTATATAGGTGCATTAAAGTAAACAAGATATAATAATGATATCCCAACAATAAACATGTTCCAACAAGGAACAAACTCCATCATCGCCTACAACTAGCAACGCTATAAGAGGGGCTGAGCAAAGCGGTAACATAGCCAAACAACGGTTTGCTAGGAAAGGTGGGTTAGAGGCTTGACATGACAATATGGGTGGCATGATATAGCAAGTGGTAGGTATCGCGGCATGGCAATAGAGTGAGCAACTAGCAAGCAAAGATAGAAGTGATTTCGAGGGTATGGTCATCTTGCCTGGAAAGTTCTCCGAGTTGACGAAAGCTTGATCCTCGTAAGTGTACTCAACGGGTTCCTCGATCACGTAATTGTCTCCCGGCTCTACCCAAAGCAATAACACAAGCAAAGGAAACAACAATCAACCACGGTGCAATGTGCAAGCAACATGATGTAAAACATGGCATGATATGCGGGATGTGATATGCAATGCATATGCGTGCTCTAGAAGGAAAAGATTGAACCAGGCCTCAACTTGGCAAACCAAGTGTGCCGCTGGAAAGATGAGTTGATTTTGGTCGAAATCGATATAAAGATCACCGAAAACGGATGCACGGTTTGCAAATGGCAAGCAAAACAAGAATGACACAATTCTACAATTAATAGCACGATGCCATCTAAAATGCAACAAGAAACTAAGCTACTGCACTCTAACATAGCAACAAACCACATGGTAGTGAACTAATCAATATTCTTGACAAAAGATGAACACTTAGCTATGGCTAAATCACAAAATAGCAGGTTCAAACAAGCATGGCAAAAGTGCAAAAGATATCAGCATCACAGACTTGGTGAAAATACTAACATGTCAGGAATTAACATCAGGAAGCAAAGTTCGGAGCAAGGTATCAACATGCTACAGGAAGAGAACATAGCAAAACAAGGCATGGCATGAATCTAATCAAAGCATATAACAAAAGTCCCTTACTGACCATAAGCCAAAAAGGATTAGAAGATATGATGGCACCCATGTAAACATAGCAAGTTTCGTTAACAGATTCAGACTTAGCAGAAAACTGGACAAGGCAAAAACAGGTTTAAGAAGGCCTCTTTGCGAGCTCGATTCACTCATCACAAGGCATTTCATGATAAACTAAGCATACTACCAGCAAGAAGACATGTTCATGAAGCTAAACATGGCAAGAACAATCTCATAGTATGCATGGATCAACTACAACAACCCTGGCAAAATTGATTAACACATAAACAACCTGCCTGGAACATTTTATAGCAAACATAGAGCAAGATTGAGTCATGCTGGGGCACTCCATAAATGCAAACAGGGGCATGTATAGATAGAGCACAATCATATGTCCAAATCATCCTTACTGAACATACTCAAAAGAAGCATGGTTCTCTCTGTAGCAACATGAATACATGGCATAAAAATAACAACAGGAAAATGACAGTGAAATTCTAAGTCCCTAAAATCAGCAATATCGCGAGAGCTACTTTGCATGCATGTGCTAGTCACCACAAAGATCACAAAAATACATGGCATACACCTCTATAAAGATGGCATGGCATAGCCCAAACACATGTAGAGCTCATGCCCATACGAAACACACAACAAATGTAGCAAAAATGACAAATGCCCATACTCTGCTAAGAAACAGGAACTAACATTTTATAGCACTCTTGCATCAACAATTTGGGCATCAAGATGGACTCAAATAAGCATAGCACAATGGAACAAAATAAAGAGCACATCCAGATGAACATTTTGATATATGGCATGCACAAAACAGAGCTACGGGCACAGAGTTATGATGCAATGAACATGAGCTGAAAATGTTAGGGACTTAGGGAAAAATGGGGTCAACCTAGGGTTTCTAAGATCCAGATCCTGGCGGCGCGGTTTACGAGGTTCGCCGGAGAAGGGGTTCGCCGGAACAGGAGGTCGCGGTGGCCGGAGACCGCAGTGGCACTGGTGCGGCGGAGCTGGTCGCCGGGTGCGGAGGAAGCAGGGAGGCGCTGCTACGCCGGGCGGAGGAGCTCGGCTCCGGCGAGCTCCGGTGGCCGGCGGGAGGCGTGGTCAAAGGTCGGTGGCAGCGAGGGAGTGCGGCGGCGGTGCGGGCGGGCGGCGGTGGAGGCGACCGGGCCTTGGGGGGCCGACCCGAGCTCGGGCGGGCGGGCGGCGCGGGGGCGGCGCGGTGAACACGTGGCAGCCCCTGGTTGGCCGGGCGGCAGTGGCGGACGCGTCCGGCTGCGCCCGGACGTGTCCGGCGGCGGAGAGGGACTAGGTTAGGGTTGGACTGCGCGAAAATTTCGGAAGGGGCACATATTTATAGGTAGAGGGAGCTAGGAGAGTCCAAATGGAGTGCGGTTTTCGGCCGAGAGTATGGAGGGGGTTTGGATGGGTTATTGGGCCACTTGAAGGGGTGTTGGGCTGCAACACACACGAGGCCTTTACGGTTCCCCGGTTAACCGTTGGGGTATCATACGGACTCCAAATGGCACGAAACTTGACAGGCGGTCTACCGGTGGTGTACCAAGGCCGCTTGGAAAATCTCGGTCCATTCCGAGAATGTTTAACACCCGCACACGAAAAGAGGCAAAAGGGGGCGCCGGAGGACGTAGGCGTGCCGGATTGCAAAACGGACAATGGGGAAAATGCTTGGATGCATGAGACGAACACGTATGCAAATGAGATGCACATGATGACATGATATGAAATGCATGACATGAACAAAATGCAAAACGAAGACAAAACACAACCACGGGGAAATCTCATAACTTAGAGCCGGAAATGGCAAGAGTCGGAGTACAAATATGGTAACTTACATCCGAGGTGTTACAACACTCCACCACTATGAAAGGATCTCGTCCCGAGATCTAGGACTGAAAGTGTCATGGAATTGACACGGCAGATGTCCTAGAGCAAGGACTTAGTCGTAGGGCCATCACACTAGGAAGCTTAAAGGGGTTAATCGGGACAAAGGACACACGGGAGAGTTTTTATACTAGTTCGGCCCCTTAAGATGAAGGTAAAAGCCTACGTCTAGTTGGGATTGGTATTGCTGAGGTTTCGATCTCCAAGAGGCTCAACTCGCCGGCTTGGTTATCGACTTGGTTGTTTCTTGTCCTAAACCGCCACCGGGTCGTCCCCTTCTATACACAGGTTGACGCCTGGTGGCCTACAGAGTCCCGGCCGGCTCATAATCGTGTCCGGCTTGGTGACTTCCTTTACATGCCTTTCTTTAAAAGTCTTTCCTTACATACGTTTAGGCCTTAAGCCAGCCCCAGGCCTTTGGGCCTTCTATACGTTTAGTAAACTATCATCTTGAATGTTTATCGGGCTTCTTATGTAACCCGCCATTAGGGCTGACCCGGCCCCTCCTGGGCGGGTCATACTGGTAGTAATATCCCCAACATTAGGCCCTAGGTCGACTTTGAACTTTGTTATTTGTCAATCTTCAATACTTAGATGGAATTCATCCTTTGTCTAAAAACTTCTGTAACCCGCCGTGACGCCATCTTCTAAAAACACAAAAAACTTTCATGATGTCATCTTCCAACGGATCTTTTATTTTTTAATGCCTTCCGAGAATCGAGGCGTCTGTTTAGTTGGATAATCATTATTCGGGTCTCCTTGATTTTCGCGCCCGCCTGTTCGCGTACTCCCTTATAAATAGGCACGACCTAGGTCTTTTTCATTCTCCCCCTTCGGTCGTCTTCCTCCTCTCGCTGTTTCGCTGCCGCTCGAGCTCTGCTGCCGCCGCCGCAGATCCCCTCGTCTTCTTCACCTCAGGCCGCTACATCAACCTGATTTGACCAGAGAAAACGCGATGAACCTCCGCAGTAACCCTGCATCTGTAAGTCCCTTTCCTTCTCTGCCTTAGATCTGCATTTCGGCTTCTCGAGTTCGTCGGTGTTCGTCACAGACTCTTGGTAGATTTCACCTCCGATGCCCTTTCCTGATCGTCCGATAGTGTAGAACTGCTGTGGTAGCTGTTTGGCATTCATTTTTGATAGAAGTAGATCTCTTCCTCCTGTATAGATGCTTTGTTAGCTGATAAACTCATATGTACTGGATTTTTAGGTCTAGAATATTTTCTTTTTGGGACAGCTATTTGATCCAAAATGGTAATGATAGCTTTGTGAAACTTGTTTATGCCAACACTTAGCTGAATCTGCTTTCTGAGAAAATCTGTAGTCGTGGCGGCTTACCACTCCGACTTTCTTTTCCTTATATGTCATTAGCCCTTAGTTTAAGCCGCTGTTACTTGTTTTACAACTTCAACCTTTTGCTGTAAATTGAAACGGCATGTTGTTTTTCCTTTTCCAGTCCGTTGCACATTATGTCGTCAAAGACACCCACCATCTGCAATTGGGTCCCCTCAACCATAATTGAGGAGCGTCTAAAAGAGTTCTTCCTCATTGGATTTCTGCCCTTAAGAAACATCATGTCTTATCGTGCTCCTGACCCAGAAGAAGAACGACCCAATCCAAAAGACGGCAAAGTGATCATCTTTGCTGATCACATGAACCGGGGCTTCTCACCGCCCGGCTCAAAGTTTTTCATACAAGTTCTTCACTTTTTCAAACTCCATCCTCAGGATATTGGGCCCAATTCCATATCCAATATTTGTAACTTCCAAGTGCTCTGTGAGGTATATCTTCAGCAAGAGCCGACTGTGGAACTATTTAGAGAGTACTTCTATCTGAACTGGAAGAACGAGTGCACCAATGGCCTTAGCTTAGAACTTGGAGGCATCTCAATTCAGCGCCGGCAGGGTGCGGTTTTCCCTCTCATAGTTTTACCATGTCACCCAAAGGACTGGAACCAAACTTGGTTTTACTGTCAGGACATCTCACCCGCCAACGAGAAGCCACTGCCGGGTTACCACCCAGATCGTCTTGACACCAAGTTCGCCCTGCCAGATAAACTTACCGTTGCTGAACACAAGAAGCTGCTTCCATCTATCAGAAGAATCAACGGATTGTTGGGGAACAGCTTAACCGGAGTCGATATAACCCGCTGCTAGATCTCATGGCGGATTATTCCATTAAGCCGTCGTTCAAAGTTGATGTATGAATATGGTGGAGACCTGGACGACTCTCTCCGTCATACCCCGGTTCAACTAACCGAGGAGGACGTTGTCGCAATGTCAAATGTTCTGGTGAATGCGAAGTATGAAGATTGCAGTGTTGTTGGGTTAAACCCCTTCTGTAAATTTAACCCGGTACCAAAAGTAAGGATATTCTGATCTTTTTTCCTTTGTATTTTGTCCAGCCGTATTATTTATCACTGATCCTTCCTCTTGTCTTTGTAGGCCAACTCTGACCTTTGGAAAGTGAAATATGATCACGAAGCTGCCAAGAAGGCGAAACTTGCCGCCATGAACGCCAAGAAATTGACCCAGAGAACAAAAAAGAAGAAGAAAACTACTGTTGAAGATTTAATGAAACTTGATGACACGTCTGACTCGGACGTATCCCTTGATTCCCTTGGCCGACTTTTTAACAATCTTATTGACACTGATCCTTATCAGGATGACACTGGGGCCAGTCAGGCCGGGGAAGCAGAGGTAACTATCATTTCCTCTGACTTAGAGCCCTTACCAAGACACAAAGTTCGACGAGTGATCCGTAAAGTATGGTTTTCTAACCCCTTAGCTCACTTGGATCCCAACTTTCATTTGAAAAAGCAGCAACATGAAAGTCGCCGTGAAGTTGAGATTGAAGATGAACCAGCTGTCGTCCTTCAACAGACCCCTCGAAAACGCCCGACCGAGGTTTACTTATTACTGTCCTTAACTTGTTTTAATGAATCCTGCTCCTTGTACTTCTTTTAACTCCTTTCTTTTACCTTTTTAGGAGGTGTCTCGTTCCTCAGGTGACTCATCACAAACACAATTTCCGGCTTTCAAGACTGCTCCTAGGTAATCAGAAATCCTCTTTTCTTCCGGGTTGATCAATTGTATCTTGACGCTGACTATCCTGCAATATTTTTTCCTTAGCGGCCAGGCTAAATCCAAGAAGGAGAAGGCAGCAAAACCGGTGGAAGACCCGCCAATACTAGCATTTGACATGGCTAGGCCGCCTTCTCCATTAACTGCCGCCCCAGAAGACCCGCCTATTGTCAATAAAGTAAATCCTCTGGAGCCGTCCCTTGACAAAGCCACTATGAATCCTTCTACGGCTGGACCGTCAAGCTCAACTGACCCGCCATCTCCATGTGTTCAAGATGTTCAAATTACTGGGAGCCGCTTTGTTGAGCCGGTGAACCCAACGGTGTTGGCTCGGTGCACAGCAAAGCAAGAAGCATTGGAGAGGCAGAAGGTTCACTTTGATGTTGCCAATTATGACCGTCTCAATGCCAGTGATATCTTATCCGGCTATCTCAGTCATGTACACTACAGTCGTGAGTCTGAGATCGAGATGGTCAAGCAGCTTCAGTTGAAGTATGAGGTACGTTGTTTCCGGTTTACTAATATTACTTCAGCCCCCAAGTCTTCAGATTATGAGAGAAATAGAATAACCTGTAGGCTTAAAGTACAGTCCGAGACTTTTACCTCTGAATCTTTGCCTGATATTGATAGAAACAAAAACTCCAGCTATAGTCCCCAAGGACCGGTTTATTTTGACCATCAATGAATCGGTACTTTAGAATTTCAAATCGTCTTCAAAATACTTAATCCTCCGGTTTAACCTTGATAAATTTACTGAACTGCGTACATTAGCCCCCAAGTGCCAAGGGCTGTTACTTTGTAAGGGACCTGGGACTTTAAATATGTTTGTAGAGTCGTAAAAATTTGATTTGGCCTACATTAGCCCCCAAGTGTCAAGTGGTTTACTCGTAAAGTACTTTGAGACTTGAATCTTGAATTTGGATATTTGAATTTGAAACCAAGTCTTGACTTATCCGGACGTTTCACAGAATGCCTTGTCGGAATTAAACTCTCAATTGTCGGACGCAAAGGCCCAGCTAGCAAGTCAAGAGTCCGAAATCAAATCTTCCACTTCCAAACTGCAAATGAGCCTTTCTGCAACAGAAAATTTGAAGACCAGCTTTGCTACCAAGGAGAAGGCTTGGGAAAATGAGAAAACACTCCTGACCTGACGAGCTGAGACAGCCGAAACAGCTCTGAAAGAAATTTCAACAGAGCTAAAAAGTTTGAAAGGCCGGGTGGCTCAGATGGTCGCTGCTATCTTTGGTAAGCTGCCTGATTTGACCTTTCGTATAATTTTTTCCAAACCAGAATATGATCCGCCAACTTACTCTGTTAAAAATATATGCAGGTCCGCAAAGTAAAAATCTGAGCCAAGACCCGTTGATTAAACTAAAGCCAGTATACACCTTCGTTGAACAATTGTATATTGGTGCACAATGGGCTCTGGCCGCTATCTCTCCTGCAAATCAAGGACCCAACCGGCTTAGCAATGTCCTAAAGAAGTTGTCCATCCTTCCTTCTAGATTCCAAGAAGTAAAACGCTCCTACGCGTGAGCCGGAGCTTTGACTGCCCTAAGCCGCTCCAAGGCTTGGGTGCCAGACCTAGACCCGGCGAACGTAGCAAGAGGTTACCCTACTGTGAAGGAGGACGGGTCTCCGTTTGATCAGGATGATTTCATAGCGTGTGTACGTGAAGTCCGGCCTCAGGCGACTAGTCTTAGAGATGACACCAATGTTGACAAGTACCAGCCGGGTTTCGATAGTGAAAATAAGAAGATGGCCACTCCTTCATACAAAGTAGCAGATCTGATCCCACCAGTGAGAGAAGATACCTTTGCCCCGGAAATTGACCCGGCCGGCCTGATTGACGACGAAGCCGAATTTGTCGCCATGAACGTCTTTGATTGGTCAAAATCCAACTTCCAGCAAACAGAAGGTGGTGAGCCAGCAAGGGAGGGACGATGATCATCTTCGTAGGCTTATAAAGCCTTGTAATAACTTAGTTGATAAAAACACCGCATGTTTGCTTATGTCGTCGTGCATAAAATACTTCTATGTGAATCTGCTTCCAGATGTCAATGTATGCATCGTTTAATGTTTGTCTCTGCGATATTTGAACTCTGTTCCTGTGAATACAAGAAAAAGACTGGCAAGGCAGTTTAGAACCAAACAGGCTTAAACACCCTAATTTACAGCCACTATATTTACCTCAATAAAAAACAGAGACAAATATGAAGAAAGGATAAGGGTTAATACGAATTCTTGATTTAACGCAGCGGGTAAGCGCGTATAAGTAAAAAATCATACCTTATCCTTGTTGATCCTTAGATCGCCGGTTTTAATAATCCGGGTGGTGAACTTTGGATCCTTGAGCCACCGGCTTGAATAACCCGGGCGGCTGTGTTGTCCAATAATTGAGCCGGTGAAGAAAACCAGGCTAGCTTATTTGTAGTATTGAAACAATAAAAGCTAAAAGGCAAACAACAGATAATAAACATAATTTTAACTATGTATTCAAGAGGCTGAGGGTTTGTGATTCGAATACGATTAGTAAAACGGACCAAAGGGGTTAAGCTAAGGTTCAAATACGACCATATAGCCCCCAGTGGCTTTGGCGTTGCGCCGATCAAGAGGGTACCGACAGCTATGTTCTCTTTGGTTCGAATACGACCTATGTTTGAACAGGAAGCCCCCAAATGAGCTTGAGAGGTTTTTAACGACCCTGATTCGAATACGATCCAAGTCGGACTCAAAAGGGGTTAAGCTATGATTCGGATACGATCAAGAAGCCCCCAAGTGAGTTTGGCCTTGAGCCAATCAAGAGGGTTACGACAGCTATGTTCTCTTTGGTTCGCATACGACCTATGTTTGAATAGGAAGCCCCCAAATGACCATGAGATTTGCAGCTAGTTTCGGATACGATCATAAGCTGGACCAAAAATGTTAAACTTGATTCAAATATGATCAGCTCCTTAATAGTCATTTGTAAGTAATAAATAATGAAGATGTATAGTCTGTGAAAAGAAAAGAGACCAATGGTCTTACTTTATTTCTTATGATAGTATATACAACGTGAATGTATGTACATGTTGAGAGCCGGTGGCTCAGGTGTAATACGGCCAAAGTTGAGCAATATTCCATGGCCGGCGGGTCTCCTCTTCCGACTTACGTGAGTCTGCATGCTCTCGAATGTCAATAAGGTAGTATGACCCATTGTGTAAATTTTTACTGACCACAAAGGGTCCTTCCCAAGGCGGGGATAACTTGTGTGCATCTGAAAGATCCTGGACGAGCCAGAGCACCAAGTCGCCTTCCTGAAAAGTCCTGGACTTAACCCGACGGCTATGATAACGACGCAGGTCCTGTTGATAAATTGCTGACCACGCCGCTGCTAAGTCTCTTTCTTCATCCAACAAGTCAAGCGCATCCTGTCTGGCTTTTTCATTGTTAGCTTCAACGTAAGCTGCCACACGGGGCGAGTCATGACGGATGTCACTAGGCAACACTGCCTCTGCTCCATAAACCATGAAGAAGGGTGTGTAACCCGTAGACCTGTTGGGCGTAGTATTGATGCTCCATAACACTGAGGGTAACTCCTCTACCCAACAACCCGGCGTTCGCTGTAAAGGAACCATAAGTTGGGGTTTTAGCCCTTTCAGAATTTCCTGATTGGCTCTCTCAGCTTGACCATTGGATTGAGGATGAGCTATAGAAGAAACATCAAGTCAGATGTGCTCTCGGTGACAAAACTCTTCCATAGCCCCTTGAGACAGATTAGTGCCATTGTCTATGATAATACTATGTGGAAAACCGAAACAGAAGATTACTTTTTTCATGAACTAAACCGCCGTGGCTGCATCACACTTACTCACAGGCTCTGCCTCAACCCACTTAGTAAACTTATCAACTACCACCAAGAGTGTGTCTTTTTATCCGTAGACCTTTTAAAAGGTCCCACCAGGTCAAGCCCCCAGACCACAAACGGCCAAGTGATTGGAATCATCCGGAGCTCTTGCGCCGACACATGCGCTCGTCGTGCAAATTTTTGACATCCATCACATCTACTGACTAGATCTTCTACATCAGCGTGAGCCGTCAACCAGTAAAAACCGTGACGAAATGCCTTGGCCACTAAAGATTTTGACTCAGCGTGATGACCGCAATCGCCTTCATGGATCTCACAAAGGATTTCTTGACCTTCTTCAGGGGAAACACACCATTGAAACGCTCCAGAAACACTGATATGAAATAACTCTCCATCCGAAATTGTCATGGACTTAGATCGCCGGGTTATCTGCCGAGCCAGGGTCTCTTCCGCTGGCAACTCTCCCCGGGTCATGTAAGCCAAGAACGGCACCGTCCAATCTGGGATGACATGAAGAGCCGCTACCAACTGCGCCTCCGGGTCAGGAACAGCTAAATCTTCTTCTGTGGGCAACTTGACAGAGGGGTTATGCAAAACATCCAAAAAGGTGTTGGGTGGCACCGGCTTACGCTGAGACCCTAGCCGGCTTAAAGCATCAGCTGCTTCGTTCTTTCGACGGTTAATATGTTCCACCTGATAACCTTTAAAATATCTTGCAACAGCATCGACCTCTCGGCGATAAGCCTCCATGAGAGAGTCTTTGGAATCCCACTTGCCAGATACCTGTTGAGCCACTAGATCTGAGTCACCAAGACATCTGACCCGGCTCATGCTCATCTCCTTTGCCACTCGAAGACCATGGAGCAAGGCTTCATACTCTGATGCGTTGTTAGTGCATGGAAACATCAACCACAACACATAACAAAATTTATCACCTCGTGGCGAAGTTAACACGAATCCAGCCCCCGAGCCTTCCAATTGCCTAGATCCATCAAAATGAATAGTCCAATATGTGTTGTCCGGCTTCTCTTCCGGCATCTGCATCTCTGTCCAGTCATTGATGAAGTCAACCAGGGCTTGAGACTTAATGGCAGTGCATGGAACATACTTCAACCCATGAGACCCAAGTTCAATTCCCCACTTGGCGACTCGCCCTGTGGCTTCTCTGTTTTGAATAATGTCTCCCAAAGGAGTAGAGCTAACCATAGTGATTGGATGTCCCTGAAAGTAATGTTTAAGCTTCCGGCTCGCCATGAACACCCCATAAACAAGCTTCTGCCAATGCGGATATCGTTGTTTAGACTCAATTAGCACTTCACTAACATAATAAACCGGCCGCTGAACCGGATGCTCTTTGCCAGCCTCCTGGCGCTCTACCACAATAGCCACACTAATAGCCCGTGAGTTGGCAGCTACGAATAACAATAGTGGCTCTTTCTCAATTGGAGCAGCCAGGACTGGCGGCTCAGCCAGTTGTGCCTTCAGATCCTCAGAAGCAGCGTTCGCAGCATCGCTCCAAACAAAAACATGTGTTTTCTTCATCAACTGACATAGAGGCATAGCCTTTTCCCCTAACCGGCTTATGAACCGGCTTAAAGCAGCCACACGACCCGCCAGTCGCTGAACATCATTAAGGCATGTTGGTTTGGCTAGAGATGTGATTGCCTTGATTTTCTCTGGGTTAGCTTCAATACCTCGGTTAGACACCAAAAAACCCAAGAGCTTGCCGGTTGGCACTCCAAAACACACTTGGCCGGGTTAAGCATCATCTTGTAAACCCAAAGATTATCAAAAGTCTCTTTCAGGTCGGTGACCAAGGTTTCCTCTTCCCTAGATCTCACCACTATATCATCCACATAAGCATGAACATTGTGCCCAATTTGATCGTGGAGACAATTTTGCACGCACCGCTGGTAAGTCGCCTGGGCACTCTTAAGCCCAAAAGGCATGGACACATAGCAGAAAGCTCCAAAAGGAGTTATAAAAGCTGTCTTCTCTTGATCCTTGACTGCCATCTTAATCTGATGATAACCGGAATAAGCATCTATGAAGCTCAACCGTGCGCAACCCGCCGTAGCATCAATGATCTGATCAATACGGGGGAGAGCAAAAGGATCAGCCGGACAAGCCTTGTTCAAATCTGTGTAATCCACAGACATGCGCCAGGTGCCATTCTTTTTTAGTACAAGCACCGGGTTAGCTAACCATTCGGGGCGAAAGACCTCCACAATGAACCCGGATGCCAAGAGCCGGGCCACTTCTTCTCCGATGGCCTTGCGCCTTTCTTCATTAAACCATCGGAGAAACTGTCTGACAGGTTTGAACTTTGGATCAATATTAAGAGTGTGCTCGGCGTGTTCCCTCGGGACACCCAACATGTCTGAAGGTTTCCATCCAAAGATGTCCCGGTTCTCACGGATGAACTCGATGAGCGCACTTTCCTATTTCGGATCCAAGTTTGCGCTGATGATGAATTGTTTGGATGAGTCGCCAGGTACAAAGTCAACCATCTTAGTGTCATCAGCTGATTTGAATTTTAACTCCGGCTCATGCTCTGTTGTTGGTTTCTTTAATGACGTCATGTCCGCCGGGTCAACATGATCCTTGTAGAATTTTAACTCTTCTGTTGCACAAACAGATTCAGCATAGGCGGCATCACCTTCTTCACATTCCAAGGCTATCTTCCGGCTCCCATGTACCGTAATGGTGCCCTTATGACCCGGCATCTTGAGCTGCAAATATACGTAACACGGCCGAGCCATGAACTTGGCATAAGCCGGCCGCCCAAACAGAGCATGATACAAGCTTTTGATTTTAACCACTTCAAAGGTTAATTTTTCTGCTCTCGAGTCATACTCATCCCCAAAGGCTACTTCCAGCTCAATCTTCCCAACTGGGTATGCCGATTTACCAGGTACCACACCGTGAAAAATAGTGTTGGATTGTTTAAGATTTTTATCCGTCAATCCCATCCGGCGGAACGTCTCATAGTAGAGGATGTTGATGCTGCTGCCTCCGTCCATGAGTACCTTAGTAAACTTGTACCCACCAACCTAAGGTGCTACTACCAAAGCCAAGTGGCCTGGATTATCAACCCAGGGCGGGTGATCCTCTTTGCTCCACACAATAGGCTACTCCGACCAACGTAGATAACATGGAATTGCCGGCTCAACAGCATTGACGGCCCTCTTGTGGAGTTTCTGGTCCCTCTTACATAAACTGGTAGTAAAGACATGATACTGTCCGCTACTCAACTGCTTCGGGTTGCTCTGATGGCCGGATTGCTGCTGCTGATTCCCTTGGCCGTGTTGCTGATTATATCCTCCTTGGTGACCAGGATAACCCTGACCGTGAAAACCTCCTCCGCTTGAATCGGCGCCCGGGCCCTAAAAGCCGCCTCCACCTGAGCCGCCACCTGGGCCGTGACCCCCATCAAATGCATTTGAATTTTTAAATGCCTTCATGATCGTGCAATCCTTCCATAAGTGGGTGGCTGGTTTCTCCCGGGTGCTGTGTTTTGGAGAAGGTTCATTCAATAACTGCTCAAGGGTGGGGCCTGACCCACCCGATCGATGGGGTTGTCTGCCCTTGCGCCGCTGGTTACCACCCTGCGCATTAGTATTAGCAACAAACTCATCAGCCTTACGTTTATTACCTCCCTAATTCATCAGGTTATGCTGGTGACCCTTGCCATTACCGTTCTTCTTTCCCTTCGTTGCCTTTTCTTCGTCAGACACCGGGTCCTTGGTGGTATCAGAGTCGGCATACTTGACAAGAACTGCCATCAACATTCCCACGTCATTACAGTCACATTTAAGCCGCCCCAACTTCTACTTCAGAGGTTCAAAGCGGCAATTTTTCTCCAACATCAAAACTGCTGAGCCGGCATCCATGTTATCAGATGAATATATTATCTCCTTGACCCGGCGCACCCAATGGGTTGTAGATTCACCATCCTCTTGCTTGCAATTGGTCAGGTCCACAATCGACATTGGCTGCTTACACGTGTCCTTGAAGTTTTGGATGAACCGTGCTTTCAACTCCGCCCATGATCTGATAGAATTGGGTGGCAATCCCTTCAACCAGGTCCGAGCCATTCCATCCAACATCATGGTAAAATACTTGGCCATTGCAGCATCGCTAACCTCCAACAGCTCCATAGCCATCTCATAACTCTCAATCCAAGCCCTCGGCTGTAGATTAGCCGTATAATTAGGCACCTTACGAGGCCCCTTGAAATCCTTAGGCAACCACTCATTGCGTATGGCTGGGACCAGGCAAGGTACGCCTCCAATTCTTGTGGCCACTCCTGCCTCAACCGAGGTTGCTGGATAAGCCGGAAAGGCTTGGTGAGCCGCCTGCTCTGCCGCTACCTGAGCCGCCCGTTCCGCTTCTTGACGAATCCTCTCCTGATCCGCCAAGTTAAGGGCTCCAGCCCGCACCGGCTCATGCCTATATGGCCGGTTGTGGCGTTGAGCATTACTTGACATCTCTGCGGACTCCATGTGCCTACTGTAACTCAGGCTCCGGCTTGGGCGAGGAGTTGAATGAATCTTGTCTCGACTATAGGAGTATGCATCCTGCTGGGCCAAAGCTGTCTGAAGCAGTTCTCTTACCCTCCGGGTTTCAATTGCTGCTGGCAAGTCGCCTTCCATTGGAAGAGCTGCCAAACGAGCCGACGCTGCAATGAGATTTTCCATAGGGTTGGAGAAGTGACCCGGAGGTGTTGATACATAACGAGGAGGAGCTGTATTCATGCGAGGCGGCTCCGTGGTGTGTGGCTGAACTGGTGCACCGGGTGTCGTGACCCGGTTTGCATCTGGCGGGTTGCTCCCCCCAGCCCCGGGTGTATGGAACAGGTTCCTTGGATCCAGCGTTAGAGGCAGACGTGACTGAGTTTTCTGATGCCTCCTCATCATGACCTCGTTTGACGCATTAAGATCCACTGAGAGCCGAAAAGTTTCTGCTTGAAGCTGCTGAGCACGAGCATCCAGAGCTGCTCGTTCTGCTGCCATCCGGGTTTCCTCTGCGGCTAGATTTTCTTTAGCTTGCACCATCTCCTCCCGCACGGGTGCCAATTCTGCGTCGTGCTGGGCTTTATCCGCCAGTTCTACCACAGTGGTTAACAGAGTCGTCAGCTTATCCATGAGGTCCATAGAACCTGAGCCGGGGGCGCTCGGGGTCTCCTGACCCGGCTGCTGCCGACCTGGTAGCTGCGGCTGCCGCTGCTGTGGAGTTATGCCAGGGCTGTGTCCCCGCCATGAAGACTCCGGCGCAATTCGGCGGCTCAAGGGGGGTCCGGAATACTGCTGCCATCGGAACAGCCCCCGAGCATGCCATCTTGCAGTTGGTACAATGAATCCGTCTCACCCGTTGATGATGCAGCATTAGAGCAGATGGCCGTTTCCCTGCCTTCCATCGATCCTTCAGAGTATTCACCGCCATGGATGCAGCCTACGAAGGCATGTTTCACGACAGATTGAACATGGGCGGACCCGGCGCGCTGAGCCGTTTCGATGAGGTTGATGTGGACATCCAGCTCAGGGCCTGACTCGCCGATCCGGCCTATGAAGACGTGAATTCCGCCGAAGGGGACCTGGTACCCGTACTCGATCGAGCCGGCCTCGGGGCCCCAGCCTTCGTCGTCGATGTAGAGTTTGCCGCTGAGACTCTTAGTCATCCGGCCCACAGCGTATTCCTTGAGCCCATCGAAGTTGCCCTTCAAGAACTCAAATCCATCGTGCACTGGCCCCATGGTGGGCGCCAATTGTCATGGAATTGACACGACAGATATCCTAGAGCAAGGACTTAGTCGTAGGGCCATCGCACTAGGAAGCTTAAAGGGGTTAATCGGGACAAAGGACACACGGGAGAGTTTTTATACTACTTCGGCCCCTTACGATGAAGGTAAAAGCCTACGTCTAGTTGGGATTTGTATTGCTGATGTTTCGATCTCCAAGAGGCTCAACTCGCCGGCTTGGTTATCGACTTGGTTGTTTCTTGTCCTAAACCGCCACCAGGTCGTCCACTTATATACACGGGTTGACGCCTGGCGGCCTACAGAGTCCCGGCCGGCGCATAATCATGTCCGGCTCGGTGACTTCCTTTACATGCCTTTCTTTACAAGTCTTTCCTTACATACGGCTGTTTACAGTATCAGGCCTTAAGCGGGCCCCAAGCCTTTGGGCCTTCTGTATGTTTAGTAAACTATCATCTTGAATGTTTATCGGGCTTCTTATGTAACCCGCCATTAGGGCTGACCTAGCCCCTCCTGGGTGGGTCATACTGGTAGTAATATCCCCAACAGAAAGAACTCCGGATATTCGGAACGAAGGTGGTCCTCGCGTCCCCAGGTGGCTTCTCGGTCGGAATGATGTGACCACTTCACTTTCAGGAATTTGATAGACTTGTTGCGAGTCTTGCGCTCTTTTTCTTCAAGAATGGGAACGGGATGCTCATGATAAGACAGTTCTTCTTGGAGATCAATCTCTTCAAAGTTGATGGTGCAGCCAGGAGTCTTGAAACACTTGCGAAGTTGTGACACGTGAAACACGTTGTGCACATTTGCAAAGTTGGATGGAAGCTCAAGTTGATAGGCGAGATCGCCTCTTTTGCCAATGATCTTGAAAGGACCCATGTATCTAGGGGCAAGCTTCCCTTTGATACCGAAGCGACGAGTACCTTTCATTGGAGAGACGCGGAGGTAGACATGATCTCCGATCTCAAAAGCCAAGTCACGATGCTTGCTATCATAGTAACTCTTCTGTCGTGATTGTGCGGCTTTGAGATTTTCACGGATGACTTTGCACATTACTTCAGCTTCTGTGATTAAGTCATTGCCAAGAAGTTGGCGTTCACCAGTCTCTGACCAATTATGAGGAGTACGACACTTTCTGCCATAGAGAATCTCGAATGGGGCCTTGCCCGAACTCGCTTGGAAACTGTTGTTGTAGGAGAACTCAGCATATGGGAGACAATCTTCCCACTTCATACCGAAAGAAATGACACAAGCCCTGAGCATATCTTCAAGAATTTGATTGACTCGCTCGACTTGTCCACTAGTTTGAGGATGAAAGGTTGTGCTGAAGAGAATGTTGGTGCCCATGGCCTTCTAGAAGGAGTCCCAGAACTTAGAAGTAAAGATGCTTCCACGATCTGAAGATATCAACTGCGGAATGCCGTGAAAGGAGACAATCTTGGAGGTATATAGCTCTGCCAACTGAGCTGTTGTGATAGATTCTTTGATAGGAAGAAAATGAGCCACTTTAGTAAGATTGTCGATGACAACAAAGATAGCATCATTTCCATGCTTGGAGTTGGGAGATCTAGTCACGAAGTCCATCTCAATATGATGAAACTTCCATTCTGGAATGGTAAGAGGTTGGACGAGACCAGCTGGCCGTTGGTGTTCTGCTTTCACTCTTCTGCAGACATCACATTCATTCACGAAACAAGCAATTTCTCGCTTCATTCGAGTCCACCAATACGACTGTTTGAGGTCATGGTACATCTTTGTACTTCCAGGATGAATAAATAGGAGTGAATTATGAGCCTCGTTCATAATGACTTTACGAAGGTCACCCTTAGGAACAACAATTCGATCCTTGAAGAATAAAGTATCTTTTTCATCAAGGCGATAGCACTTGTACTTGGGTTGGCTCTTGGCAATCTCATTCTTCACCTTCTTCACCATTGCATCAAGAAGTTGAGCCTCACGAATCTGATCTTCCAAAGTAGGATAGACTTGGGGGTTGGTAAGGAATCCTTGAGGAACAACTTGGAGATTAAGTTTTAGGAAAGCTTCACAAAGATCCGGTTGGAAGGGCTTGAGAATCAAACTGTTGCAGTAAGCCTTCCTTCTCAATGTGTCTGCAATGACATTGGCCTTTCTTGGAGTATATCCAATACTCGAATTATACTCTTGAATCATTTCGACCCAACGAGTCTGCCTGAGGTTGAGGTTGGGTTGAGTGAAGATGTACTTGAGGCTCTTATGATCAGTGAAGATGTCCACTTTCCTTCCCAACAAGAGATGTCTCCATGTTAAAAGAGCATGGACAACTGCCGCCAACTCAAGGTCATGAGTGGGGTAGTTCTTTTCGTTGGGCTTCAACTGGCGAGAGGAATAGGCCACAACTTTCTTCTCTTGCATTAACACAGCACCGAGACCTTGCAGGGAAGCATCACAGAAAACTTCGAATGGTTTGGATTCATCAGGAGGAGTCAGAACTGGAGCTGTGACTAGCTTCTCTTTGAGGGTGTTGAAAGCGATGTCACATTCAGGCGTCCAGACATACTTCACATGCTTCTGGAGGAGGTTGGAAAGAGGCTTTGCAATCTTAGAGAAATTCTCAACGAATCTTCGACAATAGCTTGCAAGCCCAAGAAAGCTGCGTAGCTGCTTCACATTCTGAGGCGGTTCCCAATTCACAATTGCAGACACCTTCTCAGGATTAACAGCAATGCCCTTGGCGGAGATTATATGGCCAAGGTAGAGAACCTCATCGAGCCAAAACTCACACTTTGAAAACTTCGCATAGAACTGATGTTCTCTGAGTTTGTCAAGCACCAATCTCAAATGCTTGGCATGATCCTCCTTGTTCTCGGATAAGACCAAAATATCATGGAGATACACCAAGACGAAATCATTTGTGTAAGGGTTGAAGATGAAGTTCATCATGCGAGAGAACATTGGAGGAGCATTGACAAGGCCGAAAGACATGGCAGTGTACTCATAAGAACCATAGCTTGTTCTGAATGCTGTCTTAGAGATATCTTGTTCATGAATGCGAATCTGATGATAGCCCATACAGAGGTCAAGCTTGGAGAATACTTGAGCACCTTTGGGTTGTTCGAAAAGGTCATTGATGTTGGGAAGTGGGTACTTGTTCTTTATGGTCTTCTTGTTCAATGGACGGCAGTCGACACAGAGTCAGTCTGTGCCATCCTTCTTCTTAACAAAAAGAACACCACAACCCCATGGAGAAGAACTCAGTCGGATCAGACCCATACGCTCTTGTACATCAAGTTGTTTCTTGAGCTCCTTCAACTCTTTTAGTCCAAGCTTGTAAGGACGTTTGCAAACAGGTTTTGTGCCAGGATCGAGATCAATGACGAATTCAAATGGCCGGTGAGGAGGCGTTCCTAGAAGCTCTTCTGGAAAGACGTTGATATTCACAAACGACTGGAATCTGAGAGATGGCATTCAACTCGCCCTTCTCATTGAGAGAAAACAGTCGAATGGTATCATCACGAGCGGCATAGATGATCACATCCTCAGACAAGTGTGTCAATTGAATCTGCCTGGCAGCACAATCAAGCTGATCCTTGTGCTTAGAAAGCCAGTCCATGCCGAGAATTAGATCAATATCCGAGTTACCAAGAACCAATAGAGAAGACAGAAATCTGTAATCACCCATCTCGATAGAAACATTCGGGATCAACCTGGTAGCCCTCATAGACTTGGCCGGAGAAACCACTCCCATGGTGTTGGGGATATTACTATCAGTCATGACCCGCCCAGGAGGGGCCGGGTCAGCCCCAATGGCGGGTTACGCAAGAAGCCCAGTAAACATTCAAGACGATAGTTTATTAAACCTTATAGAAGGCCCAAGGGCTTCGAGGCGGCTTAAGGCCCGATATTGTAAACCGCCGTATGTAAGGAAAGACTTGTAAAGAAATGCATGTAAAGGAAGTCACCGAGCCGGACACGATTATGAGTTGGCCGGGACTCTGTAGGCCACTAGGCGTCAACCCATGCATATAAGGAGACGACCCGGTGGAGGCTTAGGGCTAGAAACAACAAATCGATAACCAAGCCGGCGAGTTGAGCCTCTTGGTGATCGAAACGCCAGCAATACCAACCCCAACTAGACGTAGGCTTTTACCTTCATCGTAAGGGGCCGAACTAGTATAAATCCCTCATGTCCTTTGTCCTGATTAACCCCTTTAAGGTTCCTAGTGCGATGGCCCTACGACTAAGTCCTTGCCCTAGGACATCTGTCGTGACAATTCCACGACAGTTGGCACCCACCATGGGGCTAGCGCACGGTGGATTTGAGTTCTTGAAGGGCAACTTCAAAGGGCTCAACGGATACGCTATGGGTCGGATGACCAAGAGTCTTCGCGGCAAGATCTACATTGACAACAAAGGCTGGGGCCCAGAGGCCGGCTCAATTGAGTATGGGTAACGGGTCCCCTTCGACGGAATTCACGTCTTCATCGGCCGGATCGGCGAGTCAGGCCCTGAGACGGACGTCCACACCAACCTCATCGAAACGGCTCAGTGCAAAGATCACCCGTGTTCAATCTGTCGTGAAGCATACCTTCGTAGGCTGCGTCCACAGCGGTGAATATTCTGAAGGATCGGTGGAGGGCGGTGAGACGGCCGTCTGTTCTGACACTGCATCATCAACGGGCGAGACGGACTATTTGTATCAGCTGCATGACGGCATGCTCGGGGGCTGTTCTGATGGCAGCAATATTCAGGACCCCCTTGAGCCGCCGAATTGGGTCGGAGTCTTCATGGCAGGGACATAGCCCGGGCAGAACTCTACAGCAGCGGCGGCAACAGCTACCAGGTCGGCTGCAGCCGGGTCAGGAGACCCCGCGCGCCCCCCGGCTCAGATCTTGATGGACCTCATGGATAAACTGACGACTCTGTTGACTGCCGTGGTAGAGCCGGCGGATAAAGCCCAGCATGACGCAAAGGTGGCACGCGTACGTGAAGAGCCGGTGCAAGCTAAGGAAAATCTAGCCGCAAAGGAAGTCAGGATGGCAGCAGAGCGGGCGGCTTTGGACGTTCGTGCTCAACAGCTTCAATTGGAGACCTTCCGACTCTCGGTGGATCTGAACACATCGAACGAGGTCATGAGGAGGAGGCATCAGAAAACCCAATCACGTCTGCCTCTAACGCTCGATCCTAGGAATCTTTTTCACTCACCCGGAGCCGGGGGAAGTAACCCGCTGGAGGCACCCCGGATTTCAACACCCGGCGCGCCGGTCCAGCCGCATGCCATGGATCTACCTCGTATAATTACTACTCCGCCTCATTACGTCCCAACACCACCGGGTCACTTCTCCAACCCCTTGGAAAACCTCATTGCAGCATTGGCTCGTCTGGCGGCTCTTCCGATGGAAGGTGACTCACCGGCGGCGGTTGAAGGGTAAGAGAACTTCTTCAGACAGCTCTGGCGCAGCAGGATGCATACTCCTACAGTCGAGACATGATCCATTCAACTCCTCGCCCAAGCCGGAGCCCGAGTTACAGTAGGCATATGGAATCCGCAGAGATGTCAAGAAATGCTCAACGCCACAACCGGCCATACAGGAATGAGCCGGTGCGGGCTGGAGCCCTTAACTTGGCGGATCAGGAGAGGATTCGACAAGATGCGGAATGAGCAGTTCAAATGGCAGCAGATCAGGCGGCTCATCAAACTTTTCCGGCTTATCCAGCAACCTCGGTCAAGGCAGGAGTGGCCACAAGAACCGGAGGCGTTCCTTGCTTGGTGTCGGCCATACGTAATGAGCGTTTGCCAAAGGATTTTAAGGGGCCTCGTAAGGTGCCTAATTACACGGCTGGCTTATAGCCCGGGGCTTGGATTGAGAGTTATGAGATGGCTATGGAGTTGTTGGAGGTCAGCGACGCAACAATGGCCAAATATTTCACTATGATGTTGGATGGAACAGCTCGTACTTGGTTGAAGGTATTGCCTCCCAATTCTATCGGCTCATGGGCGGAGTTGAAGGCCCGGTTCATCCAGAACTTTAAAGACACGTGTAAGCAGCCTATGTCAATTGTGGACCTGACCAATTGCAAGCAAGAGGATGGTGAATCCACAACCCATTGGGTGCGCTAGGTCAAGGAGATAATACATTCATCTGATAAGATGGATGCCGGCTCAGCAGTCTTAATGTTGGAGAAAAATTGTCGTTTTGAACCTTTGAAGTAGAAGCTGGGGCGGCTCAAGCGTGACTATAATGACATGGGAACGTTGATGGCGGCTCTTGTCAAGTATGCTGATTTGGATACTACCAAGGACCCGTCGTCTGACGAAGAAAAGGCAACGATGGGAAAGAAGAACGGCAACGGCTAGGGTTACCAGCATAACCTGGCGAATCAAGGAGGTAATAAACATAAGGCTGATGAGTTTGTTGCTAACACCAATGCACAAGGCAGAAATCAATGGCGCAAGGGCAGACGCCCCCCCCCCCCCCCCCCCCCCCGCCTCCCCGGTTGGGCGGGTCAGGTCCCACCCTTGAGAAAATATTGAATGAGCCTTGTCCAAAGCACGGCACCGGGGAGAAGCCAGCCACCCACCTGTGGAAAGATTGTACGATCATGAAGGCGTTTAAAAATTGAAACGCGTTTGATGGAGATCATGGCCTAGGTGGCGGCTCAGGTGGAGGCGGTTTCCAAGGCCCGGGCGCCGGCTCAGGTGGAGGAGGATTCCACGGTTAGGGCCATCCTGGTAACCAAGGAGGGTATAATCTGCAACCCGGCCAAGGTAATCAGCAGCACCAGTTCAGATATCAGAGCAACCCGAAGCAGCTGAATAGTGGGTAATACCATGTATTCACCACTAGCTTATGTAAGAGAGACCAGAAGCTTCACAAGAGGGCCGTCAATGTCGTTTAGCCGGCGATTCCACGTTACTTACGTTGGTCAGAGCAGCCTATTGTGTGGAGCAGAGAGGATCACCTACCCCGGGTCGATAATCCGGGTCACTTGGCTTTGATAGTGGTGCCTCAGGTTGGTGGATACAAATTCACTAAGGTACTCATGGATGGAGGTAGCAGCATCAACATCCTCTATTATGAGACGTTCTGCCGGATGGGATTGACTGATAAGAGTCTAAAACAATCCAACACTGTTTTTCACGGTGTGGTTCCTGGCAAGTCGGCATACCCAGTGGGTAAGATTGAACTAGAAGTAGCCTTTGGGGATGAGTATGACTCCAAAGCAGAAAAATTAACCTTTGAGGTGGTTAAGATCAAAAGCCCGTATCATGCTCTGTTTGGACGACCGGTTTATGCCAAATTCATGGCTCGGCCGTGTTATGTGTATTTGCAGTTTAAGATGCCGGGCTATAAGGGCACCATTACAGTACATGGGAGCCGGAAAATAGCTTTGGAGTGTGAAGAAGGTGATGCCGCCTATGCTGAATCCATTTGCGCAACAGAGGAGTTAAAGATTTACAAGGATCATGTTGACCCGACAGACATGACATCATTAAAGAAACCAACAACAGAGCATGAGCCGGTGCTGAAGTTCAAATCGGCTGATGACACCAAGATGGTTGACTTTGTGCCTGGCGACTCATCCAAGAGTTCATCATCAGTGCAAACTTGGATCCAAAATAGGAAAGTGCGCTCATCGAGTTCATCCGTGAGAACCGGGGCATCTTTGCATGGAAACCTTCAGACGTGCCGGGTGTCACGAGGGAACTCGCTGAGCACACTCTCAATATTGATCCAAATTTTAAACCTGTCAGACAGTTTCTTTGATGGTTCAATGAAGAAAGGCACAAGGCAATTGGAGAAGAGGTGGCCCGGCTTTTGGCAGCCGGGTTCATTATAGAAGTCTTTCACCTAGAGTGGTTAGCCAACCCGATGCTTGTACTAAAAAAGAATGGCACCTGGCGTATGTGTGTGGATTACACCGATCTGAACAAGGCTTGTCCGGCAGATCCTTTTTCCCTCCCCTGTATTGATCAGATCATCGATGCTACGACGGGTTGTGCACGTTTGAGTTTCTTGGACGCTTATTCAGGTTATCATCAGATCAAGATGGCAGTCAAATATCAGGAGAAGACGGCTTTTATCACTCCTTTTGGAGTTTTCTGCTATGTGTCTATGCCTTTTGGGCTTAAGAGTGCCCACGCAACGTACCAACGGTGTGTGCAGAATTGTCTTCACAATCAAATTGGGCGTAATGTTCATGCTTATGTGGATGATATAGTGGTAAAATCCAGGAAAGAGGAGACCTTGATCACACATCTGAAAGAGACCTTCGATAATCTCCGGGTCTACAAAATGATGCTTAACCCAGCCAAGTGTGTTTTTGGAGTCCCAGCTGGCAAGCTCTTGGGTTTTTTAGTGTTTAACCGAGGTATCGAAGCTAACCCAGAGAAAATCAAGGCAATTACATCCCTGGCCAAACCGACGTGCATCAATGACGTTCAATGACTGGCGGGTTGTGTTGCTGCTTTGGGCCGGTTCATAAGCCGGTTAGGGGAGAAGGCAATGCCTTTGTATCAGATGATGAAGAAAACAGATGATTTTGTGTGGAGCGATGCTGCAAACTGTGCTTTTGAAGATCTGAAGACACAGCTCGCTGAGCCGCCGGTCCTAGCTGCTCCAGTTGAGAAAGAGCCACTGTTGTTATACGTGGTCGCCAACTCACGAGCTGTTAGTGTGGCTATTGTGGTGGAGCGCAAAGAGGCTGGCAAGGAACATCCGATTCAACGGCCGGTTTACTACGTCAGTGAGGTGTTAATTGAATCCAAACAACGATATCCACATTGGCAGAAGCTCGTATATGGGGTGTTCATGGCAAGCCGGAAGCTTAAGCATTATTTTCAGGGACATCCAATCATCATGGTTAGCTCTGCTCCTTTGGGATACATCATTCAAAACAGAGAAGCCACTGAACGAGTCGCCAAGTGGGCCATTAAGCTTGGGTCTCATGGGTTGAAGTATGTGCCACGTACCGCGATCAAATCTCAGGCACTAGTTGACTTCATTAATGACTGGACAGAGATGCAGATGCCAAAAGAGAAGCCAGACAACACATATTGGACTATTCATTTTGATGGGTCCAGACAGTTGGAAGGCTCGGGGGCTGGAGTTGTTTTAACCTCGCCTCGAGGTGACAATTTTTGTTATGTGTTACTATTGATGCTTCCTTGCACTAACAACGCGGCAAAGTATGAAGCCTTGCTCCATGGTCTTCGAGTGGCAAAAGATATGAGTTTGAGCCGAGTCAGATGTCTTGGCGACTCAGATATAGTGGCTCAACAGGCAAGTGGGATTCCAAGGACCCTCTCATGGCGGCTTATCGCCGGGAGGTTGATGCTGTTGCAGGGCATTTTAAAGGTTATCGGGTGGAGCACATTGACCGTCGAAAGAACAAAGCGGCTGATGCTTTAAGCCGGTTGGGGTCTCAGCATAAGCCGGTACCACCTAACACCTTTTTGGATGTTTTGCATAACCCGTCTGTCAAGTTGCCCACAGAAGAAGATTTAGCTGTTCCTGACCCGGAGGCGTAGTTGGTGGCGGCTCTTCATGTTATCCCAGATTGGACAGTGCCGTTCTTGGCTTACATGACCCGAGGAGAGTTGCCAGCGGATGAGACCCTGGCTCGAAAGATAACCCGGCGGTCTAAGTCAATGACGATTTCGGATGGAGAACTATACCATCGTAGCGTCTACGGAGCGTTTCAGTGGTGTGTTTCCCCCGAAGAAGGTCAAGAGATACTTCGTGAGATCCATGAAGGCGATTGTGGTCATCACGCCAGGTCAAAATCTCTGGTGGCCAAGGCTTTTCGTCACGGTTTTCACTGGTTGAAGGCTCACGCTGATGCAGAGGATCTGGTCAGCAGATGTGTTGGATGTCAAAAGTTCGCACGACAAGTGCATGTGCCGGCTCAAGAGCTCTGGATGATTCCAATCACTTGGCCGTTTGCGGTCTGGGGGCTTGACATGGTGGGACCTTTGAAAAGGTCTAAGGATAAAAAGACACATCTCTTAGTGGCAGTTGATAAATTCACTAAGTGGTTTGAGGAGGAGCCAGTGAGTAAGTGTGACGTGGCCACGGCGGTTCAGTTCATGAAAAAGGTGATCTTCCATTTTGGTTTTCCACACAGCATTATCACTGACAATGGCACTAATCTGTCCCAAGGGGCTATGGAGGAGTTTTGTCAACGTGAGCATATCCGGCTTGATGTTTCTTCTGTAGCTCATCCTCAATCCAATGGTCAAGCTGAGAGAGCCAATCAAGAAATTCTAAAAGGTCTCAAACCCCGGCTTATGGTTCCCTTACAGCGAACGCCGGGTTGTTGGGTAGAGGAATTACCCTCGGTGTTGTGGAGTATCAACACCATGCCTAACAGGTCTATAGGTTACACACCTATCTTCATGGTTTATGGAGCAGAAGCAGTGTTGCCTAGTGACATCCGTCATGACTCGCCCCGTGTGGCGGCTTATGTTGAAGCTAATAATGAACAAGCCAGACAGGATGCACTTGACTTGTTGGATGAAGAAAGAGACTTAGCAGCGGCTCGATCAGCAATTTATCAACAGGACCTGCGCTGTTATCACAGCCGCCGGGTTAAGTCCAGGACTTTTCAGGAAGGCAACCTGGTGCTCTGGCTCATCCAGGATCTGTTGGATGCGCACAAGTTATCCCCACTTTGGAAAGGACCCTTTGTGGTCAGCAAGAACTTAAACAATGGGTCGTATTACCTCATCGACGTTCGGGAGCACAAAGATTCACATAAGTCGGAGGAGGAGCCCCGCCGGCCGTGGAACATTGCTCAACTTCGGCCATACTACACCTGAGCCACAGGCTCTCATCATGTACATACTTCAACATTGTATATACCATGATAAGAAATAAAGTAAGACCATCGGTCTCTTTTGTTTTCAAAGATTATGCATCTTTGCTATTTCTTATTTTCAAATGACTATTAAGGAGCTAATCATATTTGAATCAAGTCTAACCTTTTTTTGGTCTGACTTGTGATCATATTCGAATCTAGCTGCAATTATCATGGTCACTTGGGGGCTTCCTGTTCAAACATAGGTCATATTCGAACCAAAGAGAACATAGCTGTTGTAACCCTCTTGATCGTCTCAAGGCCAAACTCACTAGGGGGCTTCTTGATCGTATATGAATCATAGCTTAACCCTTTTTTGGGTCCGACTTGGATCGTATTCGAATCAGGGTCGTTAAAAACCTCTCAAGGTCATTTGGGGGCTTCCTGTTCAAACAAAGGTCATATTCGAACCAAAGAGAACACAGTTGTTGGTACCCTCTTGATCGGCGCAACGCCACAGCCACTGGGGGCTATATGGTCGTATTCGAACCTTAGCTTAACCCCTTTGGTCCGGTTTACTGATCGTATTCGAATCAGAAGCCACCAACCTTTAAATATAAGGTTAAATCATAATTGTTAACTGTTATTTGCCTTTGAGTTTCTTGTTACAGATAATTAGCATGATCTTCTTCGCCGGCTTATCTATTTGACAACAAGGCTACCAAGGTAGGATGATCATTAAAGTATTCAAAGGCATTGATTTCTCAGAAAGATTGAGTTATCAACTTCATTACCCGGGTTACTCAAGCCGGTGGTCTAAGGATCAAAGGTACAAGTATGGCTATTATTTATATGTAATTGCCTGCTGCATTAACTAAAGAGTTAGTTTCAGCCCTTGTCCTTTATTTATATCTGTTTTCTGTTTTCTATTATGATAAACATATTGGATATAAGCCGGGTGTTTTAACCCGTTCGGTTCTAAGCCGCCAAGCCAGTTTTTTCTCTTGTATCTACAGGAACAGAGTTAAAGTGTTGCAGGAACAATCATCAAATATGATGCATATATTGCCATCAAGAAATACGAAGTCACACGCAGTGTTTTATGCACGACGGCATAGGCAAGGCATTCAGTGTTTTCACAACTAAACTATTACAAGGCTTTTTATAAAGCCAATGAAGATGGCTGTTACTCCTCCCTCACCGGTTCACCACCCTCTGTTGGCTGGAAGTTGGGTTTTGACCAGTCAAAACCATTCACGATGACAAATTCAGCTTCATCGTCGATTAGGCCTGCCGGGTCAACTTCCGGGGCAAATGTATTTTCTCTTACAGGCGGGATCAAATCTGTCACCTTGTACGAAGGAGTCACCATCTTCTTATTTTCAACATCAAAACCCGGCTGATATTTGTCAATGTTGGTATCATCTCCAAGGGTAGTTTCCTGAGGCCGAACTCCGCGCACGCAAGCCATGAAGTCATCCTGCTCAAAGGTAGATCCGTCTTCCTTCATAGTGGGATAGCCTCTGGCCACGTCCGCCGAGTCTAGGTCTGGCACCCAAGCCTTGGAGCGGCTCAGGGCAGTCAAAGCCCTGGCTCGCGCATAGGAGTGCTTTACTTCTTGAAATCTGGCAGGCAGGATCGACAGTTTCTTCAAAACGTCGCTGAGCCGGTTGGGTCCTTGATTGGCAGGAGAGATGGCGGAAGTGCCCGTTGTGCGCCAATATACAGTTGTTCTACTAAAGTATACACTGCCTTCAGTTTAATCAAAGGATCTTGGCTCAGGTTCTTGCTTCGTGGGCCTACACATGTTTTATACACAAAGTCAGCTGGCGGCTTATATTCCGGATCAGCAAAAAGTACATAAGATTAAAAACGGACGGCTTACCAAAGATGGAGGCCACCATTTGATACACCCGGACTTTTAAGCCGTTCATCTCTGTTGACACCTCTTCAAGGGCTGCTTCGACTCTCTCAGCGCGTTGTGTCAGAAGCATTTTTTTCCTCTGCCCAGGTCTTCTTCTTGGCAGCCAAACTGGTCTTTAAGTTTTCTGTCTCAAAGAGACTTACTTGCAATTTGGAGTTAGCAGACTTGATTTCTACTTCCTGACCTGCTAGCCGGGTCTTTGCATCAGTCAATTGCGAGTTCAGTTCAGATAAAGCATTCTGCAAAAAGAGCATACTCAGGTGATTCAAGATTTCGCTTAAAAGTTCAATAATCAAGATTCAAGTCTCATGTACTTTACAAAAAACCACTTGACACTTGGGGGCTAATGTATGCCAAATCAAATTTTTATGACTCTAAAGACATACTTTAAAGTCCCAAGTACTTTACAAAGTAACAGCACTTGGCACTTGGGGGCTAATGTATGCAATTCAACAAGTTTCTCAAGGTTAAGCCGGAATATTAAGTTCTTTGAATACGGTACAAAACAATTTAAGGTACCGGATCATTTATGATAAAAAAGAACCAGCCCTTGGGGACTACAGGTGAAGTTTTGTTCTTTTATTGAATTCAAGAAAATCAAAGGTAAAGGTCTTGGCCTATATGCTAAAGTCTACAGATCATTCCGGTTGTCTCATAATCTGAAGACTTGGGGGTTGAAGGAATATAGATAAGCAGGAAGAACATACCTTGTATTTTAGCTGCAACTGTTTGACCATTTCGATCTCAGAGTCCTGACTAGAGTGCACATGGCTGAGATAGCCGGATAAAATATCATTGGTATTTAGATGGTCGTAATTGGCAATGTCAAAGCGTACTTTCTGCCTCTCCAACGCCTCTTGTTTCGCAGTACACCGAGCCAACACGGTTGGATTCCCTGGTTCAATAAAGCAGCTCCCGGTGATCTGAACGTCTTGTGCAGACGGTGATGGCGGGTTGGCTGAGCTTGATGGTCCGGTAGCAGAAGGGTTCACAGTGGTCTCATCAAACGACGGCTCAGGAGGATTTGCTTGTGCTTCAACAGGCGGGTCTTCTGGAGCGTCGGTTAATGGAGAAGATGGCTTGGCCGGGTCAGATGCAAGCACCGGCGGGTCTTCCGCCGGTTTAGTTGCCTTTGCCTTCTTGGATTTAGCTTGGCCGCTAAGAGAAATGTTGCAGGATTGTCAGTATAAAGATACAATTTGAACAACCCGGAAAAAAGGAGGATTTTTCATTACCCAAGGGCAGTCTTGAAGGCTGGAAATTGCGTCTGCGATGAGTCGCCAGAAGAGCGAGACACCTCCTGAAAAGATAAAAGAAAGTTAAAGTAAGGCAGGGGAAAGGATCCGTTAAACAGAGTTAAAGACAGAAAGAAATAAACCTCATTCGGGTGCTTCTGAGGAGTTTGTTGAAGAATGACAGCCGGCTCATCTTTAGTCCGAGCCTGACGGCGGCTTTCATGTTGCTGCTTTTTCAAACAAAAGGCGGGATCCAAGTAAGCTAAAGGGTTAGAAAACCTTACTTTATGGATCACTCATCGAATTTTTTTGTCTTGGCAAGGGCTCTGAGTTGGAGGAAATGATAGTTACCTCTGCTTCCACAGCCTGACTGGCCGCAGTGTCATCCTGGTAATGATCAGTGTTAATAAGATTGTTAAAAAATTGTCCAAGGGAATCAAGGGCTACCTCCGAATCAGATGTATCATCAAGCTTCATCCAATCTCCAGCAGTGTTCTTTTTCTTCTTTTTCGACCTCCGAGTCGTTTTCTTGGCATTTATGGCGGCGGCTTTCACTTTCTTGGCAGCCTCATGGTCATACTTAACTTTCCCGAAGTCAGAATTGGCCTGCAGACAGGTAAATATGAAAAGTCAGGCAAGTATTAAACAATACGGCTGGGAAAAATACAAAGGAGAAAGTTCAGAATATTCTTACTTCTAGCACCGGGTTAAGCTTGCAGAAGGGGTTTAACCTGACAATGCTGCAATCTTCGTATTTCCCGTTCACCAGAACGGTCGACATTGAGACAATATCTTCTTCTGTCAATTGAACGGGGATGTGACGAAGAGAGTCATCCGGGCCTCCACCATATTCATACATCAACTTTGATCGACGACGTAAAGGGATGACCCGCCATGAGATCCAGTAGCGGGTCAGATCAACTCCAGTTAACCCGTTCCCTAACAGAGCATTAATCCTTTTGATGGAGGGTATCAGCCTCTTGCATTCAGCGGCAGTAAGCTTGTCGAGAAGCGTGAACTTGGAGTCAAGACGATCGGGGTGATAACCCGGCAGTGGCTTCTCATTTGCCGGTGAAATGTCTTGACAGTAGAACCAAGTCTAGTTCCAGTCCTTTGGGTGACTTGGTAAGACTATGAGAGGAAAGACAGCACCCTGCCGGCGCTGAATTGAGATGCCTCCGAGTTCTAAGCTGAGGCCGTTGGTGCACTCATTCTGCCGATTCAGATAAAAGTATTATCTAAACAATTCCACGGTCGGCTCTTGTTGAAGATATACCTCACAGAGCACTTGAAAGTTACAGATGTTAGATGTGGAATTGGGCCCGATATCTTGAGGGTGGAGTTTGAAAAAGTGGAGGACCTCTATGAAGAAATTTGAGCTGGGCGGTGAGAAGCCACGGTTCATGTGGTCAGTAAAAACAATCACTTCGCCGTCTCTTGGATTGGGCCGTTCTTCTTCCGAGTCAGGGGCACGGTAAGACATGACGGTCTTCACTGGCAGAAATCCTATGGTGAAGAACTCTTTCAAACGTTCCTCAGTTACGGTTGAGGGAACCCAGTTACAGATGGTTGGTGCTTTGGACGGCATGATGTGCAAAGACGAACTGAAAAGAAAGACAACATGCCGGTTCAGTTTAATGGTGAGATTGACAGTTAAGTGATGATGATGCAAACAAGTAATGGCGGCTTAGTTAAGGGCTAATGATATATAAGGAAAATTAAGCCGACATGGTAAGCCGCCATGACTACAGATATTTGAAGAAGGCAAATTCAGCTAAGTGTTGAGACAAACAAGTTTCCTAAATTGTTTGGTATTATTCCAGATCAAATGGCTATTCAAAATGGAAAAAAATTCTAGACCTAAAAAAGATCAGCGCAGAAGAGTATATAAGTTCTAATGCAGTCTTTTGAACAGAGAAAGGGATCTGTGGATCAAGAGAAGGCATAAAAACACTACTGCACGAGGCGGTATATATATATACATATATCCTGGGGCCTAATCTTGGGGATATTACTATCAGTCATGACCCGCCCAGGAGGGGCCGGGTTAGCCCCAATGGCGGGTTACGCAAGAAGCCCAGTAAACATTCAAGACGATAGTTTATTAAACCTTATAGAAGGCCCAAGGGCCTGGAGGCGGCTTAAGGCCCGATATATATTGGATCAATAAGAGGCCTGCGATGGAAAAGCTACAAGGGACTGCGATGAACTCGGAAGAACACGAAGGAATCTGGAAACTCTAAGTGCGGATCTGAGAAGTGAAAAAAAGAGAACTTGCAGTCACATGTCTTCTACGGAGGTCGCCGCCGTTCTTTGGATCGGTTCAGGTTGATGCAGCGGCTAGCATCGACGGAGACGGAGGTGAAGCGTGGCGGAGGCGAAGCTCGAGCAGCAGGGGGTGCGCAAGAGGAAGAAGACGGAGCGAAAGAGGAGAATGAGGAAGGCCGAGGCGTGCCTATTTATAAGGGAAAGATGCGAACAGACAGGAGCGAAAATCGAGGAGAGCCGAATAATGGTTATCTAGCTACATAGACGCCTCGATTCTCGGGAAGCATTAAAGATAAGAGATCCATTGGGAGATGATGTCATGAAAGTTTTTTGCATTTTCAAGAGATGACGTCACGGCAGGTTATGAAAACTTCAGCGAAGATAAGAAGATGGATTTTTGTCTAAGTATTGAAGATTGACAAAGAATGGAATTCAAAGTCAACCTGGGGCCTAATCTTGGGGATATTACTATCAGTCATGACTACGCAAGAAGCCCAGTAAACATTCAAGACGATAGTTTATTAAACCTTATAGAAGGCCCAAGGGCCTGGAGGCGGCTTAAGGCCCGATATTGTAAACCATCGTATGTAAGGAAAGACTTGTAAAGAAAGGCATGTAAAGGAAGTCACCAAGCCGGACACGATTATGAGCCGGCCGAGACTCTGTAGGCCACCAGTCGTCAACCCATGTATATAAGGGGACGACCCGGTGGCGGCTTAGGGCAAGAAACAACAAATCGATAACCAAGCCGACGAGTTGAGCCTCTTGGTGATCGAAACCCCAGCATACCAACCCCAACTAGACATAGGCTTTTACCTTCGTCGTAAGGGGCCGAACTAGTATAAAACCCTCTCGTGTCCTTTGTCCCGATTAACCCCTTTAAGCTTCATAGTGCGATGGCCCTACGACTAAGTCCTTGCCCTAGGACATCTTCCGTGAAAATTCCACATGGGTTTACCCAACATACCCAACATTTCCGAAACAAAGTCATGATTTGAAACAAATGATCTTGACATGAAACAATGCGATGCACCAGTATCAAAAAGGACTTTTGCAGGAGTAGAGTTAACTGGAAAGTTACCCATGATCACTTCTGAAGAGTCCTCTGCCTGAGCTGCGTTCATCATGTTGACCATTGCAAACTTAGGATTATGCTTGACCACTGCATTGTTGGCAGATCTCACAGGAGGAGGAGGCGGAAGGCGCCTCTGGTTGAAGCATTTGTTCGCGTAGTGCCCTTTCTGCTGACACTTGTTGCAAGTAACCTCTGAGAGCGGACGGTGATAAGGAGCACTTGACCTTGGAGCATGAGACGGAGCTTTGTTCTGATAGCCTGGGTTGGGTGGGTGGGAAGATCCATTGCCACCTTTACTCTTCTGCTCATAAGGCTGACGGAACGGAGGAGGAGGAGGCAACCAGAACTTTTGCTGCTTAGCTGCCACTTGAGTTGAAGAAGAAGAAGGAGTTGTATCCCTGACTCTCTTCTTAGAAGCATCACACTTGAGTTGAGCAGCTTCTTGCTTTAGTTCCATGTTGTAGAACTCATCATACTCGGTCAGCTCAAAAAGCACAAGAGCTAGTTGCAGATCTTCCCTGAGGCCACCTCTGAAATGATAAATCATGCTCTTCTCATCAGGGACGTCTTGTTTAGCGAAGCGAGCGAGCCTCTGAAATAGGATGTTGTATTGGTAAATAGACAAGTTGCCTTGCTTCAGATTGGGGAACTCCTCGCGCTTACTCTCAGCAACACTTTGAGGAATGTGGTGAGCTTTGAAGTCTCGGCGGAAATCATCCCAGGTAATCACACGACCTCCTCTGGAATCTTTGTATTGTTGATACCACTCAGCAGCTTGGTCTTTGAGTTGGAATGAAGCAAACTTGACAAAGTCCTCCGTCCTGACGTTGCTGCACTCAAAATGTTTGTAGATATCCACGAGCCAATCGTCAGTGTCTGTGGCCTCGACACAGTTACTGAAGGACTTCGGCTGGTTTGCGAGGAACTGATTGAGGGTAGCAAACTGAGCATGATTGTTGCCTTGGCCTTGGTTTCCTTGGTTACACTATTGAAAGAGTTGCAAAAGCATCTGCGTGTTGGCGTTGGTGGCGGCCATGACAGCTTGCCATGCCTCCGGAGGTGCAGGTGGTGGCGGAGGTTCCGGATTCTGACGCGTTGGAGGAGCCATCCTGAAGAGGGTGACATCCGTTAGCATCTTGAAAGACATATATTCAAGCTGAATCAATGGATCGAAATTGCAACATATAGCCTTAACATTCGAACAGGAATGAACGAATGAATTCCAAAGTAAATTAGCACACTTCCATAAGTTGAGAAGCCACTTAAATAGAGATAGAAGAATAAAATCAACAAGGTATGGATATGAACAAATAATTGGTAAGGATTACCCAGTCATGAACCAAATATCTGCGGGAAGAAATACTAGAGCTACATGAATTCCCACCTATGAAACTCCTGAAACTGTCTGGTTATGCAATCAGGTGTTTGGGATACAGGGGAAGCATAATATCTCACCCAAAACTAGCAAATCCTACATCCAGTTGTATCCATCCTTCAACACATAACCAAGAAACCTTCGGAAATCATTTACCTCAACCTTCGAAAAGCATCCGTTATACGAGTTATGGCAATACTACTTAACTCCCGCCCCAGTACTGGGTGCCATTGAGGTTATCTCACCAACAACTACATAAAGGAGATTTTCGTTGTCGGCGAACTCAGGTATTCCAGAACTACAATGATAAAATTGTGACGACAACACCTCGGAGCTCAACTCCCCGGGACACTGCCACAACCCCTAAACGTCACGAGGCACCAAGAACAATGTTCTCGTCAGAAAACCATCGAAAAAATTCCAAGATACCCGCGTGATCCTAATTTTTTTTTGTGAAATTTGAGGGGAGAAGAGTCAAAACTCTACGTCAAGAGGCCTCACCTGAGCGACGAAGGGACTGAGGAGTAAAAAGAATCCTAATCTCCGATATATATAATCCTATAAGACTCAAAACATTTTTTCTAGACTCAACAACGTCAGCGATTCGATCAAGCAGGGGGATCCTAAGTCGGGGAAGACTCTGATTACCAACTTGTAACACCCACGATGCGGCTATATCTCCCACGTGTCGGAGCACGACTTAGAGGCATAACCGCATAGTAGGCATGTCGCAAGAGGGGTAACCTTTACACATCCCATGTACTGAACAAGAATGGGATAAAGAGTTGGCTTACAATCGCCACTTCACACAATACATAAGTATAGCATTACATCATCCAGAATACAATCAAGGTCCGACTATGGAACCAAATAAAGAAAGACAACCCCTAGTGCATAGATCCCCGGTCGCCCCAACTGGGCTCCTCTACTGATCGTCCGGAAAAGACACATAGTAACGTCCTGAATCCTCGTCGAACTCCCACTTGAGTTCAGTCGCATCCCCTGCACTAGCATCATCGGCACCTGCATCTGGTTTTGGAAGTAAACTGTGAGTCACGGGGACTCAGCAATCTCACACCCTCGCGATCAAGACTGTTTAAGCTTATGGGTAGGGAAAGGTAGTGAGGAGGAGCTGCAACAAGCACTAGCATATATGGTGGCTAACTTACGCAAATGAGAGCGAGAATAGAAGCAAAACACGGTTGAGAAGCTATAAAGATCAAGAAGTGATCCTGAAACTACTTACATTCAAGCATAACACGAGACCGTGTTCTCTTCCCGGACTCCGCCGAAAAGAGACCATCACGGCTACACACGCGGTTGATTCATTTTAATTAAGTTAAGTTTCAAGTTCTCTACAACCGGACATTAACAAATTCCCATCTGCCCATAACCGCAGGCACAACTTTCGAAAGTTCCAAACCCTGTAGGGGTGTCCCAACTTAGCCCATCACAAGCTCTCACGGTCAACAATGGATATTCCTTCTCCCAGGACGACCCGATCAGACTCGGAATACCAGTTACAAGACATTTTGACAATGGTAAAACAAGACCAGCAAAGCCGCCCGATGTGCTGACAAATCCCGATAGGAGTCGCACGTATCTCGTTCTCAGGGCACACCGGATGATACATCCTATGAGTAAAACCAAACCTCAAGTTGCCCCGAGGTGGCCCCGCAGTCTACTCGTTTCGGACCAACACTCAGAGGAGCACTGACCCTAGGGGGTTTAAAATAAAGATGACCCTTTAGTCCCCGGAACCCAAGGGAAAAAGGCTTAGGTGGAAAATGGTAAAACCAAGGTTGGGCCTTGCTGGAGGAGTTTTATTCAAGGCGAACTGTTAAGGGGTTCCCATTATAACCCAACCACGTAAGGAACGCAAAATCAAGGAACATAACACTGGTATGACGGAAACTAGGGCGGCAAGAGTGGAACAAAACACCAGGCATAAGGCCGAGCCTTCCACCCTTTACCAAGTATATAGGTGCATTAAAGTAAACAAGATATAATAATGATATGCCAACAATAAACATGTTCCAACAAGGAACAAACTCCATCATCGCCTGCAACTAGCAACGCTATAAGAGGGGCTGAGCAAAGCGGTAACATAGCCAAACAACGGTTTGCTGGAAAAGGTGGGTTAGAGGCCTGACATGGCAATATGGACGCATGATATAGCAAGTGGTAGGTATCGTGGCATGGCAATAGAGCGAGCAACTAGCAAGCAAAGATAGAAGTGATTTCGAGGGTATGGTCATCTTGCCTGCAAAGTTCTCTGAGTTGACGAAAGCTTGATCCGCGTGAGTGTACTCAACGGGTTCCTGATCACGTAATCGTCCCCCGACTCTACCCAAAGCAAGAACACAAGCAAAGGAAATAACAATCAACCATGGTGCAATGCGCAAGCAACATGATGCAAAACATGGCATGATATGCGGGATGTGATATGCAATGCATATGCGTGCTCCGGAAGGAAAAGATTGAACCAGGCCTCAAATTGGCAAACCAAGTGTGCCTCTTGAAAGATGAGTTGATTTCGGTCGAAATCGATATAAAGATCACCGGAAACAGATGCACGGTTTGCAAATGGCAAGCAAAACTAGAATGGCACAATTCTGCGATTAACAGCATGATGCCATCTAAAATGCAACACGAAACTAAGCTACTGCACTCTAACATAGCAAAAAAGCACATGGCATTGAACTACTCAAGATTCTTGAAAAAATATGAACACTAAGCTATGGCTAAATCACAAAATAGCATGTTCAAACAAGCATGGCAAAAGTGCAAAAGATATCAGCATCATAGACTGAAAATACTAACATGTCAGGAATTAACATCAGAAAGCAAAGTTCGGAGCAAGATATCAACATGCTACAGGAAGAGGACATAGCAAAACGAGGCATGGCATGAATCTACTCAAAGCATATTACAAAAGTCCCTTACTGACCATAAGCCAAAAAGGATCAGAAGATATGATGGGACCCATGTAAACATAGCAAGTTCCGTTAACAGATTCAGACTAAGCAGAAAACTGGACATGGCAAAAACAGGTTTAAGAAGGCCTCTTTGCGAGCTCGTTTCACTCATCACAAGGCATCGCATGATAAACTAAGCATACTACCAGCAAGAAGACATGTTCATGAAGCTAAACATGGCAAGACCAATCTCATAGTATGCATGGATCAACTACAACAACCTTGGAAAAATTGATTAACACGTAAACAACCTGCCAGGAACATTTTATAGCGAACATAGAGCAAGATTGAGTCATGATGGGCACTCCAGAAATGCAAATAGGGGCATGGATGGATAGAGAACAACCATATGTCCAAATCATCCTTACTGAACATACTCAAAAGAAGCATGGTTCTCTCTGTAGCAACATGAATACATGCAATAAAAATAACAGCAGGAAAATGACTTGGTGAAATTCTAAGTCCCTAAAATCAGCAATATCATCTGAGCTACTTTGCATGCATGTGCTAGTCACCACAAAGATCAAAAAAATACATGGCATACACCCCTGTAAATATGGCATGGCATAGCCCAAACACATGTAGAGCTCATGCCCATACGAAACACACAATAAATGTAGCAAATATGACAAATGCCCATACTCTGCTAAGAAACAGGAACTAACATTTTATAGAACTCTTGCATCAAAAATTTGGGCATCAAGATGGACTCAAACAAGCATCGCACAATGGAACAAAATAAAGAGCACATCCAGATGAACATTTTGATATATGGCACGCACAAAACGGAGCTACGGGCACAGAGTTATGATGCAATGAACATGAGCTGAAAATGTTAGGGACTTAGGAAAAACGGGGTCAACCTAGGGTTTCTCAGATCCAGATCCAGGCGGCGCGGTTTATGAGGTTCGCCGGAGAAGGGGTTCGCCGGAACAGGAGGTTGCGGTGGCTTGAGACCGCAGCGGCGTTGGTGCGGCGGAGCTGGTCGCCGGACGGCGCTGGTCGCCAGGCACGGAGGAAGCAGGGAGGCACGGCGATGCCAGGCGGAGGAGCTCGGCTCCGGCGAGCTCCGGTGGCCGGCGGGAGGCGCGGTCAAAGGTCGGTGGCGGCGAGGGAGTGCGGCGGCGATGCGGGCGCGCGATGCGCGGGCGGGCGACGGTGGAGGCGACCGGGCCTCGGGGGCCCGACCCAGGCTCGGGCGGGCCGGCGGCGTGGGGACGGTGCGGTGGATACGTGGCAGCCCCTGGTTGGCCGGGCGGCAGTGGCGGACGCGTTCGGCGGCGCCCGGACGTGTCCGGCGGCGGAGAGGGACTAAGTTAGGGTTGGACTGCGCGAAAATTTCGGAAGGGGCACATATTTATAGGTAGAGGGAGCTAGGAGAGTCCAAATGGAGTGCGGTTTTTAGCCACGCGATCGTGATCGAACGGCCGAGAGGATGGAGGGGGTTTGGATGTGTTATTGGGCCACTTGAATGGGTGTTGGGCTGCAACACACATGAGACCTTTACGGTTCCCCGGTTAACCGTTGGGGTATCAAACGGACTCCAAATGGCACGAAACATGACAGGAGGTCTACCGGTGGTGTACCAAGGCCTCTAGGCAAATCTCGGTCTATTTCGAGAATGTTTAACACCCGCACATGAAAAGAGGCAAAAGGGGGCGTCGGAGGACGTAGGCGTGCCGGATTGCAAAACGGACAATGGGGAAAATGCTCGCATGCATGAGACGAACACGTATGCAAATGAGATGCACATGATGACATCATATGAAATGCATGACATGAACAAAATGCAAAACAAAGACAAAACCCAACCACCGGGAAATCTCATAACTTAGAGCCGGAAATGGCAAGAGTCGGAGTAAAAATATGGTAACTTACATCCGGGGTGTTACAACACTCCACCACTACGAAAGGATCTCGTCCCGAGATCTAGGACTGAAAGAACTCCGGATATTCGGAACGAAGGTAGTCCTTGCGTTCCCAGGTGGCTTCTCGGTCGGAATGATGTGACCACTACACTTTCAGGAGTTTGATAGACTTGTTGCGAGTCTTGCGCTCTGTTTCTTCAAGAATAGGAATGGGATGCTCATGATAAGACAGGTCTTCTTAGAGATCAATCTCTTCGAAGTTGATGGTGCGGTCAGGAGTCTTGAAACACTTGCGAAGCTGTGACACGTGAAACACGTCGTGCACATTTGCAAAGTTGGATGGAAGCTCAAGTTGATAGGCGAGATCGCCTCTTTTGCCAATGATCTTGAAAGGACCCACGTATCTAGGGGCAAGCTTCCCTTTGATACCGAAGCAACGAGTACCTTTCATTGGAGAGACACAGAGGTAGACATGATCTCCGATCTTGAAAGCCAAGTCACGATGCTTGCTATCATAGTAACTCTTCTAGCGCGATTGTGCGGATTTGAGATTTTCATGGATGACTTTGCACATTTCTTCAGCTTCTGTGATTAAGTCATTGCCAAGAAGTTGCCGTTCACCAGTCTCTGACCAATTAAGAGGAGTACGGCACTTTCTGCCATAGAGAATCTCGAATGGGGCCTTGCTCGAGCTTGCTTGGAAACTATTGTTGTAGGAGAACTCGGCATATGGAAGACAATCTTCCCACTTCATACCGAAGGAAATGACACAAGCCCTGAGCATATCTTCTAGAATTTGATTGACTTGCTCGACTTGTCCACTAGTTTGATGATGAAAGGCTGCGCTGAAGCGAATGTTGGTGCCCATGGCCTTCTGGAAGGAGTCCCAGAACTTAGAAGTAAAGATGCTTCCATGATATGAAGATATCAACTGCACAATGCCGTGCAAGGAGACAATCCTGGAGGTATATAGCTCTGCCAACTGAGCTGCTGTGATAGATTCTTTGAGAGGAAGAAAATGAGCCACTTTAGTAAGCTTGTCGATGACAACAAAGATAGCATCATTTCCATGCTTGGACTTGGGAAATCCAGTCACGAAGTCCATCTCAATATGATCAAACTTCCATTCTGGAATGGCAAGAGGTTGGAGGAGACCAGCTGGCCATTGGTGTTCTGCTTTCACTCTTCTGCAGACATCACATTCATTCACGAACTGAGCACTTTCTCGCTTCATCCGAGTCCACCAATATGACTGCTTGAGGTCATGGTACATCTTTGTACTTCCAGGATGAATAGATAGGAGTGAATTGTGAGCCTCATACATAATGACTTTACGAAGGTCACCCTTAGGAACAACAATTCGATCCTCGAAGAATAGAGTATCTTTGTCATCAAGGCGATAGCACTTGTACTTGGGTTGGCTCTTGGCAATCCCATTCTTCACCTTCTTCACCATTGCATCAAGAAGTTGAGCCTCATGAATCTGATCTTGCAAAGTAGGAGAGACTTGGAGGTTGGTAAGGAATCCTTGAGGAACAACTTGGAGATTAAGTTTGCGGAAAGCTTCACAAAGATCCGGTTGGAAGGGCTTGAGAATCAAACTGTTGCAGTAAGCCTTCCTGCTCAACGCATCTGCAATGACATTGGCCTTGCCTGGAGTATGTTCAATACTCGGATTATACTATTGAATCATTTCGACCCAACGAGTCTGCCTGAGGTTGAGGTTGGGTTGAGTGAAGATGTACTTGAGGCTCTTATGATCAGTGAAGATGTCCACTTTCCTTCCCAACAAGAGATGTCTCCATGTTAAAAGAGCATGGACAACTACCGCCAACTCAAGGTCGTGAGTGGGGTAGTTCTTTTTGTTGGGCTTCAACTGGCGAGAGGTATAGGCCACAACTTTCTTCTCTTGCATTAACACAGCACCGAGACTTGCAGGGAAGCATCACAGAAAACTTTGAATGGTTTGGATTCATCAGGAGGAGTCAGAACTGGAGCTGTGACTAGCTTCTCTTTGAGGGTGTTGAAAGCGATGTCACATTCAGGCGTCCAGACATACTTCACATGCTTCTGGAGGAGGTTGGAAAGAGGCTTTGCAATCTTAGAGAAATTCTCAATGAATCTTCGACAATAGCTTGCAAGCCCAAGAGAGCTGTGTAGTTGCTTCACATTCTGAGGCGGTTCCCAATTCACAATTGCAGACACCTTCTCAGGATTAACAGCAATGCCCTTGGCGGAGATGATATGGCTAAGGTAGAGAACCTCATCGAGCCAAAACTCACACTTTAAAAACTTCGCATAGAACTGATGTTCTCTGAGTTTGTCCAGCACCAATCTCAAATGCTTGGCATGATCCTCCTTGTTCTTGGCAAGATCAAAATATCATCAAGATACAACAAGGCGAAATCATTTGTGTAAGGGTTGAAGATGAAGTTCATCATGCGAGAGAACGTTGGAGGAGCATTGACAAGGCCGAAAGACAAGACAATGTACTCATAAGAACCATAGCTTGTTCTGAATGCTGTCTTGGGGATATCTTGTTCACGAATGTGAATCTGATGATAGCCCATACGGAGGTCAAGCTTGGAGAATACTTGAGCACCTTTGAGTTGTTCGAAAAGCTCATTGATGTTGGGAAGTGGGTACTTGTTCTTTATGGTCTTCTTGTTCAATGGACGGTAGTAGACACAGAGTCGGTCCGTGCCATCCTTCTTCTTGACAAAAAGAACACCACAACCCCATGGAGAAGAACTCGGTCGGATCAGACCCATATGCTCTTGTACATCGAGTTGTTTCTTCAGCTCCTTCAACTCTTCTGGTCCAAGCTTGTAAGGACGTTTGCAAATAGGTTTCATGCCAGGCTCGAGATCGATGACGAATTCAACTGGCCGGTGAGGAAGCATTCCTGGAAGCTCTTCTGGAAAGTTGTCTTGATATTCACAAACGACTGGAATCTGAGAGATGGCACTCAACTCGCCCTTCTCATTGAGAGAAAACAGTCGAATGGTATCATCACGAGCGGCATAGATGATCACATCCTAAGACGAGTGTGTCAATTGAATCTGCCTGGCAGCACAATCAAGCTAAGCCTTGTGCTTAGAAAGCCAGTCCATGCCGAGAATTAGATCAATATCCGAGTTACCAAGAACCATTAGAGAAGACAGAAATCTATAATCACCCATCTTGATAGAAACATTCGGGTTCAACGTGGTAGCCCTCATAGACTTGGCCGGATAAACCACTCCCATGGGTTTACCCAACATTTCCGGAACGAAGTCATGCTTTGAAACAAATGATCTTGACATGAAACAATGCGATGCACCAGTATCAAAAAGGACTTTTGTAGGAGTAGAGTTAACTGGAAAGTTACCCATGATCACTTCTGAAGAGTCCTCTGCCTGAGGTGCGTTCATCATGTTGACCTTTGCAAACTTGGGATTATGCTTGACCACTGCATTGCTGGTAGATCTCACAGGAGGTGGAGGCGGAAGGCGCCTCTGGTTGAAGCATTTGTTCGCATAGTGCCCTTTCTGCTGACACTTGTTGCAAGTAACCTCTAAGAGCGGACGGTGATAAGGAGCACTTGACCTTGGAGCATGAGACGGAGCTTTGTTCTGATAGCCTGGGTTGCGTGGGTGGGAAGATCCATTGCCATCTTTACTCTTCTGCTGATAAGGCTGACGGAACGGAGGAGGTGGAGGCAACCAGAACTTTTGCTGCTTAGCTGCCACTTGAGTTGAAGAAGAAGAAGGAGCTGCATCCCTGACTCTCTTCTTAGAAGCATCGCACTTGAGCTGAGTAGCCTCTTGCTTTAGTGCCATGTTGTAGAACTCATCATACTCGGTCAGCTCAAAAAGCACGAGAGCTAGTTGCAAATCTTCTCTGAGGCCACCTCTGAATTGATCAATCATGCTCTTCTCATCAGGGACGTCTTGTTTAGCGAAGCGAGCGAGCTTCTGAAACAGGATGTTGTATTGGTAAATAGACATGTTGCCTTGCTTAAGATTGCGGAACTCCTCGCGCTTACTCTCAACAACACTTTGAGGAATGTGGTGAGCTTTGAAGTCTCGGCGGAAATCATTCTAGGTAATCACATGACCTCCTCTGGAATCTTTGTATTGTTGATACCACTCAACAGCTTGGTCTATGAGTTGGAATGAAGCAAACTTCACAAAGTCCTCCGACCTGACGTTGCTGCACTCAAAATGTTTGCAGATATCCACGAGCCAATCGTCAGCGTCTGTGGCCTCGACATAGTTACTGAAGGACTTCGGCTGGTTTGCAAGGAACTGATTGAGGGTAGCAAACCGAGCTTGATTGTTGCCTTGGCCTTGATTTCCTTGGTTACACTCTTGCAAGAGTTGCAAAAGCATCTGCGTGTTGGCGTTGGTGGTGGCCATGGCAGCTTGCCATGCCTCCGGAGGTGGAGGTGGTGGCGGAGGTTCCGGATTCTGACGCGTTGGAGGAGCCATCCTAAAGAGGGTGACATCCGTTAGCATCTTGAAAGACATATATTCAAGTTGAATCAATAGATCGAAATTGCAACATATAACCTTAACATTCGAACAAGAATGAACGAATGAATTCCAAAGTAAATCATCACACTTCCATAAGTTGAGAAGCCACTTAAATAGAGATAGAAGAATAAAATCAACAAGGTACGGATATGAACAAATAATTGGTAAGGATTACCCAGTCACGAACCAAATATCTGCGGGAAGAAATACTAGAGCTACATGAATTCCCACCTATGAAACTCCCGAAACTTTCTGGTTATGCAATCAGGTGTTTGGGATACAGGGGAAGCATAATATGTCACCCAAAACTAGCAAATACTACATCCAGTTGTATCCATCCTTCAACACATAACCAAGAAACCTTCGGAAATCATTTACCTCAACCTTCGAAAAGCATCCGTTATACGAGTTATGGCAATACTCCTGAACTCCCACCCCAGTACTGGGTGGCGTCGAGGTTATCTCACCAACAACTGCATAAAGGAGATTTTCGATGTCGGCGAACTCAGGTATTCCAGAACAGCAACGATAAAATTGTGACGACAACACCTCGAAGCTCAACTCCCCGGGACACTGCCACAACCCCTAAATGTCAGGAGGCACCAACAACAATGTTCTCGTCAGAAAACCATCGGAACGACTTCAAGATACCCGCGTGATCCTAAAAAAATTTCGTAAAATTTGAGGAGAGAAGAGTCAAAACTCTTCGTCAGGAGGCCTCACCAGAGCGATGAAGGGACTGAGGAGTAAAAACAATCCCACTCTCCGATATATATAATCCTATAAGACTAAAAACATTTTTTCTAAACTCAACAGCGTCAGCGATTCGATCAAGCAGGGGGCTCCTAAGTCGGGGAAGACTCTGATTACCAACTTTTAACACCCACAATGCGGCTATATCTCCCATGTGTCGGAGCACGACTTAGAGGCATAACCTCATAGTAGGCATGTCGCAAGAGGGGTAATCTTTACACATCCCATGTATTGAACAAGAAAGGGATAAAGAGTTGGCTTACAATCGCCACTTCACACAATACATAAGTATAGCATTACATCATCCAGAATACAATCAAGGTCCGACTACGGAACCAAATAAAGAAAGACAACCCCTAGGCATAGATCCCCGATCGCCCCAACTGGGCTCATCTACTGAACGTACGGAAAAGACACATAGTAACGTCCTGAATCCTCGTCAAACTCCCACTTGAGTTTGGTCGCGTCCTCTGCACTGGCATCATCGGCACCTGCATCTGGTTTTGGAAGTAAACTGTGAGTCATGGGGACTCAGCAATCTCACACCCTCGCGATCAAGACTATTTAAGCTTATGGGTAGGAAAAGGTAGTGAGGAGGAGCTGCAGCAAGCACTAGAATATATGGTGGCTAACTTACGCAAATGAGAGCGAGAACAGAAGCAAAGCACGGTCAAGAAGCTATGAAGATCAAGAAGTGATCCTGAAACTACTTACGTTCAAGCATAAGACAAGACCGTGTTCTCTTCCCGGACTCCGACGAAAAGAGACCATCACGGCTACACACGCGGTTGATTCATTTTAATTAAGTTAAGTTTCAAGTTCTCTACAACCGGACATTAACAAATTCCCATCTGCCCATAACCGCGGGCATGGCTTTCGAAAGTTCAAAACCCTGTAGGGGTGTCCCAACTTATCCCATCACAAGCTCTCACGGTCAACGAAGGATATTCCTTCTCCTAGGACGACCCGATCAGACTCAGAATCCTGGTTACAAGACATTTCAACAATGGTAAAACAAGACTAGCAAAGCCACCCGATGTGCCGACAAATCCCGATAGGAGTCACACATATCTCGTTCTCAGGGCACACCGGATGAGACATCCTACGAGTAAAACCAAACCTCAAGTTGCCCCGAGGTGGCCCCGTAGTCTACTCGTTTCGGACCAACACTTAGAGGAGCACTGGCCCGGGGGGTTTAAAATAAATATGACGCTTGAGTCCGCAGAACCCAAGGGAAAAAGGCTTAGGTGGCAAATGGTAAACCCAAGGTTGGGCCTTGCTGGAGGAGTTTTATTCAAGGCGAACTGTCAAGAGGTTCCCATTATAACCCAACCGCGTAAAGAGCGCAAAATCAAGGAACATAACACAGGTATGACGGAAACTAGGGCGTCAAGAGTGGAACAAAACTCTAGGCATAAGGCCGAGCCTTCCACCCTTTACCAAGTATATAGGTGTATTAAAGAAAACAAGATATAATAATGATATCCCAACAATAAATTGTTCCAACAAGGAACAAACTCCATCATCGCCTGCAACTAGCAACGCTATAAGGGGGGCTGAGCAAAGCGGTAACATAGCCAAACAACATTTTGCTAGGAAAGGTGGTTTGGAGGCTTGACATGGAAATATGGGAGGCATGATATAGCAAGTGGTAGGTATCGCGGCCTGGCAATAGGGCGAGCAACTAGCAAGCAAAGATAGAAGTGATTTCGAGGGTATGGTCATCTTGCCTGCAAAGTTCTCCGAGTTGACGAAAGCTTGATCCTCGTAAGTGGACTCAACGGGTTCCTCGATCATGTAATCCTCTCCCGGCTCTACCCAAAGCAAGAACACAAGCAAAGGAAACAACAATCAACCACAGTGCAATGCGCAAGCAACATGATGCAAAACATGGCATGATATGCGGGATGTGATATGCAGTGCATATGCGTGCTCCGGAAGGAAAAGATTGAACCAGGACTCAACTTGGCAAACCAAGTGTGCCGCTGGAAAGATGAGTTGATTTCGGTCGAAATCAATATAAAGATCACCGGAAACGAATGCACGGTTTACAAAATGCAAGCAAAACAAGAGTGGCACAATTCTGCGATTAACAACACGATGCCATCTAAAATGCAACAAGAAACTAAGCTACTGCACTCTAACATAGCAACAAAGCACATGGCAGTGAACTACTCAAGATTCTTGACAAAATATGAACACTGCGCTATGGCTAAATCACAAAATAGCAGGCTCAAACAAGCATGGCAAAAGTTCAAAAGATATCAGCATCACAGACTTTGTGAAAATACCAACATGTCAGGAATTAACATCAGGAAGCAAAGTTCGGAGCAAGATATCAACATGCTACAGGAAGAGAACATAGAAAAACAAGGCATGTCATGAATCTACTCAAAGCATATAACAAAAGTCCCTTACTGACAATAAGCCAAAAAGGAACAGAAGATATGATGGCACCCATTTAACATAGCAAGTTTCCTTAACAGATTTAAGAAGGCCTCTTTGCGAGCTCGGTTCACTCATCACAAGGCATTGCATGATAAACTAAGCATACTACCAGCAAGAAGACATGTGCATGAAGCTAAACATGGCAAGAATAATCTCATAGTATGCATGGATCAACTACAACAACCTTGGCAAAATTGATTAACACGTAAACAACCTGCCAGGAACATTTTATAGCAAACGTAGAACAAGATTGAGTCATGCTCGGGCACTCCATAAATGCAAACAGGGGCATGGATGGATAGAGCACAACCATATGTCCAAATCATCCTTGCTGAACATACTCAAAAGAAGCATGGTTCTCTCTATAGCAACATGAATACATGGCATAAAAATAACAGCAGGAAAATGACTTTGTGAAATTCTAAGTCCCTAAAATCAGCAATATCACAAGAGCTACTTTGCATGCATGTGCTAGTCACCACAAAGATCACAAAAATACATGGCATACACCCCTGTAAAGATGGCATGGCATAGCCGAAAACACATGTAGAGCTCATCCCCATAGGAAACACACAATAAATGTAGCAAAAATGACAAATGCCCATACTCTGATAAGAAACAGGAACTAACATTTTATAGAACTCTTGCATCAACAATTTGGGCATCAAGATGGACTCAAACAAGCATGGCACAATGGAACAAAATGAATATCACATCCAGATGAACATTTTGATATATGGCATGCACAAAACGGAGCTACAGGCACAGAGTTATGATGCAGTGAACATGAGCTGAAAATGTTAGGGACTTATGGAAAAACAGGGTCAACCTAGGGTTTCTCAGATCCAGATCCTGGCGGCACAGTTTACGAGGTTCGTCAGAGAAGGGGGTTCGCTGGAACAAGAGGCCGCGGTGGCCGGAGACCGCAGCGGTGCTGGTGCGGCGGAGCTGGTCGCCGGGCACGGAGGAAGCAAGGAGGCGCGGCGACGCCGGGCGGAGGAGCTCGGCTATGGCGAGCTCCGGTGGCCGGCGGGAGGCGCGGTCAAAGGTCGGCGGCGGCGAGGGAGTGCGGCGGCGGTGCGGGCGCGCGATGCGCAGGCGGGCGGCGGTGGAGGCGACCGGGCCTTCGGGGCCCGACCCGGGCTTGGGCGGGCCGGCAGAGCGGGGGCGGCGCGGTGGACACGTGGCAGCCCCTGGTTGGCCGGGCGGTGGTGGAGGACGCGTCCGGCTGCGCCCGGATGTGTCCGGCGGCGGAGAGGGACTAGGTTAGGGTTGGGCTGCGTTAAAATTTCGGAAGGGGCACATATTTATAGGTAGAGGGAGCTAGGAGAGTCCAAATGGAGTGCGGTTTTTGGCCACGCGATCGTGATCGAACGTCCGAGAGGATGGAGGGGGTTTGGATGGGTTATTGGGCCACTTGAAGGGGTGTTGGGCTGCAACACACACGAGGCCTTTACGGTTCCCCGGTTAACCGTTGGGGTATCAAATGGACTCCAAATGGCACGAAACTTCACAGGCGGTCTACCGGTGGTGTACCAAGGCCGCTTGGCAAATCTCGGTACATTCTGAGAATGTTTAACACCCGCACACGAAAAGAGGCAAAAGGGGGCGCCGGAGGACGTAGGTGTGCCGGATTGCAAAATGGACAACGGGGAAAATGCTCGGATGTATGAGACGAACACGTATGCAAATGAGATGCACATGATGACATGATATGAAATGCATGACATGAACAAAATGCAAAACGAAGACAAAACCCAAGCACGGGGAAATCTCATAACTTAGAGCCGGAAATGGCAAGAGTCGGAGTACAAATATGGTAAGTTACATCTGGGGTGTTACATCACTCGTATAGCAATGTACTTCCTCTGCATCAATGGTCGGAAGGCGTCACCACTACAGCTTGGAGACCCCATCCTCTTGCGGAGCTCCTCGAAATTCGGTCAGCGCCAGCCGAAGGCCTGGGTGCGGTCACCAAGGCCGGGCGCGGATGGTGTGACTCCTGAGGAGGTGACCTCAGGGGTGCTGGACCGCGCGGAGACCTCGGTACTCGCCTCGTGGCGGTTCACCAGGGCCTCGGGGGCTCCGGCCTTAGGAGCAGCAGACTGCATCGCCCCCCTCTCCCGTCCGCTTCCTCAGGACGGCTCTCCAAGGTCCCGGGGGACGAAACCTCAGGAGCCCCGAGTGGTGCCGGTTCCTCAGCAGCAGCGCCGCCATCGCTCGATAGCGACCGCCCCCCTGCGCCCGCTCCTGGGGCGGGCATCGCGCTCGCGGCAGGTAGGGGGGCCACGAAGACGGGGCTCTCGCGAGGCCCTTCAAGTCCAACTGGGCGCGGTCCCCATTCATCGAAGAGGGCATCTGCTTCACGAACTCCACTTTGTTCAAGCAGTAATACAGCCCTTCTCCGGCAGGTTGGCTGGCATCGGGTCGCCCGTCAAGAGCTCGAGCACTGTGCACCGCGCCTTCGGAGGAAGATCCAGAGCCATAAGCCTCATGCGGTCCCCGTAGCCAGAGAAGGTCCATATTTGCTGGGAGTGGCACTAAAGCGGAGCGATGCGACATCAGATGAACTCCTTCACCACCATGGGCGCCGTCACTCCGAGGTCCTTCAGCCTGGCAAGCCGGAGCCAGACATGGGTGAGCCGCTGATCGGTGAGCTTTGCGTGCCCCCAACCGGAGCTCGGAGTAGCTGGAATCCGGGGGAGCAGTAGCAGGGGGCTGCGCACACCAACGTCCACAAACACCCACCTCTTCCTGAAGCCTCCAACGACCGGCGAGAGCTCTAAGTCGATCCCCGAGCTGGCTGTTGTCGCGACGGCCTGAAGGGATGCACACCCTAAGCGCTGGAGAGGATCTGATGGGTGCAGCGAGAAGAAGTGGTGAAGTAGAGCCATGGAAGGGGCAATGCCCACCATGGCTTCGCAGACGAAGGCAAAGACAGCAAGGAGGGTGATGGATTGGGGATCGAGATGTAGTGCATTGATCTGGTAATGCGAGAGCACCGCATTGAAGAAATTGGAGAAGGGGAGAATCAAGCCTGCCCAGAGGGCGTGAAGATGGATGGGGACCTCGGTGGCGTCCTGTCAACTTTGGCGCAGGAAGCAGGCCAGGCCACCTTCGCCCCCACTCATTGAAATCGGCAGCAAGCACAGGGCACACCTTTCCCATCGCCTCTTGGTTGAGCACCACCGACCGCTTGATGGCGGGCTCGAAGACCGGCATCACGGTGGCCGGGGTACGGGACTCTTTATTTCCCTTCTTCTTCCGGCTTGGTGCCATGGCAGTGGGGGGAGTTGGTGTCAGATTGGATCGGGGGAAGAGATCTGCTGCCTTCCGGAAGATGTGGGAGCGGCGGAGAGTGCTCCTTGTAAAGGAGGCGGAGCTACAAAGACGACAATGGTTGCCTAGCCAGGCAGAAATCGAGGCTGCATGGGGAAGTGGAGGCGCCCACGTCCCGTCAGTCGCCATGCGCCAATCAAGGCTACAGGCTATTGGGGCCTGCGGTGCTCCGCACTTGCCCCTTGGCTTCACCTCGAAGCCAAGTACGAGCGAGCCTTGGGCTCGGGGGCTACTATTGGCGTCCTGGGAATGGGGGTACCCAGACTTGCCTGCCTGTGGCCTAGGACGTGGCTCCACCAGCGGCCTGGTATGACCTATCTTCATCGGCAACCATTCAAGACCCTCGCAAGGCGGACGATGCCAAGACATCCTCGGGGGCAGCCTCCCTAGGCTGGCTCCCAAGGGGCGGAGATGTCTATGCAAGGGGCACCTCACGAGGAGAGCGTGACGTGAGTCATGACAACAAAGGCCAGGCGGGCGCCAGCGGGTGTAGGGTGCCAGTTTCATCTTTGGTGCTAAAGAGGCAAGCGCAGGAGAGGAGTCCCGAGGCATCAGGTAAAGGTTTCCATATCGGTGCAACAAGACCAAGACCAGTAGGACGGAGGTCATCGCGGAGCCCACGACGGCGTCACCACTAGAGCCTTTGGCAGGCGAAGACCACCTTTTGTCAGGATAGCTTATACTAGTTGTCCCCCTTCAAATTGGCCGTTGTGGGATCCCTTCCCGCCTAATATTTGGGAGGAGGACCAGGGCCTCTATAAATAGGACTAGCCACCACCATAGAGGGGCAGAGGATCATCGAGACCATCCACACACACACAAGCTCATCGAGCTCAAGAACACCTCTCCTCAGGAGGCCGTTCATCCCTTGTACTTGTTCATCCTCAGCCTACAAGGCAATCCACCACACCACACTGGAGTAGGGTATTACACCATGACGGTGGTCCGAACCAGTATAAACCCTTTTGTCCCTTGTTCTTTGAGTTCGGTGAGCTAGGCTTAGAGATCGTTGCGAGAGTGGGCTCACGGGGTAGAGAGATCTTCGTGCGCACCCCAGTGTTCAAACCTCAAGGGTTTGCCAGAACCCCTAATCTGACAGGGCTGGCCAGGAGGTGGCACACGCCCCCCCCCTTGCCCAGTCCAAATTGGACAAGGGGTGGGGGTGGCGCCCCCCCTCCTCCTTCCTTCTCTCCTCTTCCTCCTTCCCTTCTTCTCCTACTTGGAATAGGAAAGGGGGGACCAAATCCTACTTGGACCGGGAGTCCAAGTAGGACTCCCCCCATGGCGCCCCCCTAGGGCCGACCACCTCTCCTCCCCCTCTTTATATACGTGGGAGGGGGCACCCCAAAGACACACCAAGTATTCTCTTAGCCGTGTGCGGTGCCCCCCTCCAAAGTTACACACCTCGATCATATCGTCATAGTGCTTAGGCGAAGCCCTGCGCCGGTAACTTCATCATCACCGTCATCACGCTGTCATGCTGATGGAACTCTCCCTCGTCCTCAACCGGATCAAGAGATCGAGAGACGCCATCGAGCTGAACGTGTGCTGAACACGGAGGTGCCATACGTTCGGTGCTTGGATTGGTTGGATCGCGAAGACGTTTGACTACATCAACCGCATTACTAAACGCTTCCGCTTTCGGTCTACGAGGGTATGTGGACACACTCTCCCCTCTCGTTGCTATGCATCTCCTAGATAGCTCTTGTGTGATCGTAGGAAAATTTTGAAATACTGCATTCCCCAACGGTGGCATCGGAGCTAGGTCTATGAGTAGATGTTATATGCACGAGTAGAACACAAAGAGTTGTGGACGATAATAGTCATATTGCTTACCAGCAATGTCTTACTTTCATTCGGCGGTATTATTGGATGAAGCGGCCGAGACCGACATTACATGACCGCTTTCATGAGACTGGTTCTACCGACGTGCTTCGCACACAGGTGGCTGGTAGGTGTCTGTTTCTCCAACTTTAGTTGAATCGAGTTTGACTATGCCCGGTCCTTGTTGGGGGTTAAAAAAGCACACTTGATGAAAAATCGTTGTGGTTTTGATGCGTAGGTAAGAATGGTTATTGCTAGAAGCCCGTAGCAGCCATGTAAAACTTGCAACAACAAAGTAGAGGACGTCTAACTTGTTTTTGTAGGGCATGTTGTGATGTGATATGGTGAATACGTGATGATATAAATTGTTGTATGAGATGATCATGTTTTGTAACAAGTTATCGACAACTGGTAGGAGCCATATGGTTGTCGCTTTATTGTATGAAATGCAATCGCCATATAATTGCTTTACTTTATCACTAAGCAGTAGCGATAGTCATAGAAGCAATAGTTGGTGAGACGACAAGGATGCTACGATGGAGATCAAGGTGTCAAGCCAGTGACGATGGTGATCATGATGGTGCTTTGGAGATGGGGATCAAAGGTACAAGATGATGATGGCCATATCATATCACTTATTCTGATTGCATGTGATGTTTATCTTTTATGCATCTTATTTTGCTTATTACGGTGGTAGCATTATAAGATGATCTCTCACTAAATTTCAAGGTACAAGTGTTCTCCCTGAGTATGCACCGTTGCTACAGTTCATCATGTCGAGACACCACGTGATGATCGGGTGTGATAAGCTCTATGTTCACATAAAATGGGTGCAAGCAAGTTTTTCACAAGCAGAATACTCAGGTTAAACTTGACGAGCCTAGCATATGCAGATATGGCCTCGGAACACTGAGACCGAAAGGTCGAGCGTGAATCATAAGGTAGATATGATCAACATAGTGATGTTCACCATTGAAAACTTCTCCATCTCACGTGATGATCGGACATGGTTTAGTTGATATGGATCACGTGATCATTTAGATGACTAGAGGGATGTCTATCTAAGTGGGAGTTCTTAAGTAATATGATTAATTGAACTTTAATTTATCATGATCTTAGTACCTGATAGTATTTTGCATGTCTATGTTGTTGTAGATAAATGGCCAGTGCTACCATTCCTTTGAATTTTAATGCGTTCCTAGAGAAAGCTAAGTTGAAAGATGATGGTAGCAACTACATGGACTGGGTCCTTAACTTGAGGATTATCCTCATTGCTGCATAGAAGAATTACATCCTGGAAGCACCGCTATGTGCAAAGCCCGCTGCAAAAGCAACACCAGATGTTATGAACGTCTGGCAGAGCAAAGCAGATGAGTACTCGCTAGTTTAGTGTGCCATGCTTTATGACTTAGAATCGGGACTTCAACGACGTTTTGAACGTCATGGAGCATATGAGATGTTCCAGGAGTTGAAGTTAATATTTAAAGGAAATGCCCAGATTGAGAGATATGAAGTCTCCAATAAGTTCTACAACTGCAAAATGGAGGAGAATAGTTCTGTCAGTGAACATATACTCAGAATGTCTGGGTACCACAACCACTTGACTCAACTGGGAGTTAACCTTCCTGATGATATTGTCATTGATAGAGTTCTTCAATCACTGCCACCAAGCTACAAAAGCTTCATGATGAACTATAATATGCAAGGGATGTATAAGACAATTCCCAAGCTCTTCACAATGCTAAAGGCTGCGGAGGTAGAAATCAAGAAGGAGCATCAAGTGTTGATGGTCAACAAGACCACTAGTTTCAAGAAGAAGGGCAAAGGGAAGAAGGGGAACTTCAAGAAGAATGGCAAGCAAGTTGCTGCTCAAGTGAAGAAGCCCAAGTCTGGACCTAAGCCTGAGACTGAGTGCTTCTACTACAAAGGGACTGGTCACTGGATGCGGAATTGCCCCAAGTATTTGGCGGATAAGAAGGATGGCAAAGTGAAAGGTATATTTGATATACATGTTATTCATGTGTACCTTACTAATGCTCGTAGTAGCGCCTAGGTATTTGATACTGGTTCTTTTGCTCATATTTGCAACTCAAAACAGGGGCTACGGATTAAACGAAGATTGGCTAAGGACGAGGTGACGATGCACGTGGGAAATGGTTCCAAAGTCGATGTGATCGACGTCGGCATGCTACCTCTACATCTACCTTCGGGATTAGTTTTAGACCTGAATAATTGTTATTTGGTGCCAGCATTAAGCATGAACATTATATCTGCATCTTGTTTGATGCGAGATGGTTATTCATTTAAATCAGAGAATAATGGTTGTTCTATTTATATGAGTAATATATTTTATGGTCATGCACCCTTGATGAGTGGTCTATTTTTGTTGAATCTCGATACTAGTGATACACATATTCATAGTATTGAAGCCAAAAGATACAAGTTTAATAATGATAGTGCAACTTGTCTGTGGCACTGCCATTTAGGTCATATTGGTGTAAAGCGCATGAAGAAACTCCATGCTGATGGGATTTTGGAATCACTTGATGCTTGCGAACCATGCCTCATGGGCAAAATGACTAAGACTCCGTTCTTCGGAACAATGGAGCGAGCAACAGACTTATTGGAAATAATACATACTGATGTATGCGGTCCGATGAGTGTTGATGCTCGCAGTAGGTATCGTTATTTTCTGACCTTCACAGATGATTTGAGCAGATATGGGTATATCTACTTAATGAAACATAAGTCTGAAATATTTGAAAAGTTCAAAGAATTTCATAGTGAAGTGGAAAATCATCGTAACAAGAAAGTAAAGTTTCTACGATCTGATCGTGGAGGTGAATATTTGAGTTATGAGTTTGTTCTTCATTTGAAACAATGTGGAATAGTTTCACAACTCACGCCACCTGGAACACCAAGCGTAATGGTGTGTCCGAACGTCGTAACCGCACTTTATTTGATATGGTGCGATCTATGATGTCTCTTACAGATTTACTGCTATCGTTTTGGGGTTATGCTTTAGAGACAGCTGCATTCACGTTAAATAGGGCACCATCGAAATCTGTTGAGACGACACCATATGAACTATGGTTTGGCAAGAAACCCAAGTTGTCATTTCTTAAAGTTTGGGGCTGCGATGCTTATGTGAAAAAGCTTCAACCTGATAAGCTCGAACCCAAATCGGAGAAATGTGTCTTCATAGGATACCTAAAGGAGACTGTTGGGTACACCTTCTATCACAGAACTGAAGGCAAGATATTCGTTGCTAAGAATGGATCCTTTCTAGAGAAGGGGTTTCTCTTGAAAGAAGTGAGTGGGAGGAAAGTAGAACTTGATGAGGTAATTGTACCTTCTCCCTTATTGGAAAGTAGTTCATCATAGAAATCAGTTCGAGTGATTCCTACACCAATTAGTGAGGAAGCTAATGATGATGATCATGAAACTTCTGATCAAGTTACTACCAAACCTCGTAGGTCAAATAGAGTAAGATCCGCACCAGAGTGGTACGGTAATCACGTTCTGGAGGGCATGTTACTTGACCATGACTAACCTACGAACTATGAGGAAGCGATGATGAGCCCAGACTCCGCGAAATGGCTTGAGGCCATGAAATCTAAGATGGGATCCATGTATGAGAACAAAGTATGGACTTTGGTTGACTTGCCCGATGATTGGCAAGCAATAGAGAATAAATGGATCTTCAAGAAGAAGACTGACGCTGACGGTAATGTTACTGTCTACAAAGCTCGACTTGTTGCGAAAGGTTTTCGACAAGTTCAAGGAGTTGACTACATTGAGACCTTCTCACCCATAGAGATGCTTAAGTCTATCCGAATCATGTTAGCAATTGCCGCATTTTATGATTATGAAATTTGGCAAATGGATGTCAAAACTGCATTCTTTAATGGATATCTTAAAGAAGAGTTGTATATGATGCAACCAGAAGGTTTTGTTGACCCAAAAGGTGCTAACAAAGTGTGCAAGCTCCAGCGATCCATTTATGGACTGGTGCAAGCATATCGGAGTTGGAATATCCGCTTTGATAGTGTGATCAAAGCATATGGTTTTATACAGACTTTTGGAGAAGCCTGTATTTACAAGAAAGTGAGTGGGAGCACTGTAGCATTTCTGATAATGTCTGGACGACATATTGTTGATCGGAAATGATACTGAATTTCTGAATGGCATAAAAGGATACTTGAATAAGAATTTTTCAATGAAAGACCTTGGTGAAGTTGCTTATATATTGGGCAGCAAAATCTATAGAGATAGATCAAGACGCTTAATTGGACTTTCACAAAGCACATACCTTGATAAAGTTTTTAAGAAGCTCAAAATGGATCAGTCAAAGAAAGGGTTCTTGTCGACGTTCTGGGAACGGGGGTCCCCAGACTTGCCTGCCTGTGGCCTGCGGCGTGGCTCAAAGGGGGGCCCAGCACGACCCATCTTCACCAACACAAACTCAAGACCCTCGCGAGGGGCCAAGCCTCGCGGGACAGATGACGCGGAGCTTCCTCAGGCACGGCCTCGTCAGGCTGGCTCACGAGGAGGCGGAGAGATCAAGACAGGGTACCTCGCGAGGTGCCCGTGACGCAAGCCATGATGACTCAGGGCGCCAGGCGGGTGCCAGCCCGCGCAGCGTCCTCCTTTCCTCTTTGGTGCAAAGGGGGCAAGCGCAGCTGCGGAGTACTGAGGCATCAGGCAAAGGTTGCCATTTCGGTGCAACGAGACCAAGACCAGGAGGACTACGAGACGAAGGTCACCATGGGGCCCAAGACGGCATCATCACCAGAGCTTTGCGTAGGCGAAGACTACTTTTGTCAGGATAGCTGATACTTGCTGTCCCCTTTCAAATTATCCCACCATTGTTGGCTCCCTTCCCGCTCAATATTTGGGAAGAGGACCAGGGCCTCTATAAATAGGACCAGCCACCCATGTAGAAAGGGGTTTCGGCTCAGTCTCCTCCAAGGGCTCGACGAGTAGAGAGGAAGTAAGCAGAGAGAAAGAGAGAGATAGAGAAAGGTGGCTGAACTCCTCCCAGCAGTTCATCGCCCCAGCCAAGAACAGACCCTCGCGAGGCTATTCTCCCTTGTATTGTTCATCATCATCATCCCAAGAGGCAATCCACACACCACACACTGGAGTAGGGTATTACACCACAATGGTGGCCCGAACCAGTATAAACCCTGTGTCCCTTGTGTTGTTCTTTTCATAGCCTTGATCCTAGCTCGGCGGAGGGGTGCAGGTAGGTAGGAGGCGAAATCTCCGCGCGCACCCCAGTGTTCGAACCTGAAGGGTCTGCTAGAACCCGAAATCCGACATTTGGCGCGCCAGGTAGGGGTGCGCCGGAGTTCGTCTTCCACCGCTCCATGCCCCGTCGCGTCGTCATCACCATGCCCGGCGACCAGGAGGGCAACCCAGACCCATGGGCTGCGTGGCCCGCCCGTGCAGAACCGCTCGCCTCGGGCGACCCCGTGCCCCAGGCAGCTCGCGGTCCACAGGGCGCTGCGGGCCGCGGGCGACGCGGACAGGCTTCGACAACTCTTACACCGCGGCAGGCGCGGTCGGCAGCAAGGGCCTCTAATCACGCCGCGACCACAACTCCGTACACCCGCCGGGAGCAGGCGAATTCGAGAGCCGCACTCACGGTGGCCCGAGAGCTGCTGCAGTGCAGACTGCTGGAGGGCGGCCAAGACGTGCTGCTGGAGCGAGTGGCAGAGCTCCTGGGCTTCGCCGCATCGGGGGCTCACCCCTTCTCCACCCAGCTCCCATCTCAAGCCCAGGGCGACCCACGTGGGGGCCCCGCGCGCGCCCGCGGGCTCCAAGGCTACTCCGACGCTAGCGAAGCTGTCAGCGCCGGACCGGCGGCGGCGCTACCCCCGCCCCCGGTCCGCGAAGAAGGACTCAACGCGACCCGTGGCCCCAGTGGGCGGCCGCGCTGCCACCCCACGGTGGGCGCGTCAGGCAGGACCACGTGGCATGCGGGGCATTACGGTGTGGCATTCGGGATGACGGCACCGGAGGAATACGTGCCCCTCATGATGGACCAAGGACACCCTCACGAGAACGGACAAGGCTCGCTCCTCAGCCCAAGCTGGGAGGACGAGGCACTAGAAGCTGAGCCTTTCCAGGAGCCCCGGGACGGTCCCACTGGCCACACAGGAGGCAACGATTATCGGGTGCCGCTAATTCTTCAGGAGCAGGTATACGCTAACCATGGATCGTAGGAGGTGCAGGTTGCTGCAGCGAGCAGCTGCCCCGCTCCCACGGTCTCCTACCCCTCGGGAGGAGGGCGCAGGGGGCTGCAGGAGAGAGGCAGGGATCCGACATCGCCATCGCGGCGTTCAGAGCAAGGCGTTCTCAGGAGGTAGGCCCTCTGCTGGGGAGGTGCCCCAGGGCCTACCCCCAGCGGAGGACCCGTGGTCGTCGGGGGAACCGCTGGCGACCGCTCTACCCCAACAGGCGGCGTCCTGGTTTTCGGTCGTTGCTGATGGCACTAGAGTGTGGCGCAAGGCGGGGCCCTCATCTGGCGATGTGAAGCAAGGCCAGTACCTGTGAAGAAGGCCCAGTGCCTATGAAGCTCGCTGCCCCGTGACACTCTCACGTAATAATGAGTGGGGCTGTACACGCCCCGGAGTCTCAGGGGTGCCGGCCTCAGGCCCTGGGGCTCCCTCCCACGCCCAGTGGCAGCACTTAGCTCCGCGCTGGTGAGAAGATGTCCAAGACTAGACTAGGTGCTGGACGCGGCCTTTTGTTTGCTTTTGTTGCTCTTCCCTTTGGTTGCCGCTTTCCCCCGCTGGATTCAAGTTGGATTCGAATTTGAGATTTGCGTGTGTTCGGGGAAGGGGTGCTTAGTCTCGTTCGAGCAATTTCTCGCATTTCGGTTACCGCTTCGCCTCAGGTGCCTCCCCTCGTGAGCCCCTCGCGAGCCGGGTCAGGCCTAGCTTGCGCGTAGCCCAGACTGCCGCCGCCGCGTCCTCTCAGGAGGGCGTCTTACTGCAGGTCCAACGGATTCAGTCGGGAAACACTCCGGACTCCACAGCCTCCTGCGGGCTGCCCCAGGGCCAGCACGGGACAAAGGTAAATTAGCCGACCAGCGCGTCGCTTAAGCCAACCACTTGGCGCGAGCGCATGGGCAATGTAGCTCCTACTGATACGATAAACACAAGTTTTACATGAGGGGCTCCCCCTCCAAAATGCTCTCACAGCTATCAGGCCAAAACCTGACTTCTACTCATATAGGGTAAGCAGGAACGATGCACAACCAGTCGGATGAATCTCCCAATGCGTCCTCAGGAGCGTCATCGGGGCCGTTGCTGGCATCGCTGAACTCGCCACCGCCGCCCGCGTTGCCACCAGCGGCGTTAGGGCCGCCCGTCACGCCGCCCTCGTCGGCCGCCACGATCGCGTCATCGTTGTCCGAGGCGAAGGCCCTGATAAGAGCCTCCACATGGTCTTCCACCTAGTGCGCCAGCTCACCTCGGACGGCCTGGGGGACTGGGGCGATGGTGGCGTCGAAATCGAAGTGGGGATCCATGCTCCGGAGATGGCTGAAGACACGAGAAAAGGCGCGCCTGAGCAGGGCACAGCTCCTCTCCTCCACCAACCTGTCTGCCCTAATCGACCGCGCCTCCAGCTGCGTCACCACGTCAGTAAAGAATTGAACATTGCCCGCGTAGTTAACCGCGTGCGGCTCGCCGACGGTCTCCTCACAGATGTTGCCCAAGGCCGTGTTGGCCCTCTCCCGGAGCGTGGTCAGCATGGGGCCGTGCTCATGCTACAGGAGACGCCGCTGACGTATCTCGTCCGCGTTCTGGCGCGCGATGGCCTCAGCCTCCTCCACCCGCTGGCGAAGAAGGAGCACCTCAGCCTGGGAGGTGGTTAGCCCACCTTGCGCCACCTCGAGGGCAGCCCGGGAAGCATCGGCCCGCCGCGTCACCTCCTCCAGCTTGGCCCTCAGGGCAGCAGTCCTGCCTTCGGCTTCGGCCCGGATCAACCCCAGCTTCTCCTCGAACTCGTGCTCGAGGTTCAAATGCGCCATCGCCACCCGACGTCCGACCTCCTCTAGGACACGGGCTTCCTGTGCAGCCACATCGTCCTCCACCTGCGTCACCAAGCGCTCCCTCATCTCCAGACGCTCATACTCGCGGGTACGTTCGGCGGCTTCCACCGTCAGCGCCTCCTCACGCTTCTGGAGCTCCGCCGAGTCGCCGGAGGCTACCCTCATCGATGCGAGGGCTGCCTCGCGCAGCTCCACCTTCTCCTCCAGCGAGTGGCACCAGGCCAGGAGCTCCCGAGCCTGCTCCTCTGCAGCCGTTCGCTGCTGGTCAGCCTCCCGAGCTTCCTCAGCAGCCCGAGACCGGGCCTCCCGAGAGGCCACCAACAACGCCTTGGCCTCTGCTGCATCAAGGTCACGCCGACGGCGCGCAAGGGCGATGGCGCCCTCCAGCTCGCACCTCTCTGCAGCCAGGCGCAAGCCCTCGGCCTCAAGGTGCGCGTCTTCATCGGCAAGCTCTTCACCAAGCAGGCTCACTGCGTCAGTCGCCCTTCGAAGGAATCCTTGGCGGAGAGCGCGACGCTCCCAAGCGTGCTCAAGCACGTCTTCCACACCATCATCTGCCCCAAGCAAGCGCCGGGGGCTGCAGGTCAGCGCTCCCCCTCTGGGCTGGGGGCTGGCACCCTCGCGACGGCCGGGCACACCGCATCAGAAGCCCGGCCTGGGGCCAGCCCGACCTCAGGAGAAGAGCGCAGGAAGCGCCTCAACCAATCGCAGTCCACGACCAGGCGAGAAGCCCATGGCAGGTTGGCTATGCCATGAGAAGGCTCGCGAAGGAGGATCGCGAGGTGCGCGGGACCACGATACGCCTCGGGATGGTTCGCCTCTTTGGTCGCCCTCGCCACAAGGGCTCCGCTGCTTGGGGCGCTCGAGGACGATGGAGGGGGCAAAGCCAAAGGGGACGGCTCCTCAGCCGTCTCAGCAAGCTCGGCTGGAAGGGGCCTGCGGAGCAAGGGTCAGTAAGCGCAACGAGAGGATCAGGAGCAGGGAAAGGAGAAGGCTTACTCATCAGTGGCGAAGTACTTTCTGTGCTTCAGCAGGCGACAAGGGTAACCATCGCCCAGGGCCTCCCTTCTCTTCCGGAGAGCCCCAAAGTCCACGCGGAAGCGGCCTAAGAGTCGGGCGCAGGGATCGACCTGCGACGAAGATGGAGTGTCAAGACGATCAGCGTCAGGAGCGCCTGCCTGATGTGTGCCGCCAATCGCCTCCCCAAGAGAAGTAGCTGGAGCCTCAGGGGCCCCAGTCGCAGGCGCGGAGGGCAGCTGTTTGTCACCCTCAGCCTCAGCGGTACGGGCCCCGATAACTACTTCCTCATGAGCCTCGCCTGGTGCCGTCACCACGTCGGGAGCCCCCTCGGCCTCTGGCGCCTCGTACCTCCCTGCTCCGCCACTCGAGGACGAGTCGCCTTGGCCGACTGGAAGGGCAGACACCACCACCGGATTCTCGCGAGACCCCTGAAGGCCGGTGGGGCGCAGCCCCCACTCATCAAAGGCAGGCATCTGCTTCACAAAGTCGACCCTGCTCTGGCAGAGGTACAGCAAGGCCCCTCCCTGCCGGACGCTGCCGGGGTTGGGGTCCCCAGCCAGGGTCAAGAGCGCCGTCTTCAGCACCTCAGGAGCCAGGTCATCTTCCTGGAGCCTCATACTATCCTCGCGCCCACGGAAGGCCCACATCCGACGAGAGTGGCATTGAAGAGGAGCAACGCGGCATAGCAGGAACTCCTTCACCACCTTGGGCGTTGTCATGCCAAGCGACTTTAAGAGCGCGAAGCGGCGCCAGACGAAGACGAGCCGGGGTCTCTCAAGCGCCACCTGGCCCCAGCCCGAATTGGGAACAGCTGGCGAGGACGGCTCCGTTAGCAGGGGGCTGGGCACCCCTGCGTCCACATACAGCCACCGCTCGCGGAACCCAACCGCGGGCAGGGGGAGCTTGAAGTCAATCCCAGTGGCGGCAGTCTCTGGCGCGACAATGAAGCTTACGCACGCCCAGCATTGAGTAGGGTCGACAAGATGCAGCGAGAAGAAGTGGCGCAGCAAGGCAACCAAAGGAGGGATGCCCACCATGGCTTCGCAGACGAAGGCGAAGACCGAAAGGAGGGTGATGCATCCAGGACTCAGATGCAGCATGTGGATCTGATAGTGGGAGAGCACGGCATTGAAGAAATCAAAAAAGGGGGGAACCAGACCTACCCACAGGGCGTCGGCGAAATATGGGACCTCGGTAACTATCCTGCCGATGGAGAAGTGGGACACGGGCCAGGCCGTCGTTCTCCCACATTCATTGAAGATGGTGGCCAGAGCCAAGCTGACCTTACCCAAACCCTCGACGGGGGCCGCCAACGGCGGTGGGCGAGGCGGAGACACGGGATTCTTCGCTCTTCCCTTGTTCGTCGGGGCCATGGCGATAGGAAAGGGGGGGCAAGGATTCGAGATTGAATTGAAAACAGAAACCAGGGCTCGAGCGGAGGAAGGACAGGAAGCGCTCGAGCGATAAAAGGGGAACAGCTGTGTACGACTACGGGTGCGCCTAGCAAGGCGCAAGATAAGGAGGGCATGGGGGAACAGTGCCGCCCACGTCCAATCAACTGCCGCGCGACGCCTAAGGCCGCAGGCTGTTAGGGCCCGCGGCGCTTCGCTCTTGCCCTTCCGCCTCCCTGCACGGCCAAGTCCGGGCGCGCCTTGGGCCCGGGGGCTACTGTCGGCGTTCTGGGAACGGGGGTCCCCAGAATTGCCTGCCTGCGGCGTGGCTCAAAGGGGGGCCCAGCACGGCCCATCTTCACCAACACAAACTCAAGACCCTCGCGAGGGGCCAAGCCTCGCAGGGCGGACGACGCGGAGCTTCCTCAGGCACGGCCTCGTCAGGCTGGCTCACGAGGAGGCGGAGAGATCAAGGCGGGGTACCTCGCGAGGTGCCCGTGATGCAAGCCATGACGACTCAGGGCGCCAGGCGGGTGCCAGCCCGCGCAGCGTCCTCCTTTCCTCTTTGGTGCAAAGGGGGCAAGCGCAGCCACGGAGTACCGAGGCATCAGGCAAAGGTTGCCATTTCGGTGCAACGAGACCAAGACCAGGAGGACTACGAGACGGAGGTCATCATGGGGCCCAAGACGGCGTCATCACCAGAGCTTTGCGCAGGCGAAGACTACTTTTGTCAGGATAGCTGATACTTGCTGTCCCCTTTCAAATTAGCCCGCCATTGTTGGCTCCCTTCCCGCTCAATATTTGGGAAGAGGACCAGGGCCTCTATAAATAGGACCGGCCACCCACGTAGAAAGGGGGTTCAGCTCAGTCTCCTCCAAGGGCTCGACGAGTAGAGAGGAAGTAAGCAGAGAGAAAGAGAGAGATAGAGAAAGGTGGCTGAACTCCTCCCAGCAGTTCATCGCCACAGCCAAGAACAGACCCTCGCGAGGCTGTTCTCCCTTGTATTGTCCATCATCATCAGCCCAAGAGGCAATCCACACACCACACACTAGAGTAGGGTATTACACCACAACGGTGGCCCGAACTAGTATAAACCCTGTGTCCCTTGTGTTGTTCTTTTCATAGCCTTGATCCTAGCTCGGCGGAGGGGTGCAGGTAGGTAGGAGGCGAAATCTCCGCACGCACCCCAGTGTTCGAACCTCAAGGGTCTGCCGGCCCCCGAAATCCGACAGTTCTTGCATGTGTTACAAGGTGTGAAGTTGAGTCGGACTCAATGTGTCGTGGAATTGTCACGGCAGATGTCCTAGTGGAAGGACTTAGTCGTAGGGCCATCGCAACTAAGAAGCTTAAAGGGGTTAATCGGGACAAAGGACACGAGAGGTTTTATACTAGTTCAGCCCCTTACGATGAAGGTAAAAGCCTACGTCTAGTTGTGTTTGGTATTGCTGGGGTTTCGATCACCAAGAGGCTAACTCGCCGGCTTGGTTATCGATCTCTTGTTTCTTGCCCTAAGCCGCCACCGGGTCGTCCCCTTATATACACGGGTTGACGCCTGGTGGCCTACAGAGTCCCGGTCGGCTCATAAATCGTGTCCGGCTCGGTGACTTATTTTACATGCCTTTCTTTACAAGTCTTTCCTTACATACGGTGGTTTACAATGTTGGGCCTTAAGCCGCCTTTAGGCCTTTTAGGCCTTCTATAAGATTTGATAAACTATCATCTTAATGTTTACTGGGCTTCCTTTGTAACCTGCCATTGGGGCTGACCCGGCCCCTCCTGGGCGGGTTATAACTAATAGCTATATCCCCAACATTAGGCCCCAGGTTGACTTTGAACTTTGTTCTTTGTCAATCTTCAACATTTAGACAAAATCCATCTTCTTATCCTCGCAGAAGTTTTTGTAACCCGCCATGACATCATCTCTTGAAAACGCAAAAAACTTTTATGACGTCATCTCCCAACGGATCTTAATCTTTAATGCCTTCCGAGAATCGAGGCATCCATCTAGTTAGATAACCATTATTCGGCTCTTCCTCGATTTTCGAGCCCGTTTGTTCACCTTTTCCCTTATAAATAGGCACGCCCCAGCCTTCCTCATTCTTCTCTCTCTCTCCATCTTCCTCTCGCAACCCTCCTGCTGCTCGAGCTTCGCCGCCGTCGCGCTTCACCTCCGTCTCCATCGACCTTGGCCGCTGCATCAACCCGAATCGGTCCAGAGAATGGCGGCGACCTCCGCAGAAGATCCGTGGTTGTAAGTGCTCACCTTCCTGCTCCACAGATCCGCATTAGGGTTTCTGCGTGTTCTTCTTAGTTCATCACGGTTTCCTTGTAGTTCTTCTACTACGGCTTCTTCTTGATCCAAAGAGAACATGTGTTCATGCGGTAGTTGTTTTGTGCCCCTTCTCGATACCAACAGATCCCTTTCTCTGGTTCAAAGGCCTCATTAGAGCCCATGAACTCATCTGAACTAGATTTTTAGGTCTAGGATATTTTCCATTTTGAATGACCCTTTGATCCAGAATAATATCAAGAAATTAGGAAAGTTGTTTGCTTCAACACTTAGCCAATTCTGTCTCTGAATTTCCTTCAAATGTCTGTAGTCATGGCGGCTTATGTCACCGGCTTACTTTTCCCTTATATGACATTAGCCCCTACTTAAGCCGCCATTACCTATTTGCACCATCATAATTTAACTATTAATTTCACCATTGAATTGAACCGGCATGTTGCCTTTCTTTCAGTTCGTTTTTGAACATCATGCCGTCCAAAGCGCCGACCATCTGCAACTGGGTCCCCTTAACTGTGACTGGCGAACGTTTGAAGGAGTTCTTCCCCATAGGATTTTTGCCAGGAAAAAATGTCATGTCTTACCATGCACCTGACCCGGACGAAGAACGGCCCAATCCACAAAATGGTGAAGTCATTGTCTTTACTCACCACATGAACCATGGCTTTTCGCCGCCCGACTTAAAGTTCTTCAGAGATGTCCTCCATTTTTTCAAACTCCATCCTCAAGATATCGGGCCCAATTCCATATTTAATATCTGCAACTTCCAAGTACTCTGTGAAGTGTACCTTCGGGAAGAGCCGACCGTGGACCTCTTTAGAGAATATTTTTATCTGAACCGGCAAAACGAGTGCACCAACGGCCTTAGCTTGGAGCTTGGAGGCATCTCAATTCAGCATCGGCAGGGCACTGTCTTCCCCCTCATAGTCTTGCCAAGTCATCCAAAAGACTGGAATCAGACTTGGTTTTATTGTCAAGACATCTCACCAGCAAACGAACATCCACTGTCAGGTTATCACTCAGAGCGTCTTGACTCCAAATTTGCACTTCCTGACAAACTCACTGCTGCTGAACGAAAGAAGTTGATACCATCCATCAAAAGGATTAATGCTTTGTTGGGGAACGGGTTAACCGGAGTTGATCTGACCCGCTGCTGCATCTCATGGCGGGTTATCCCTCTAAGCCTTCGATCAAAATTGATGTACGAGTATGGTGGAGGCCCAGATGACTCTCTTCGTCATAGCTCCGTTCAATTAACAGAAGAAGATATTGTTTCAATGTCAACCCTTCTAGTGAACGTAAAATACGAAGACTGCAGCATCGTCGGGTTAAACCCCTTCTACAAGCTTAACCCGGTGCCAGAAGTAAGGAAACTCTCATCTCTCTCCTTTGTATTTTTCCCAGTCGTATTGTTTAATACTTACCTGACCTTTTATCTTGTTTTTACCTGTCTGCAGGCAAAATCTGATTTCTGGAAAGTTAAATATGACCACGAAGCTGCCAAGAATGTGAGAGCCGCCGCCATAAATGCCAAGAAAACAACCTAGAGGTCGAAAAAGAAGAAGAAAAGCACTGCTGAAGATTTGATGAAGCTTGACGATACTTCTGAGTCGGAGGTAGCCCTTGACTCCCTTGGCCAACTTTTTAATAATCTTGTTAACACTGATCATTACCAGGATGACACTGGGGCCAGTCAGGCTGTGGAAGAAGAGGTAACTAATTCCTCCGACTCAGCCCATTTGCCAAGACAGAAACTTTGAGTCGTAACCCGGAAAGTAAGGTTTTCACACCCTTTGGCTTATCTGGACCCTCACTTTCGTTTGAAAAAGCATCAACATGAGAGCCGCCGTCAAGCCCGGACCGAAGACGAACCAGCTGTTGTTCTTCAACAAACTCCTCAAAAACGCTAGAATGAGGTTTATTTCTTTGTCTTTGACTTTCTGTTAATGGATCTCCTCCCTTGCATTACTTACTTTGTCTTATCTTTGCAGGAGGTATCTCGCTCTTCTGGCGACTCATCACAGACCCAGTTTCCGGCCTTCAAGACTGCCCCTGGGTAAGGCAAAAATCCTCTTTCCTCCGTGTTTTTCAAACTGTATCCTTATATTGACAGTCCTATAATATTTCTCTTAGTGGTCAAGCTAAGTCTAAGAAGGCCAAGGTAATTAAGCCGGTGGAAGACCCGCCAGTCCTTGCACCTGAACCGGCAAGGCCACCTTCTCCTCCATCAATTGAAACTCCAGAAGACCCGCTTGTCAATGCAGAAGCAAATCCTCCTGAGCCGTTGGCTGATGATGCCACCGTTAACCCTTCCACAAATGGACCATCGAGCTCGGCCAACCCACCATCACCGTCTGCGTAAGACATTTTGATCACCAGGAGCCGCTTTGTTGAGCCGGGGAATCCCACCGTGTTGGCTCGTCACACGGTGAAACAAGAGGCATTGGAGAGGCAGAAAGTGCGCTTTGATGTTTCACATTATGACCATCTGAACGCCAACGATATTTTATCCGGCTATCTCAGCCATGTGCACTCCAGTCCCGACTCAGAGATCGAAATGGTCAAACAGCTGCAGCTGAAATATGAGGTATGTTCTTCCGGCTTACTTATATTCCGCCAGCCCCCAAGTCTTCAGATTATGAGAGAACCGGGATGATCTGTAGACTTTATGATATAGGCTAAGACTTTGATCTTTGAAACTATTCTTGAGTTCAATAAAGTAGAACAAAACTTCACCTGTAGTCCCCAAGGGCCGGTTTATTTGATCATAAATGAGCCGTTACTTTAAATTTTGATAATTGTGTTGTACCGTATCCAAAGAACTTTGTAATCCGGCTTAACCTTGAGAAACTTGCTGAATAGCATACATTAGCCCCCAAGTGCCAAGTGATGTTACTTTGTAAAGTGCTTGGGACTTAAAGTATGTTTGTAGAGTCATAAGAAATTGTTTTGGCATACATTAGCCCCCAAGTGTCAAGTGGTTTTGTAAAGTACTTGAGACTTGAATCTTGACTGTTGAACCTGAATTGAAATCTTGACTCATCTGTGTATGTTTTTTTTGCAGAATGCCTTATCTGAACTGAGCTCGCAACTAACTGATGCGAAGACCCGGCTGGCGGATCAGGAGGCAGAAATCAAGTCTGCTAACTCCAAATTGCAAGTAAGTCTCTCTGAGACAGAAAAATTAAAAACCAGCTTTATTGCCAAGAAGAAAACCTGGGCGGAAGAAAAAACGCTTCTGGCACAACGCGCTGAGAAGGCCGAAGCAGCCCTTGAAGAGGTTTCAATGGAGCTCACCGGTTTAAAGGGCCGAGTGTCTCAAATGGTGGCCGCCATCTTTGGTAAGCCATATGTATTTGATCTTGTGTACTTTTTTGCTGATCCGGAATATAATCCGCCAGCTGACTCTTTGTGTACAAAATATGTGGAGGCCCACGAAGCAAGAATCTGAGCCAAGACCCTATGATTAAAATGAAGGCAGTGTATACCTTAGTGGAGCAATTGTATATTGGCGCACAACGGGCACTTTCCGCTATCTCTCCTGCCAATCAAGGACCCAAGCGGCTCAGTGATGTCTTAAAGAAGCTATCAATCCTACCCGCCAGGTTCCAAGAAGTGAAGCGCTCCTGTGCTAGAGCCGGAGCTTTGACTGCCCTGAGCCGCTCCAAGGCTTGGGTGCCAGATCTAGACCCGGCGGACGTAGCCAGAGGGTATCCTACCGTGAAGGAAGACGGATCTCCCTTTGAACAAGATGACTTCATGGCTTGCGTGCGCGGAGTCCGACCTCAGGCGACTATTCTTGGAGATGAAAACAATATCGACAAGTATCAGCCGGGTTTTGATGTGGAAAATAAGAAGATGGCAACTCCCTCATACAAGGTGATAGATTTAATCCTGCCTGTTCATGAAAATACATTTGCTCCGGAAGTTGATCCGGCCGGCCTGATTGACGAAGAAGCAGAATTTGTCGCCGTGAATGGTTTTGATTGGTCAGAACCCAGCTTCCAACCAGCAGAGGGCGGTGAACCGGCGAGGGAGGAGTAATAACCATATTCATCGGCTTATAAAAGCCTTGTAATAGATTAGCTATGAAAACATTGCATGCTTTCCCTATGCCATCGCGCATAAAACACATGTGTGTGATTCTGTGTTTCCTTGATATCAATATATGCATCATATTTATGGTTGTCCCTGTAATACTTCAGCTCTATTCCTGTAGATGAGAGAAAAAACTGGCTTGGCGGCTTAGTACCGAACGGGTTAGAACACCCGGCTTATAGCCAATATTTCGACCATAGTAGAAAACAGAAACAAACATAAAAAGAGAAAACAAGGCTGAAATAACCCGTTGATTAATACAGGAGGCAATTGCGCATAAACAATAGCCATATTTGTACCTTTGATCTCCAGACCACCGGTTTAAATAACCCGGATGATGAAGTTGATAATCCAATATTCTTTGAGAAGTCAATGCTTCTGAATACTTAATGATTATCAGACCTTTGTGGCTTGTTGTCAAATAGTCCAGCCAGCGAAAGGGACCATGCTGAATATTTATGAAATTGAGACAACAAAAAACTAGAAGGCAAATAACAGGTGGTAAATAAAATTAACCTTGTACTTAAAGGTTGGGGGTTTCTGATTCAAATACGATCAGTAAAACGGACCAAAGGGGTTAAGCTAAGGTTCGAATACTACCATATAGCCCCCAGTGGCTTTGGCATTGCACTGATCAAGAGGGTACCGACAGCTATGTTCTCTTTGGTTCGAATACGACCTATGTTTGAACAGGAAACCCCCAAATGACCTTGAGAGGTTTTTAACGACCCTGATTCGAATACATTCCAAGTCGGACCCAAAAGGGGTTAAGCTATGATTCGGATACGATCAGGAAGCCCCCTAATGAGTTTGGCCTTGAGCCGATCAAGAGGGTTACAACAGCTATGTTCTCTTTGGTTCGAATACGACCTATGTTTGAATAGGAAGCCCCCAAGTGACCATGATAGTTGCAGCTAGATTCGAATACGATCTTGAGCCGGACCAAAAAGGTTTAGACTTGATTCAAATATGATCAGCTCCTTAATAGTCATTTGAAAATAAGAAACAACAAAGATGTGTAATCTTTGAAAAGAAAAGAGATCGATGGTCCTGCTTTATTCCTTATCATAGTATATAAAATGCTAAAGTATGTACATGATGAGAGCCAGTGGCTCAGGTGTAGTATGGCCGAAGCTGAGCAATGTTCCATGGACGGCGTGTCTCCTCTTCTGACTTACGTTAATCTTTGTGTTCTCGAACGTCAATGAGGTAATATGACCCGTTGTTTAAGTTCTTGCTGACCACAAAGTGTCCTTCCCAAGGTGGGGATAACTTGTGTGCATCTAACAGATCCTGGATGAGCCGGAGCACCAGGTCACCTTCCTAAAGAGTCCTGGACTTAACCCGGCGGCTGTGATAACGACACAGGTCCTGTTGATAAATTGCTGATCGAGCCGCTGCTAAGTCTCTTTCCTCATCTAACAAGTCAAGTGCATCCTGTCTGGCTTGTTCATTATTAGCTTCAACATAAGCCGCCACATGGGGCGAGTCATGACGGATGTCACTAGGCAACACTGCTTCTGCTCCATACACCATGAAGAAAGGTGTGTAACCTGTAGACCTGTTAGGTGTGGTGTTGATACTCCACAACACCGAGGGTAATTCCTCTACCCAACAACCCGGCATTCGCTGTAAGGGAACCATAATTTGGGGTTTGAGACCTTTTAAAATTTCCTGATTTGCTCTCTCAGCTTGATCATTGGAATGAGGATGAGCTACAGCAGAAACATCAAGCCGAATATGCTCACGTTGACAAAACTCCTCCATAGCCCCTTGGGATAGATTAGTGCCATTGTCAGTGATAATGCTGTGTGGAAAACCAAAATAGAAGATCACCTTTTTCATGAACTGAACCGCCGTGGCCGCATCACACTTACTCACCGGCTCTGCCTCAACCCACTTTGTGAATTTATCAACTGCCACTAAAAGATGTGTCTTTTTATCCTTAGACCTTTTGAAAGGTCCAACCATGTCAAGCCCCCAGACCACAAACGGCCAAGTGATTGGAATCATCCGTTGCTCTTGAGCCGGCACATGTGCTCGTCGTGCGAATTTTTGACATCCATCACATCTACTGACCAGATCCTCTGCATCAGCGTGAGCCATCAACCAGTAAAAACCGTGACGAAAAGCCTTGGCCACCAGAGATTTTGACCCGGCGTGATGACCACAGTCGCCTTCATGGATATCACGAAGTATTTCTTGGCCTTCTTCAGGGGAAACACATCGCTGAAATGCTCCAGAGACACTGCGATGGTATAGTTCTCCATCAGAAATCGTCATTGACTTAGACCGTCGGGTTATCTGTCGAGCCAGGATCTCATCCGCTGGGAACTCTCCCCGGGTCATGTAAGCCAAGAACGGCACTGTCCAATCTGGGATGACATGAAGAGCCACCACCAACTGTGCCTCCGGGTCAGGAACGGCTAGATCTTTTTCTGTGGGTAATTTAACAGACGGGTTATGCAAAACATCCAAAAAGGTGTTAGGTGGCACCGGCTTACGCTGAGATCCCAACCGGCTTAAAGCATCAGCCGCTTCGTTCTTCCTACGGTCAATGTGCTCCACTTGATAACCTTTAAAATGCCCTGCAATAGCATCAACTTCACGGCGATAAGCCGCCATAAGAGGATCTTTGGAATCCCACTTTCCTGATACTTGTTGAGCCACTAAATCTGAGTGCCAAGACACCGGACCCGGCTCACGCTCATCTCTTTGGCCATTCGAAGACCATGCAGCAAGGCTTCATATTCTGCTGCATTGTTAGTGCAAGGAAACATCAGCCGCAACACATAACAAAATTTGTCACCTCGAGGGGAGGTTAAAACAACTCCATCCCCGAGCCTTCCAGTTGTCTGGACCCATCAAAGTGAATAGTCCAATATGTGTTGTCTAGTTTCTCTTCCAGCATCTGCATCTCTGTCCAGTCATTCATAAAATCAACCAGTGCTTGAGACTTGATCGCAGTACGTGGTACATACTTCAACCCATGAGACCCAAGCTCAATGGCCCACTTGGCGACTCGTCTAGTGGCTTCTCTGTTTTGAATGATGTCTCCCAAAGGAGCAGAGCTAACCACAGTGATTGGGTGACCCTGAAAATAATGTTTAAGCTTCCGGCTCGCCATGAACACCCCATATACGAGCTTCTGCCAATGTGGATATCGTTGTTTGGATTCAATTAACACCTCACTGACGTAGTAAACCGGCCGTTGAACCGGATGTTCCTTGCCAACCTCCTTGCGCTCCACCACAATTGCCACACTAACAGCTCGTGAGTTGGCGACTACGTATAACAACAGCGGCTCTTTCTCAACTGGAGCAGCAAGGACCGGCGGCTCAGCAAGCTGTGTCTTCGGATCCTCAAAAGCAGAGTTTGCAGCATCGCTCCAAACAAAATCATCCGTTTTCTTCATCATCTGATACAAAGGCATCGCCTTCTCCCCTAACCGGCTTATGAACAGGCTCAAAGTAGCAACACGACCCGCCAGCCGTTGAACGTCATTGATGCATGTTGGTTTGGCCAGGGATGTGATTGCCTTAATCTTCTCCGGGTTAGCTTCAATACCTCGGTTGGACACCAAAAAACCCAAAAGCTTGTCGGCTGGGAGTCCAAAAACACACTTAGCCGGGTTAAGCATCATTTTGTATACCCGGAGGTTATCAAAGGTCTCTTTCAGATCTGCGACCAGGGTTTCCTCCTTCCTGGATTTTACCACTATATCATCCACATAAGCATGAACATTACACCCAATCTGATTGTGAAGACAATTCTGCACACACGTTGGTAAGTCGCCTGGGCACTCTTAAGCCCAAAAGGCATAGACACATAGCAGAAAGCTCCAAACGGAGTGATAAAAGTTGTCTTCTCCTGATCTTTGATTGCCATCTTGATTTGATGATAACCTGAATAAGCATCCAAGAAACTCAAATGTGTGCAACCCGCCGTAGCATTGATGATCTGATCAATACGGGGGAGGGCAAAAGGGTCAGCTGGACAAGCCTTGTTTAAATCGGTGTAATCCACACACATACGCCAGGTGCTGTTCTTTTTTAGTACAAGCACCGGGTTGGCTAACCACTCTGGGTGAAAGACTTCCACAATGAACCCGGCCGCCAAGAGCTGGGCCACCTCTTCTCCAATGGCCTTGCGCCTTTCTTCATTGAACCATCGGAGAAACTGTCTAACAGGTTTAAACTTTGGATCAATATTGAGAGTGTGCTCAGTGAGTTCCCTCGGGACACCCGGCATGTCGAAAGGTTTCCATGCAAAGATGTCCCGTTTCTCACGGATGTACTCGATGAGCGCGCTTTCCTATTTCGGATCCAAGTTTGCACTGATGATGAACTGCTTGGATGAGTCGCCAGGCACAAAGTCAACCATCTTGGTGTCATCAGCTGATTTGAACTTCAACACAGGCTCATTCTCCGTTGTTGGTTTCTTTAAAGACGTCATGTCTGCCAGGTCAACATGATCCTTATAAAACTTTAACTCCTCTGTTGCACAAAAAGACTCAGCATAGGAAGCATCACCTTCTTCACACTCCAAGGCTATTTTCTGGCTTCCATGTACTGTAATGGTGCCCTTATAACCCGGCATCTTGAGCCGCAAATACACATAACACGGCCGAGCCATGAACTTGGCATAAGCCGGCCGTCCAAATAGAGCATGATATGGGATTTTGATCTTAACCACCTCAAAGGTTAATTGTTCTGCTCTGGAGTCATACTCATCCCCAAAGGCTACTTCCAGTTCAATCTTACCAACTGGGTATGCGGATTTGCCAGGTACCACACAGTGAAAAATAGTGTTGGATTGCTTAAGACTCTTATCAGTCAACCCCATCCGACGGAACGTCTCATAGTATAGGATGTTGATGCTGCTGCCTCCATCCATGAGTACCTTAGTGAATTTATATCCACCAACCTGAGGCGCCACTACCAAGGCCAAGTGACCCGGATTATCAACCCGGGGTGGGTGATCCTCTCTGCTCCACACAATAGGCTGCTCTGACCAATGTAAGTAACGTGGAATCACCGGCTCAACGGCATTGACGGCCCTCTTGTGAAGCTTCTGGTCCCTCTTACATAAACTAGTAGTGAACACATGGTATTGCCCACTATTCAGCTATTTTGGGTTGCTCTGATATCCGGACTATTGCTGCTGATTACTTTGGCCGGGTTGTGGATTATATCCTCCTTGGTTACCAGGATGGCCCTGACCGTGGAATCCTCCTCCACCTGATCCGGCGCCAGGGCCATGAAAACCGCCCCCACCTGAACCACCGCCTGGGACATGACCTCCATCGAATGCATTTGAATTTTTAAATGCCTTCATGATTGTACAATCCTTCCATAGGTGGGTGGCTGGCTTCTCCCGGGTGCCGTGTCTTGGACAAGGTTCATTCAATAGTTGCTCAAGGGTAGGACCTGACCCGCCCGACCGAGGGGGTTGCTTGCCCTTGCGTCGTTGATTGCCGCCCTGCGCATTGGTGTTAGCAACAAATTCATCAGCCTTACGTTTATTACCTCCTTGATTTGCCGGGTTATGCTGGTGACCCTTGTCGTTGCCGTTTTTCTTTCCCTTTGCTGTATTTTCTTCGTCAGACACCAGGTCCTTAGTACTATCAGAATCAACATACTTGCTGAGAGCCGCCATCAACTGGCCCATGTCATTGCATTCACGCTTGAGCCGCCCCAACTTCTGCTTCAGAGGTTCAAAACGGCAGTTTTTCTCCAACATCAAGACTGCTGAGCCGACATCCATCTTATCAGATGAATGTATTATCTCCTTGACCCGACGCACCCAATGGGTTGTAGATTCACCATCCTCTTGTTTAGAACTAGTTAGGTCCACAATCGACATAGGCTGTTTACACATGTCCTTGAAGTTCTGGATGAACCGGGCCTTCAATATCGCCCATGAGCCGATAGAATTGGGTGGCAACCCCTTCAACCAAGTACGAGCTATTCCATCCAACATCATAGTGAAATACTTAGCCATTGCTGCGTCGCTGACCTCCAACAACTCCATAGCCATCCCATAAGTCTCAATCCAAGCCTCAGGATGCAAGTCGGCCGTGTAATTAGGCATCTTATGAGGCCCCTTGAAGTCTTTTGGAAAACGCTCATTACGTATGGCCGGCACCAGGCAAGGGACACCTCTGGTTCTTGTGGCCACTCCTGCCTCGACCGAGGTTGCTGGATAAGCCGGAAAAGTCTGATGATCTGCCTGCTCTGCTGCCAGTTGAACCACTCGCTCAGCCTCTTATCGGATCCTCTCCTGATTCGCCAAGTTAAGGGCTCCAGCCTACACCGGCTCATACCTGTGTGGCCGGTTGCGGCGTTGAGCATTTCTTGACATGTCAGGTGAATCCATATGGCTACTGTAGCTTGGGCTCCGGCTCGGGCGGGGAGTTGAATGGATCCTGTCTCGACTGTAGGAGTACGCATCCTGTTGTGCCAGAGTTGTTTGAAGAAGTTCTCTCACCCTTCGCGTTTTGACCGCCGCCGGCGAGTCACCTTCCATCGGGAGAGCCACCAAATGAGCCGATGCTGCAATGAGGTTTTCCAAGGGATTGGAGAAGTGAACCGACGGTGTTGGTACATAATGAGGTGGAACGGTATGTACATGAGGTGGTTCCATGGCGCGCGGTTGAACCGGCTCCCCGGGTGTTGTGATCCGATTTGCCTTCGGCGGGTTGCTTGTCCCAGCTCCGGGTGTATGAAAAAGGTTCCTAGGATTCAGCGTCAGAGGTAGACGCGATGGAGTTTTCTGATGCCTTCTTCTCATGACCTCGTTTGATGCGTTCAGATCCACCGAGAGCCGGAAAGACTCTGCTTGGAGCTGTTGAGCACGAACGTCCAAAGCCGCCCGCTCTGCTGCCATCCTGACCTCCTCTGCTGCTAGATTTTCCTTAGCTTGTACCATCTCCTCACGTACGCATGCTACCTCTGCGTCATGCTGGGCTTTATCCACCGGTTCTACCATGGCAGTCAACAGAGTCGTCAGTTTATCCATGAGGTCCATTAGAATCTGAGCCGGGGGCGCGCAGGGTCTCCTGACCCAGCTGCGGCCGACCCGGTAGTTGTTGCCGCTGCTACTGTGGAGTTTTGCCCGGGCTGTGTTCCTGCCATGAAGACTCCGGCCCAATTGGGCGGCTCAAGGGGGTCCGGAATACTGCTGCCATCGGAACAGCCCCCGAGCATGCCGTCTTGCAGCTGATACAAAGAGTCTGTCTCGGCCGTTGATGATGTAGTGTCAGAACAAACGGCCGTCTCACCGCCATCCACCGATCCTTCAGAGTACTCACCACCGTGGACGTAGCCTACGAAAGCATGCTTCACAACAGATTGAACACGGGTGGTCCTCGCGTGCTGAGCCGTCTCGATGAGGTTGGTGTGGACGTCCGGCTTAGGGCCTGACTCGCCGATCCGACCGATGAAGACATGAATTCCGCCGAAGGGGACCCGGTACCCGTACTCAATTGAGCTGGCCTCGGGGCCCCATCCTTCGTCGTTGATGTAGAGCTTGCCGAGACGACTCTTGGTCATCCGGCCCACAACGTATCCCTTGAACCCTTCGAAGTTGCCCTTCAAGAACTCAAATCCACCGTGTGCTGGCCCCACGGTGGGCGCCAACTGTCGTGGAATTGTCACGGCAGATGTCCGTGTGGAAGGACTTAGTCGTAGGGCCATCGCAACTAGGAAGCTTAAACGGGTTAATCGGGACAACGGACACGAGAGGTTTTATACTAGTTCGGCCCCTTACGATGAAGGTAAAAGCCTACGTCTAGTTGTGTTTGGTATTGCTGGGGTTTCGATCACCAAGAGGCTAACAAACCGGCTTGGTTATCGATCTCTTGTTTCTTGCCCTAAGCCGCCACCGGGTCGTCCCCTTATATACACGGGTTGACTCCTGGTGGCCTACAGAGTCCCGGCCGGCTCATAAATCGTGTCCGGCTTGGTGACTTCTTTTACATGCCTTTCTTTACAAGTCTTTCCTTACATATGGCGGTTTACAATATTGGGCCTTAAGCCGCCTCTAGGCCTTTTAGGCCTTCTGTAAGATTTGATAAACTATCATCTTAATGTTTACTGGGCTTCCTTTATAACCCGCCATTGGGGCTGACCCGGCCCCTCCTAGACGGGTTATAACTAACAGCTATATTCCCAACACAATGCGTGACCACTGCAGAAGATAGAGAGAAAATGAAAATCATTCCCTATGCCCCAGCCATAGGTTTTATCATGTATGAAATGATGTGTACTAGACCTAATGTGTGCCTTGCTATTAGTTTAGCAGGGAGGTACCAAAGTAATCCAGGAGTGGATCACTGGACAGCGGTCAAGAACATCCTGAAATACCTGAAAAGGATGATACGTCTCCAACGTATCTATAATTTTTTATTGTTCCATGCTACTATATTATCTGTTTTGGATGTTAATGAGCTTTATTTTACACTTTTATATTATTTTTGGGACTAACCTATTAACCCAAGGCCCAGTGCAAATTGTTGTTTTTGCCTATTTCAGTGTTTTGTAGAAAAAGAATATCAAATGGAATCCAAACGGACTGAAACCTTCGGGAACGTGATTTTTGGAACAAACATGATCCAGAGGACTTGGAGTGGATGTCAAGAAACGAAGGAGGAGTCCACGAGCCAGGGGGTGCGCCTACCCCCCTGAGCGCAGTTCATCCCTCTACATCTTGCGGTTCTCGATCCCAGTGACAAAAAGGGAAACGACACGTATTGTATTGTTGCCCTCGAGGATAAAAAGATGGGGTTTATATCATATTGCTTGAGTTCATCCCTCTACATCATGTCATCTTACCTAATGTGTTACTCTGTTCTTATGAACTTAATACTCTAGGTGCATGCTGGATAGTAGTCGATGTGTGGAGTAATAGTAGTAGATGCAGGCAGGAGTCGGTCTACTTGTCACGGACGTGATGCCTATATACATGATCATGCCTAGATATTCTCATAATTATTCGCTTTTCTATCAATTGCTCGACAGTAATTTGTTCACCCACCGTAATACTTATGCTATCTTGAGAGAATCCACTAGTGAAACCTATGGCCCACGGGTCTATTTTCCATCATATAAAGTTTCCAATCTATTTTATTTTGCAATCTTTACTTTCAATCTATATCATAAAAATACCAAAAATACTTATCTTATTATTATTATCTCTATCAGATCTCACTCTCATAAGTGACCGTGAAGGGCTTGACAACCCCTTTATCGCGTTGGTTGCGAGGTTCTTATTTGTTTGTGTAGGTACGAGGGACTTGCGTGTGGCCTCCTACTGGATTGATAGCTTGGTTCTCAAAACTACTTTGCTGCATCACCCTTTCCTCTTCAAGGGAAAACAAACGCAGTGCTCAAGAGGTAGCAAGAAGGATTTCTGGCATCGTTGCCGGGGAGTCTACGCACAAGTCAAGACATACCAAGTACCCATCACAAACTCTTATCCCTCATATTACATTATTTGCCATTTGCATCTCGTTTTCCTCTCCCCCACTTCACCCTTGCCATTTTATTCGCCTTTTTCCTTCCACCTTCTTCCCGTATGTATCTTTATTTGTGTTTCCATGTGCCTTCCATTTGCTTGTATCTTTGCTTGCTAAAAATCTATTTATATGGATCCAGTTAAAGTGTTCTACTTGGATCATCTTCAATCCTTATGCGCTCATGCTGAAACCCCAACTAGCCTAGTTGATGGGAAATCTTTAGGTGAGCATGCTCATTTTGTGCGTCACCATTTGTCTGAAAAAGGGAGACTCTTATGGGATCAAATAAACATATTGATGTGTTATGCTTGTAATCTTTGTGAAATTTGTGATTTTACTTGTTGCTCTAAGAACCCTAAAAACACCTCCCCTACCTATGTGAGTTTAATGATAATGAAATCTTATCTTTTATGCAAAGGGTGTTTATAGTTACTACGATATCGAACAAATTGAAGAATTTGTTGCTTTTAAGGGTGCTTATGAAGTTGCTTCTTTGATTGAAAAGTATGATATTACTCTCTACGAATCTGAAAATTTTGACATACTTAAAGATTGCTATGAAAACTATGCTCAAAATGTGTATGTCAAAGAATTTATTGAAAGAATGACCATTGAAAATAATGATATGCATGAATCTATAGATAATTATGATTCCGATGATTTGATTGAAATATCCCTTGATGAACATGATGCCATTATTTATGAAGATGAATTTGCTATAGTTCCTTACACTACAAAAAAAGACACATCCGTGACATTTTGGGTCGAACGAATTTTTTTTCTGTCATACATATGACACTTCTATGACGATAATTGTGACAAAACCCGGTATCGTAATAGATGTGGTGGGCTCCTACTTCTATGACAAAAAATCATGATAGAAAATGGGCTTTTCATCCTGGGCGGGCCGGAACCGCAGCTGCATGACATTCTTTGGGCCGTCCATGACGGAAAAAACCATGGTAGAAGCGAGGGGGAGGAAAATTTCAGGGAGTTCCCGGTTACGGTGGGAGGTAGGGGGCCGAGCGATGCGCGTTTCTCTCGTACACATACGTGCGTGTGTGCGAGGCATTGGCTCTAACTGAACCCGAGCGAGGCGTTGGGCTCTAACTGAACCCGAGCGATTGCACTGCAGGCTACGCGTTACTGAACCCGAGCGATCGATCAATGGCTGTTAACTGAACCCGATCGAGCGATTCCTTCGCTACTGCTGCTAACTGAAGCCGATCGATGGGATGAACAGTGAGCGTTTGCGGGGGGTTTGGATGAACAGTGAGCGGTGGCGTTGCCTCTAGATGAACAGGACCCCGTGGTGTGGTGGAGGTCTAGATGAACAGTAGACGGTGGAGGGGTGTCCATGGAGGGGTGGATGAACTGGACCCCGTGGTGTGGAGGGCTGAATGAACAATAGACAGTGGAGGGGTGGTTGAACAGGACCCCGTGGTGTGGAGGGATGGATGAACAGTAGACGGTGGAGGGGTGCCCGTGGAGGGGTGGTTGAACAGGACCCCGTGGTGTGGAGGGCTGGATGAACAGTAGACGGTGGAGGGGTGGTTGAACAGTAGCCGGTGGAGTAGCGCGCGGTGGAGGCTAGATGAACAAGAGCCCGTGGAGGCTGGAGGAGGTCGACCGTGGAGATGAACAGTATCCCGTGGAGTCTCGTTTTGCGGTACGCCACACCCCTCCCGATGAACAGGACCCCCGTTTCGACCGTAGCACTCCAACACAAGTCCGTTTCCTCCGTTTTGCGGTACGCCAGACCCCTCCCAATGAACAGGACCCCCGTTTCGAACGTGGCCGGTCAAACACAAGGTCGTTTCCTCTGTTCTGCGGTACGCCAGGCCTTGTTTCCATCGCCTGTTCTGTCCAAGCCCTCCCGATGAACACGACGCATTCCGTTGCCTCCCCATGAACACGACGCATTCCGTTGCCTCCCCATGAACACGATGACGACGCTGTTTCTCCGTTCCGACCCAGCCATGTACACGAGCCGTCGCCGTACGTATGCGCGATTAGGCGTTCGAGACCCCGCCCGTATGTACACATACATGGCCGTATTTTGTTTCTTGCACCCTGGCCGTTGTACGTACGTGTAAATGCTACGTGCGTGCCTCTACTACGACACATGCGCGCCTCTACATCGACCAGTATGTACGTACACGTTCGCGACCAGAATGACAACGCTACGTACGCTTCGACCAGGTGGGTCCCGACTGTCAGGCACTTCCTTGCCTGCGAAGATGTAGCTGGTCGGTCCCAGCAGTCAGGGGGCGAATCGTTTTGGTTTTTTTTGCCCGGACGCACTTCCTTGCGTGCGAAGATGTAGCTGGTGGGTCCCAGCGGTCAGGGGAATCTTTTTTTCACGAAATACGTTCGGTGGGTCCTGCTGTCAGGTGGAGGAATAATTATTTTGCACGTAATAAGGAGGCACTTCCTTGCTGCGGCCGTGGACCCAGCTGTCAGCCTCTCCACGTATAGTCCACGTCCGATGGAAGCCGTTCCTTGACCACGTTGACCACACCGCGTCGAGAGCACCAGGGCGGTGGACGATGGCGAGGCCTAGGAAGGGGACGACGCGGAGCCGGGGAAGACGCGGCAGTGGATGCCCACGTGTAGAGGAGTACGAGGGTTCACTGGTTCACTGCGGTGTGAGGCTGCCGTCGCCACAGAATAACAGGGGTTGTGGGTGAGTAGAGGGATGACCTGGCCAGCGGTGGGAGTAGTAGGGGCGGTGAGCCTCCGCCACATCACAGCCGGCCACGGGAGGTAGGAGCACGAGGCACGACCGGCGCTGGTTTGGGCGGCTGGAGCAAGAAGACCAGAGGTTGAAGAAGCACTACGGCCGTTGGATGGACATCGTACGGTCACTGGAGCTAGAATCGTGCATATTGACTAAGTTGACAAAGCCCTCCGTCCCCGTCAACTTAGTAGGCCCACAAGTCAGCCTCCCACCAAGGTGGGTCCCAGCTAGCAAGGGGGTATTCATTTTTTTAGCGTAATAAGGAGGCACTTCCTTGCATGTGAAGATATAGCTGGTGGGTCCGAGCTGTCAGCGGTGGTAACATTTTTTCGCGAAATACAGAGGCCCTTTCGGTGGGTCCCTGATGTCAGGTGGAGGAATCATTATTTTGCGCGTAATAAGGAGGCATTTCCTTGCGTGCGGCCGTGGACCCAGCTGTCGGCCTCTCCATGTACAGTCCACTTCAGATGCATGTCGGTCGTTGACCACGTTGACTAGGCCGCGCCGAGAGCACCAGGGCGGTGGACGACGGTGAGGCCTAGGAAGGGAACGACACGGAGGCAGGGAAGACTCGGCAGTTGTTTCCCATGCGGAGGGGAGTATGACTATACGAGGGTTTACTGGTTCGTCTGCCGTCGCTGGAGAATAACAGCAGGTGTGGGTGAGTAGAGGGATGGCTAGGCCAGCGATGGGAGTACGGTGGGGCGGTGAGGCCTGCGCGGCAACAGAGCCGGCCGCGGGGAGGAGGGAGCAGGCAGTCCCGCCGGCGCCTGTTTGAGCGGCTGGAGCAGGAAGAGAAGAGATTGAAGAAGCACGACGGCCGTTGGATGGCCATCCAACAGTCACTGCTTGTGCGTCTACCTTTTTTTTAGGAAAGCCTCAAATCTGTGGAAAACAGCATACAACCCATTTGCTAATTCTTAAGGTTTTTTTTGGAGCCCATATTCTTTTTGTTAGCATTACAGCCCATATTGTGGCCACGGTTAAAAAATTATACGAAATTTTGCATATTTTGGTGCGGTCCGAACTGTTTTTAATCCCAAAATTTCGACTCACATTCAAACTGATTTTAAAAATAAATTTATATCAGTATAAAATCCAACAAATTCTCCACGCATAAAAATTAATGTAATTTAAAATCTCGAAATGAAAAAAAGATATTTGAAACTAATTGCCAGTTTGATGTGTTTTAAAAATGTACAGCCCATTTCTCCTTACTGATGGGCCATTTTCTCGGCCAGCCGAATGAAAGCTCTCCTCGTCTTGAAAGATTTGCAGCCCACCAGGCCTGACAAAGCGACTTACTTGGTAAATCACAAAAAAATTGGGTTGTGGCCCTGGACCCAGCTGTCAGTCCATTTGTTTTTTAGTCCATTTGGTGGGCTGGGTGAAACAATGATGTAGCATCTATGCAGCCCATTTAAATCCCATTTGCATTTTTCTCGAAAGCTGCGGACTTGCTGGGCTGGGTGAAAATATCATGTTGGGCTAGACGGAGAAATGTTATAAAAACATAAACACATGATTGCACGTCAGTAAAATCTTTGCAAGCTTATGTACGCAATCACTAGGAGTTAACTTGCCAAGTTATATATAAACAATTATTATTATTATTTTGTAAGAACTTTGAACTTACGAAATAAAATATCATTTTAATTTGATGAGTTAATAGTACGTGGGGTATTATTATTTTTTAGGCTAGACGTGGGACAGTTGAGTTGGTTCTAGGGGAAAGTACTGGGACAAAACTCAGTTTACATCGAAAAAGAAAGTGGGAGAAAATTCAGAGACCTGCTGGGTCCACCTGAGGAGGGGAATATGTTGGGAGGAAGGAGATTCAAAGCACGGTAGCCGAGTGAACTAGTTTTCTTACGGACAAGTGAACTAGTTTACACACATAAGCAAATTGCCACTAAAAAAGCAATCAGGTTAATGGGTTCTTAAAAGAAATATTTCGGACAAAACAGATAATTACGACACATAGGCTAATGCATGAAACACTCACATGATAAAGGTGCTTATAAACAGATAAAGTATAACATCTAGACCTTCCTGGCACGCTTGATCATGACGCTGCGGCTGTCCGTGTACTCGTCGGTTACGGGAAGCAGACACGCCCTCATGTCCAAGATCTGCATGTACATGTCATAGCATGCGTATGCGCCCTTGGCCGCATAGGTTATGTAGGCTAGATTCAGAGGTACATCCCACGTGTTCAGGTCGTCTTCTTTCATGTTAGCGTATCAGGGGTCGATGATGGTCTCAGCGAGGTCAACCACGGAGTCCTTCTCCTGCCCGTTGCTGATGATTTTGTAGTGCTTCTGGATGTCGACAAGCTTGTTGCACCAAATGGCCGAATCATCGCGTTCTTCCTTCTCTCCACCGTAGAGAAGGTGCAGTCGGTGCTGCCGATGAAATGGGCGAATGCTCCAGAACCTGGTACAGCCATAGGACTGAGGCGAGGCAGAGCTTCACCGAGTCCGTATCGTTGGTGTACATCACATTCAACTTGGTGCAGCCATAGGATTGAACAGCGAACTCAAAGGGGAACTCCTTGCTGAAGTCCATATCCAGCAGGCTCACCCCTCGGATCGCCATTGGAGTCTCTTCAAGTGAACGAGTGTGTAGGCGGCGGTAGCAGTTCGTTTTTCAGCTCTTGGGGAACTGGATTCAATAGTAAGCTGAGTGTGTACAGGCAACAACAGTTACTATCCCTCCCTCGTCCGCTGCACGCCCGGCAGAAGATGCACCTCGGCCACACGTCGGTTCACGAGTGGGTATGTATTGGTACTGTAATAATAGGAGTTAGTGGTCACTTTACTTAAATTTAATTAGCTTTAATAGAAATTTGTACTTAAAACAAGCAATGCATTCGCTCGTTCTATCAGTGCCATAGGATCAACATGCACAACAATTAGAATTATTATTCTCCGGACGCACACGATCATCACATTTGTCGCACTTCCACAAAAGATAATACTACCGAGTTTGAACTGTTTGTTATGGTTGTTGTCCTCTGCATCATCATGCCGTGTTTCCCAGCTTGCAAGATTCAGAACCAACAAATAAGATCCAAATAATAAGTACAACAAAGATGCCTACACATCTCATTGATTCCCATCTTGCAAGATTCAGAACCAACAAATAAGATCCAAATAATAAGTACAACAAAGATGCCTACACATCTCACTGATTCCCAGCTTGCAAGATTTAGAACCAAACCATTAGAGCCTTTTGATAAAGTGAATATCGGGATTAAATCCATCTTGGCTAGCCATGTCATACAATCTAAGAATTTGGCGAATGCTCTTGACCGTCACAACATCTGTAGTTGAGTATTCCTGTTTGCACAGCATGTTTGCACAACACAAACAAGGAGACAGGAGAGCATGATTTCGCTTTAATAGCGTCCTCCTTGAACTCAACCTCCAGCTCTACTTGGATGAGGTCTGCCCGGAGTTCCATGATTCAATTCATGCACCTTTTTCTGCAGTTCACCTGAAATGAAGCAAAGATTGCCTCATTCGGCTAGCAAGAAGTACTTGCTCTTGTGAGCTGGCAGGTTCTTCTTTAGTAGTTGCACTAAAATCGAGGAACATTAAGGTTGGTTGTCCGGCTCATGTAAGGTGCAACTATAATTTTCTTATCCTTTTGTGCAGTTCCACTAAAATAAAGTGCCATTGTGGTGACAGTGACGGCTCCATCTTGCAAAGGCTAATAAAATGTTGCACGAGATTACCAGCAGAACTTGACAGAGATTTTGGAAACTCCAATCACCATTTTGTGCAGTTCCACCAAAATTGAGAGATGTTGCCCACGTGACATTTTAGTTGAACTGCACAAGACACTCATTCCAAAAAAAAGTGTTTTCTGCAGTTCACCAAAAGGTCACAATAGCAACAAGGTGAAATGGATATCCCTATCCGCACAAAAATATAGAAAGTAATCAGTTGCTGGTCAATAAGAATATACGAAACATATACAAAATGAAAATAAGCATATTAATTATGTTCATGACAATCATGCAAGGACAATAGAAATTTTAAAACGTCAGCGATGCTTCATGTTACCAGAAGCATTACGATCAACAATGAGATTCCTCAAATATGGGATTACTTTAATGGTGGCATTGCTTGTTTACTAGACAAAGTAAATCAACAGCAGCTAAAGAGTTGGTTTAAGGGCATGGGACCGTGGGGATAGGAAACCAGGACACTCAGCAGCGTAAAGGAGCAACTTACTTATCATACTGGGGAAAACAACAGGAGTTCCATTGTACTATGTGAGGGCAGCAAATCTAATCCTGGAGACCTTTTACTATGTGAGGGCAGCAAATCTAATCCCGAGACCTTTTACTATGTGAGGGTAGCAAATCTAATCCTGGAGACCTTTTACTATGTGATGGCAGCAAATCTAATCCTGGACATACTCTGTTGACTTGTCCACCAGCCGCCACTTTCTATCCTTTTTTCAACCAATAATACATTTGTTCCTTATCCAGTTTGTACTGCGTTTTCCCATTATTTCCCTTTTCAACCAAGAGACTGGTTGGGTATCCGGTCTCTACTACTTTCACCATATTATTTCCTCTTTGAATCAAGTCCTAGAATCATGCTACAACTTTCCCCCTTTCTTCGTTGTTTGAACAAAGCCCTAGATTCGAATGCATGAAGTAGCTTTACCTCTAATAATACTAAAAATTTAGGTGGCTTTGGAAGAGCTGATGGGAGTAGAAAAAGATGCACATGCAGACACGTGGGGAGCTGGGGCAGTAGAGCAAGGCCGCTTTCGAAGAACTTATACCTGAGGGTCGCCGGGATGTCGGCGACAGCAGGTCGGATCTGCGGACAATACGACAGGGAGGAAGAAGGGTCAGAGGACCTCCCGAGCCGGCCATGTGTTGGAGAGAACGGCACGAGCAGAGGATCGGGCCCCTCTGGCAGCTGTGGGTTTCCTCCCTTGGCGGCGATGACCGCGTGAACGATGCACCTTTTAGTCCTCTACACACACCGGCCGAAGGGATCCGACCGGATCTATGACCAGCGGTGAGCAGAGAGAAAATGTCGCTACCGCTGTCTTGTTTATATCTGGAGAGGATGAGAGAATGAAGAGAGCAACCCTAGTAAAGCAAGCGCTCAGGCCCCTGCGTCCGTATATAGTGGAGTGATTATCTTTTTTTCTCTCCACAACAAGCATTTCAATTTGTGTACGTGGCATTAAAGAGAAGAAACTCTCTATTTAAGGTGACTACTGCACGACTCCTACTTACTACTAGTAGTACTACAGTATTGTTCACTTGTGCTCCCCGCCCCTCCATTCATTGAACAACCCCACAAGTGAATAAACATACAGTAAGTACTGTATTTATATAGAACGAACAAGCTCGAACTGTTTTCGCGTAGTTAAAAGTTGAGGGCGGGGTTTTTCCCGGGCAGTACACGCGGCAGTTTTCGGGTAGGGCCAGAAGACTATTTTAAAATTTTTTTAAAACTTCGAGACGGCCACATAGCATGGAGCCGACCCCAACGATTTTAAGCTTACAAGCACGGTACACGCTATCCTAGACTATTATACACATGAAACTGCCACATGAGCGTCCGGGCTGCGCTTGGCTCTTCGCCTCTTCGGGAAGTCAAACAATGATGGAATACTACTGCACTGGAGGAGTACTACAGTACGCTTCTGGCCATCTGACACCGATTGAACTGCTGCATGTCCACCGCGTGCGGGAGGGAGAGCGTGTAGCGAAAGCTTCTCCTAGTCTTGCCAGCCACCACGCTCATGGGCGAGGGGGGACGCTCCTGCCTTTGCGTGTATGACAGGTGGGCCCTACAGCTGTGTGGCCAACCTGTCATACAGCCAAAGGCATGTGCAGTTAAGTCCGCGAGGGAGAGGATAATCAAACTTCTCATTGATGTACGAGTTGATAGGACACATCAAAGCACTACACTCGATATATTTCAATAATTTGCGTGTGTGACTCCCAGATGCAAAGGCCGGGGGTCATCATCCTCCTTTTCAAGAAAAAATAGACGCGTGTGTGAGAGGACGAGTGCGTGCGTGCGCCTCTTCTTTTCCTGTATAACGTACTACTAAACTCAGAGTACAAGTTTTTGTGGGTGGCACGATGGTGCGTGCGAGAAGTCCCGAGAGATAGGTTTAATGCATTAATTGCAATGCATGCATGCATAAAGTCCATGCATTGGTCAATTTTCTCTTAATACTTGCATGCAATGATTTAATGCACCTTGGAATCTGAACATGTGTTGGGACAACCAAATTGAGCCTTGTAAAATGGAAAAACTAAAATTTTGAGATAAGCCCTATAAAACCGGAAAGGAGGGAGTAGAAAAATAAGTACTCCATCCGGGAATAGTGCCGCACTTCGAAACTAGAACCGTCAATAAATTTTGAGCTTGTGTCTCGTCACATTCCAAATTACTCCATGCTATATTGAATTGCAAACCTATTCACACCAATCACAACCTAAATGGTTTCCCACTTAGGAGCGTATTGGTACTCGGTTATAAATACTAGTATGCCAAGATGACTACACATTCCTCCTCAACTCCTCATCCACAAAAACAAACAAGTCAATCAGCATCCTTCCCTTGTGTCTGCCATGGCCAGCGTGAGTTCTGGGTCGAGAGATTGCCACCACGGAGAGGCGAGCATGGAAGCGGAAGCACGAGAGATGTCCCGCCTCGCTGCGAGAGCAGCCGACATGTCCCGCCACACGGAAGTAGCGGCATAGAGGTCCCGCCGTGCCGCTGAAGCAGCACGGAGGTCTCGCCGCGCCGTCGATGCAGCAGACTGGTCCGGCCGCGCTGCGGAAGCAGCAGAGATGTCCCGCCGAGCCACGAATGCAGTAGAGATGTCCCGCTGCGCCGCGACGGCCTGGGAAAATTTCTTGCGGGCACACGACGACTGTTACAGGCGCATGCATGCGATCGTCCATAGCCAGACGAATCAGATCTCCTGCTCGGCGAGGTTGCAGGACGACATGGTAGCCTCGTTTGAATAGGCTACCGGCGTCATCCGGCAACTAAGGGAGGGCAATGAGAGGCTCCAGGCCGAGCGCAACCTGCTGAGGGAGAAGATCGTCCGAAGTGCAGACCTGCAGGAGGAGACTAGTGCCTTGTTGAAGAAACTTATGGACGAGAATGACATGCTCCGCAACGAGCGCCAAAGGCTGGTGGAGGAATCTGTGGATGTTCTCAAGCAGCGTCTTGAGGACACGAAAGAGCTCATTGCCGCTCGCCACGGAGACTAGTTTCCTGGTTTCTTTTGATGTAATAATCAGTTTAGGATGTGGATTGTGTCGTCGGTTGTGAAATGTTGCGTTCTAGCGCGGATGTTTGGCCTTTGTTGGCCTCTTGGGATGTTGCGATTTCAATCTGGTAGATTTTAGTCCTTCGTGTTAGGCTGGAGTTGTGCTGAACTTCTTGTGAATTCTGGTGGTTTTCAGTAATGAAAATCGGAAGGGGCAAGCCCTTCTTTGATCAAAAAAAATTTAATCGTCCTTATATACTCATCAGTCTTGCTATAAGTCACAGTAGATGCTATATAGGTCCATCGGATCTTACATCAAGATCCGTGCTTTCAGATTTTCTTTTTTCTCTCTTAAATCTCAGTCGAGTGAGACATAGCCACGCCATTTAACAGAGGCTCGGGCGCCATTAATGGAGACCTTGGGAGAGAGGTGGATGGCAGATGGAGGTCAAAGGGCTCTCCTCTTGATAAGCACGCGCAGGGGTCTGATTGCACGCCTCTCGTACTCAAATAGCTACCCTGCACATCACCTCCTAGCTAATAAAAAAGGGGACGCGTGGCGGCACATAAATGGTACTAGTAAGTAGAACGCCCACGGTTTCAATAATACTTGTGTTTCCGATTGTAACATGACATCACTTCTTCCAAAATGACTTTGTTGATTGTTAATGTGTGCGCCTTCGCAAATCGGACTGCAAATTTACCACAGCATGTTGGTGCCATGTCATGGCACCAAGCCAAGTTTCATTATTTTCATGCGTGTTTTGGATTTATAGGAATTAAAAAACTAAGTTTCTCAATGTTTCCAACCCAGCCATGACGCCCAGAATTTTGAATTTCATTCCCATTTCTTGCATGGAACCTAGAAATTTACCCGACGACACACATGTGATTTTTCAACCAACTTTGGTGCACTGGAACATGTGCTTGTATTTCAAATTTGAATTATGCACACAAAGGTGACACGTTCCCTCCCAGAACCACGAGCCTTCTTGAGAGAAGCTCCGATTTGCAAGAAGCTTATACCAAAATTTGTTCCTATTCGGCCAATTTTTTTTACCACGGCATGGTACTACCATGACATGACACCATGCCAAGTTTCATGATTTTAAAACCAAGTTTCTCAATGTTATCGACCGAGCCACGATGCCCAGATGTTTGAATTTTATTCTCATTTTTTGCATGGGACCTACTCTCTCCTTCCATCTATATAGGGCCTAATGTATTTTTCAAGACAACCTTTGACTATTGACAAGATTAATAGCACATGAGATGTATACTATGCAAATTATATTATTGGAAGCTCCTTTGACATACAAAATTGAAGGTATGCTTTGTGTAAGTTGCATGTCATATATTATTGCTCTAACGTTTGGCCAAAGTTAGCCTCGAAAAACGCATTAGGACCTATATGCATGAGAGGAGTCGACTTCGAGAGAACGTGTTTGTTCGAGAGACACCGAGGAATACTACTATATATCGATGGTGCATGTAGGAGGGAATTAAACTAAGGGATGGTCTTATTGGTTTCGGGGATATAGGGGAAGAGTGAGAGGCGGGGGGGTTGCTAGAAGGAGTTTGTTAAGTGTGAGTGTGTGTTTTACCCATCTAGGCGGAAGTTATGTGCACAAAAGAGGAGAACGATTCAATGTGGCATTAGGATTGAGGGTAATTAACTATGTATGGAGACATAGAGACCTTGAACGTGCATGTGTGATAGGTATACATGTATACATGAGATGTGTGTGTGCGCGCGCGCATGATCGAGATAAAAGAAAGAAGACATAAGTCATAAGATCAACGACATGGGAGAGACGGATCGGTATGACAATATGCATGCATGTGAGAATGCATGGAAGAAGTCCCGACAATTGAGCATGTGTTTTTGTCTTTAAGAGATAGTGGCGTGGGTTGGAGCATGCATCTACGGCGAGCAGAGGGAGTGAGGCGCAATGATTGTGCAAAAGAGACCAACCTATAAATGCATATGTATGGAGAGACATATATAGTGTGGGTTATAGGAAGCAAGACTCCATGCGAGAAAGAAATGTTGACGGAGAAACTACAGATAGATACAGAGATGGAGATGCTAGCTAGAGGGACATCCGCTAGTTTAGGTGTTGGAGATGACCATCGGGTGGTTCAAAGGGTGAAGTTATATATGTGTGTGAGAGGGCACTTGACTGCATGTAGAGAGAAACATATGTAGTGTGCGTGATAGGAATCAAGAGTGAGGGCGAGAAAGAAGGTTGATGGAGAAACAGATAAATAGAAAGATAAAGATGCTAGCTAGTGTGCGTTAGAGATAGGAGTCGAGTGGATCAGAAGGCTGGGTTATGTGTGTGGGTGTGAGAGAGATAGAGAGAGGGTGCGTGTGAGTCACATACAAACAGATATCAGAGAGAAATGAGATCCAGAGAGATGGAGTTTTCTATCTGCGAGAGAGAAAGATATTTCACAACGAGAGTGATAGCTAGAGAGACATACGAGGGAACGCAAGATATCTCTAGGGAGAGAGGGTGTGTGCGAGCGACATACAAGAGAACAATGGAGAAATATGAGACCCTGGGAGATAGAGTTTGTGTTTGTGTGTGAGAAAGAGATATTGATGAGGAAGAGTCGTAGGTTCTCATATCTAAGGAGCGAAAGACATCTATGTATGAGGGGTGTGCGAGTGGCACACATGGGAATAGTAGAGAGAAATGAGACCCCAGGAGACAAAGTTTTGTGTTTGTGTGAGAGAAAGAGATTCCACATGGAGAATCATAGTTAGAGACACATAGCAGGGAGCGAGATATACTTAGAGAGAGATAGAGTGATGAAGGTCGAGGGAGAGAGTACCGTCAGTGTGTTACGAAGATAAAAGATCATTGTCGACATACAGGTAGCACGAGAGATACTTGAGAGACGATGAACACGTATAGGTCCAGAGAGATAGTCCTATATAAGCATGAGTGATAGCTATATGAGACGAATATCTGGATTAAAGGGGATTCAAATATTTAAACTGGAGATCACGACATCGATAATATCATAACGCAAATTGGTGTATCAAACATGCATATTCATTTGAATTTGGGCACACGTGTAATGTTATATAGTTTATCAATATTGGTGATCCATAGATTCTTCAATTACAAACAATGCATGGTTTATATGCAATTAATGTCTAAACGGGATTACACTATATGTTGCGTGTGTGAAACACATTATACATGTGTGAGAAGTAAAAAGAACCCGCATGAAACACACATTAATTGGAGACAGTTAGCGAGGAATGCATACATTGGATTTCAACATAAAGTGGTTTCAAATATTTGAAAATCCAAATTGATGGATACAACCTTATGTATCTGAGATCATGCCATTTGTAAACCATATTTATGTATAAATGGTGTTGTGCTTTTGAAAGTATATATAAAAATGATGTATGTAGAATGTAATTCCAATTGAAAATGGATCCCGCCCGAAAAAAATAGAATACAAACAGGATTTGAATTGAGTTGGCACGGTAAACATGCACTCTGAAAAATTTGAAAGAACCGGGGAAAGTCGCAGTAACCGCCCGGAACCAAAATCTGTGAGATGGAAATCACTACTGCCTATCCCTGCCACGCAAAGCCTATATGCTGGATTTCTATAGGTTTCGATAGAGGTAGGTTTGTAATTACAACCAAACGTGACGTAACCGCCTCTCACCCGGATTCATACAAGGTGGGCGCCAAAACACAGTGTGTCCTCAGACGAAATCGACTCCCTCCCCGATTCATATTCATATATGGTGGGCGCCAAAAACAAACTCTCGTCGACAAATATTCGGTGTATGCGAGATTACCGTCCTATCCCCGACCGACTAATGTTGCTGTGATGTAGTAGAAATTTGAAACGGGGGCTAAGTTTGTAAATTTCCTCGCATTTGAGACAAGCGCGCCCTGAATACATGGTTCCCCCTTCCTCTCTACCTCCCTTTTCCCCATTCGTACTCCGTGGGCGCCAAAACACCCTCTCCACCCCACCCTCCTCCGTCCACCGCCGTCCGCCACCCCATCCACCGCCATCCTCCTCCACCATGTCGGAGCTGATACCCCAATGCCGCCGTCCATTACAAGAGATCGACCTCTCTCATCCACGGCTTCAGACCGGGATCCTTGCATCCCGTCCTCTCGCTTCATCCCCGCCGTCGTCCACCTTGCCGGCGCCGCTCCTATGACCATCTCGTCCACCGCGCCCCGCCGCCACCGTCTACCCTCCTAGATCTGCTTCCACACCGCCGACAGCCATCACTACCGCAACACCGTCAAATTCTCAGCAGATGCCTACACGGCGCCGCACCAGAGGCGGTACTCTTTCGTATCTGCTCAACTTATTTATCGCAACAAGAAAATAGATCGCCACTGCTTTACTCTGATTTCTTGTCTTGGTTGCGAAGTTGCCTTTGTCCGGTTTGCACCTTCAGATCCGCCATGGCACGCTCAACACCATACTCGCAATGCTTATGGTTTTCCCCTTTTATATTCCACACTAGTTAAATCATAGTAGACTAAATTTCAAAATTGGGTCAGTCGGTTTTTCAGAGCTCGCCAGAGTTTGCCGGTGTGATCAAAGGGGCTCGGGTGGTTGTGGGGCCTCGCCGAACGAAGAAAACTCGATGCAAGTGGGGGTTGGGGTGGGGGTGGCGGAGGAACACAGGCGGTGGGGGCCGGTGGTCCGGCCGGTGGCCCGTGCGGTGTTCTGTATGGGAAGAATCAGAGACGAGGAAGAAGAAGGGTTAGGAGACGTAGGATCTTCATCCAACCGCCTGAAATGGTCGAGAGACAGCTAGGAGTTGCATTCTTAATGCGCTCTGGTTCATCATGTGTGGGCACTGCGCAACCAACATTTTATTATCCAAAATCTGCTTGCTCTTCTTTACCATGTTCCTCTTCCGTTCTTCTTTAATATGTACTCTCTCCGTTCCTAAATACAAGTCTTTGTATAGATTCGACCATGGACTACATATGGAGCAAAATGAGTGAATCTACACTCTAAAATGTACCTGGATACATCTGTATGTGATCCATAGTGGAAATCTCTACCAAGACTTATATTTTGGAACAGAGGGAGTATGATAGTAGTACAGTATGTTCCTTGTACTGAAGATGAGCAGGGACATTTGAAGTGTAGAGGTCTATACGGTCGGTTGTGATGGACACTTTGAGCCTCTTTGATTCGTAGGATCTTGTAAACATAGGAATAGGATTTGTAGTGGCCTGCCCACTTGAATCCTATAAGAATAGCAAGGAAATGCGGGGAGCTATGTCGCCTTTGAGAGTTACATTGATATTAACAATACCGCACCTTCACTTGAAGAGAGCTGGTATCCGAAGCCTTTCTAGCCGTACCGGCAATACTAGCACATATATTCCAGCAAGTTCCACTTTGCTGATTTTACTTTGATGCTTAAGGTTCTCCCGTTATATCTACACTATGATCTGTGTAGCTGCTTTGTGTCGCACTAGCAGCAGTCCACTCTTGAAGCTAAACACTGCAATGACTTACAAAATTGGCACCAAGGCATTGAGTGCCATTCTGGATGCAATGAAACTCATACGCTCCCCACCTATTGATTCTTGTTCAGAATATCATCCTAATGACTATTCTAACCTCGAGGAGTCAAAGGCAGATGGTCTGTCCTGTTCACCCATCAAGGTGCCTGTTCTAATTTGGAAATGTTTTATTGATTGCGGGTATCTTGCATATGTTGTCTTGCATTTCTTCTACTTTGTTGCACCGCCATCTGCTTAGTTTACTCATCATATATGTCGAGATGCCATACCCATCCATTATCAATACATATTCCATCTGTCATCATACCATGTTTTTCCACTCAAATGATGTTCCTGTGCATCAGACATCAAAAAGGAAGAGGGTGATTGCCGAACCTGAAGGAGCACCAGCAAAGTCCTTGAAAAACGTGGTGGTGCCGGAGAAATCAGACAACACCCCACTTATATTGGCTATACAACTAGTGACACAAAACGTAGGACCGACTCCAGCAGACTGTACCCATACTTCACTGGCCACACCACTAGCCCCACCACACAGGACCTGCACTCCAGCAAAAGGTATACCGATTTCATTTGCCATAGCACCAGCTGTACCACAGAAAAATCCCACTCCAGCAAAAAGTACAGCAAGTCCACCGGCCGAAGACCTATCCCAACTGTAGAGACGGCCAATTCCTGCAGATTGGAACCCCATTCCATTTATTCCCAGTTTAAAAGACAATGCTTTCAATGTTGTTAGGGACTATGTGCATATATTCCCATCATGGGAAGATTATTGTGAAGACAAACACCATTTTCACATCTTCCTGTCCAACTTACGTGTAAGTGCTATTATTCATGGCTATTATTTTCATGTTTTCTGCTGATTGAACACATCAATGATTTACATTACATTGTTGTAACTAGGCGAGGGTCAATCTGGATAGTCATGACGAGCAAAGCTTGCTTGTGCTTTTCAAGGAAGCATTGCAGCAGTATCGGTGTTACCTGAGGAAATCACTCTTTGATGGCAAGTCTATAAACGGATTTCTGGTGAAGTCTCCTGTGCTAAATTTAGAAGACAGTGAATGGAAAAACCTTGTTATGCACTGGTCTCGTTCCCAGGATAAGGTACTGTCTATGAAATCACATGACAATTTGAACTTCTACTTTTCCGCATGTGCCTTATGGATCTTTTTTGCAGGAAATCTGCTCGAAGAAGAATTGCGGTTTGACAAGAACCATAGGATATCTCAAATATATTGCCCGCTGCTTTGCTCTTGTTAGTACCTGTTGTCCTGTATCACTGTACTTGCATACATACCTGGTTCATTATGTGACAGCAGTATGCATGATAGCTTGCTTATCAATTGTTCGCTCCAAATTATCTGATCTATATGAATGGTTACATTAGTGTAGAATATATCCAATGCCAATGTTTTTTTAGCTCTACATTGTTCTTGTAAGTACATGATGTCCTTTATCAGTGTACTTATAATGACAGGTAGTTGTTCTTGTACCATCACTCTGCAGCTTATTTTCCTTTGCCCTCCATTTTCTACACATCAGATCTATATTTACTCTTACCATAAGGTTGGTACTGAAGAAGTTTAGCTGTGCATTGCTCTTGGCTGTACCTTTTGCCTGTATCGCTGCACTTACATTTATAGCTACTTGGTTATGTAGCATCACTCTTCATCTTATCTTAAATATTCTCCATTTTTCATATATTATCACATCTATATTTACTCTTAACAAAATGTACAATAAAGGCAATGCTTTTGAAGAAGATTCTGTGGTAAACTTCTTGAATTGCCCCCCCCCATCAGCATGGACAAGGCCTTTATAGAGCATGTCTTCACCAATAATGTAAGTTTGTCCATCTCAAGCCTTCAATCTTTGTTGTATATATTTGGTTAGGCATGACTGCAACAGCTGTTTATTTTTGGTGTTTGCATCAAATTGCTTGTTTAAAGTTTATTATATATAGTTCATAAACAAAAGTTTGTCCTTTCTCAATTTAAGTTTTTAGTTGTGCAACCAAGTTCCTTCTTCATACCATGTAAATTAAACTATACAGAGCAAGTGATCTTCTTTTGCACTACATGTATGCTTCTGTTCTTCATCTGTAATCCAATGGTGTGGTGAACCTACCCACTACAGCACAATGTCATATTCTGCAATGTCTTAACTATGAAAAATGTCATATCATTCTACTATTATTTAAACCGTCTCTTTATTTGCCAATCTAAAATGGTATAAATTGACAGCACACTAACCATTGATACTTATGAGTTCTTTATCTGTAATCCAGTGGTGTCGTGAAGCTGCCAACTCCTTCACAATGTCATTTCCTGCCATGTCTTGACCTGAAAAATACTATATTGTGTTAATGCAAATTTAAACCGTGTCACTTTATTCGTCAGTAAGAAATGTGATGAATTGTCAGCACTGATACTTTTATGTGCAAAACCTGTCATCTGTGTGCTTGTTTATCTTTCAGAGTGAGGAAGATATAAGTGTTGAACAAGCGCAGTCTCATCATCTTGCTCAGTTGCTTGCGCTGCAGCTCCCCGGCAGGGCTAACCTTTCTTGAACTCTATTGAAGTGTTGTCGGTTTTGTATATTATTTTGTCGGCGTGTTTATTTGCACTGGTGGCGATCTTTGATGCCCAGTGTATGTAATCTGCTGTCTGCTTGTGCTTTATTATCATAGTGGCGAACTTTGATGCCCAGTGGATGTAATATGTCGTAATTTCTTTATTGTATAGTATAGATTTTTTCTTATTCAGGATGTTGCAGTTATTTTACTGTATATATATCATGTCTTCGCAGTAAACCGGCCAAACCGTAAAATTACGGTACATAATCGGGCCGTCATGCAATCACGATGTAGGTTGGGCCTGAAACATGCCGATCAGCTCACGGGCCGGCAGCAGCCCGAAATGAACCCTGGCCCATGATTATGCGAATCAAATCACGGGCTTTTAACAGGCCAAAATTGTCTGGGTCCTTGTTTGGCCCAATCAGATATCGGCTGCGAGCAGGTGGGATGCAAACCGGGCCGTAGTTAGGCCCAACTATATGATGGGCTTTTAACAGGCCGAAATTAATATAGGGCCGAAATGTTAAACGGGCCCTTAACAGGACAAAAATAATATCAGGCTGAATTACTAAGTGGGCCCAAAAGCATAGTGTCCAGTTGACGGACCGAATCTGATATGGGCCATAATTGAGCCCAAAGCCTCTTAAAGGGCCGGACCTGATCTGGGCTGTAATTTGGCCCAGAACGTGGTAGGCTTTTAACGGGCCGGATCTCATATGGGCCACTATTAGGCCCGGATCATGGCAGGCCATTAATGGACCGGATCAAATATGGGCCAGCATTTGGCCCAAAACATGGCAGCCAGTTAATGGGCCGGCCTACTAGGGTCCTCAAAATCTTGTGGGCCTACAGCTGGGCCGGCCCATTAATGTCAGTGAAATCTCGTGAGCCTTTAGCTGGGCCGGCCCATTATGACCCGCAAGAATCTTGTGGGCCTTTACCTGGGCCAGCCCATTATGGCACAAAAAATCTTGTGGGCCTTTACCTAGGCCGGCCCATTATGGCCCGCAAAATCTTGTGGGCCTTTAGCTGGGCCAGCCCATTATGGTCCGCAAAATTTTGTGGGCCTTTAGCTGGGCCGGCCCATTATGGTCCGCAAAATCTTGTGGGCCTCTAGATGGGTCGGCCCATTTAAACTTGTTGGGTCATGCCATGTGTCGACGTATCATAGGCGCCTTCTGTCCAGTGAGTGGATGACATTTGTCCCGACGATGAGCCGACACGTGTTTCCTCTAGCCAATGATGATTTTACACATGGAAAATCCCCATTGGTCGGGGCTGTTAACGGGTTATCGGATCCAAAACCCGACCCAATAGCTTAACGGTGTTCCGTTATGGTGGATGCCACGTGTCGGTCACCCTTGACGAAAGCACTTCTGTGACGCGCAATTTATCGTCATGGAAGTGGACACTTTCGTGATGATAATTTTGGTAATGTCATGGAACACTTCAACGACAGCACAGGTATGACTATCTTGATTCTGTCATAAATTTGTCATGGATGTACATGCATGACAAAAAAGCGACCTACTATGACAAACACGTATCATCATGGAAGTGTATTTTTTTGTAGCGTTATGTTAAACATGAGATCATTGCTATTGCACCCATACTTGATAGTTCCTTCGATGAAAAGCATGATTGCAATGATGTTATCATAAATTCTCTTAATGTCAATTGTGTTAATGATATTCAAAACCTCAAGCTTGGGGATGCTATTTTTGCTATGAATACTATTTGTTGCAATGATCATGATTGGGGTGATTCATTTTATGATCTTGAAAATTTATTTAAGCCCCATGATGAATATGAGATTGATAATAGTGTTTGAAATAATATTGAAAGTGGGTTTGGAGAGTGTCAACTTTAGATCCCACATATTTGGAGAATGTTCAATCTTATGAAGTTTTTGATAAAAGTGGGTTTGGAGAGGTCATGACTTTAGTTAATATTAATCCCACTATTTTGGAAGAGTGTCAACTTTGCACGCATGTGGGTCATGTTGAGAATATTTTATGTGATAGTTTTATTGTTGAATTTGATTATAATCCTACATGTAATTATTATGAGAGAGGGAAATATGGTTGTAGAAATTTTCATGTTGCAAAATTACCTCTCGTTATGTTGAGATTGCTATTGCTTCTTTCCTCTTCCTTGCATATGCTAGTTTTTGTTTGCTATGATAATTTGTTTGCCTATAAGATGCCTATGCATAGGAAGTATGTTAAACTTAGATGTGTTTTTCACATGCTATATGATGCTCTCTTTGTGTTTCAATTCCTATGTTTCATGTGAGCATCATTAAAATTATCAATGCCTAGCTAGGGGCGTTAAACGATAGCGCTTGTTGGGAGGCAGCCCAATTTAATTTTATTTTCTTCCTTTTTGGTTCTGTTTAGTAATAAATAATTCATCTAGCCTCTGTTTAGATGTGGTTTTATGCTTTTAATTAGTGTTTGTGACAAGTAGAACCTTTGGGAAGATTTGGGGAAAGTCTTTGCGATCTTGCTGTAAAAAACAGAAACTTTAGCGCTCACGAGATTGGCTGCCATTTTTTACTGGAGAGTGATATTTAGTTAATTATTTTTTTCATATGATTAATAGATAAATTCCTCACGTCAGTAATTTATTTTAGAATTTTTGGGGTTCCAGTAGTATTCTAAACCTACAGATTACTACAGACTGTTCTGTTTTTGACAGATTCTGTTTTTCGTGTGTTGTTTGCTTATTTTGATGAATCTATGGCTAGTATAGAGTTTATGAACCATAGAAAAGTTAGAATACAGTAGGTTTAACACAAATATAAATAAATAATGAGTTTTTTACAGTACCTTGAAGTGGTGGTTTGTTTTCTTTTACTAACGGAGCTCACGAGATTTTCTTTTAAGTTTTGTGTTGTGAAGTTTTCATGTTTTGGGTAAAGATTTGATGGATTATGGAATAAGGAGTGGAAACAGACTAAGCTTGGGTATGCCCAAGGCACCCCAAGGTAAAATCCAAGGACAACCAAAAGCCTAAGCTTGGGGATGCCCCGGAAGGCATCCCCTCTTTCGTCTTCGTCCATCGGTAACTTTACTTGGAGCTATATTTTTATTCACCACATGATATGTGTTTTGCTTGGAGCGTCTTGTATAATTTGAGTTTTTTTCTTTTTAGTTTACCACAATGATCCTTGCTGTACACACCTTTTGGGAGAGACACACATGAATCGGAATTTATTAGAATACTCTATGTGCTTCACTTATACCTTTTGAGCTAGATAATTTTGCTCGAGTGCTTCGCTTATATCTTTTAGAGCACGGTGGTGGTTTTATTTTATAGAAATTATTGATCTCTCATGCTTCACTTATATTATTTTGAGAGTCTCTTAGACCAGAATGGTAATTTGCTTTGGTTATGAATTTAGTCCTAATATGATAGGCATCCAAGATCGGTATAATAAAAACTTTCATAAAAAGTGCATTGAGTACTAGGAGAAGTTTGATACTCGACAATTGTTTTGAGATATAAAGGTGGTAATATTAGAGTGTGCTAGTTGAGTAGTTGTGAATTTGAGAAATACTTGCGTTGAAGTTTGCAAGTCCCGTAGCATGCACGTATGGTGACCGTTGTGTAACAAATTTGAAACATGATGTGTTATTTGATTGTCTTCCTTATGAGTGGCGGTCGGGGACGAGCGATGGTCTTTTCCTACCAATCTATCCCCCTAGGATCATGCGCGTAATGCTTGGTTTTTGATGACTTGTAGATTTTTGCAATAAGTATGTGAGTTCTTTCTGACTAATGTTGAGTTCATGGATTATACACACTCTCACCCTTCCATCATTGCTAGCCTCTTCAGTACCGTGCATTGCCCTTCCTCACCTCGAGAGTTGGTGCAAACTTCACCGGTGCATCCAAACCCCGTGATATGATACGCTCTGTCACACATAAACCTCCTTATATCTTCCTCAAAACATCCACCATACCTACCTATTATGGCATTTCCATAGCCATTCCGAGATATATTTCCATGCAACTTTCCACTATTCCATTTATCATGACACACATCATCATTGTCATATTGCCTTGCATGATCATGTAGTTGACATCATATTTGTGGCAAAGCCACCGTTCATAATTTTTCATACATGCCACTCTTGATTCATTGCCCTTCCCGGTACACCGCCGGAGGCATTCATATAGAGTCATACCTTGTTCTAGTATCGAGTTGTAATCATTGAGTTGTAAATAAATAGGAGTGTGATGATCATCATTAATAAAGCATTGTCCCAAAAAAAGAGAAAGGCCAAAAAAAAGAAAGGCCAAAAAAAGGGGCAATGCTACTATCCTTTTTCCACACTTGTGCTTCAAAGTAGCACCATGATCTTTATGGTAGAGAGTCTTGTAGGATCGAAAGTATGTCTAGAGGGGGGTGATTAGACTACTTGACCAAATAAAAATCTAGCCTTTTCCCAATTTTAGTTCTTAGCAGATTTTAGCAACTTTGCACAAGTCAACCAATCAACCTACACATGCAATTCTAAGAGTATAGCAGCGGAAAGTAAAACAATTGCATATGAAGGTAAAGGGAGGAGTTTGAGGGAGAAAATGCAATGTTGACACGGAGATTTTTATCCATGGTTCCGATAGGTGGTGCTATCATACATCCACATTGATGGAGACTTCAACCCACAAAGGGTAACGGTTGCGTGAGTCCACGGAGGGCTCCACCCACGAAGGGTCCACGAAGAAGCAACCTTGTCTATCCCACCATGGTCGTCGCCCACGAAGGACTTGCCTCACTCGGGTAGATCTTCATGAAGTAGGCGATCTCCTTGCCCTTACAAAGTCCTTGGTTCAACTCCACAATCTTGACGGAGGCTCCCAAGTGACACCTAGCCAATCTAGGAGACACCACTCTCCAAGAGGTAACAAATGATGTGTTGATAATGAACTCCTTGCTCTTGTGCTTCAAAAGATAGTCTCCCCAACACTCAACTCTCTCTCACAGGATTTGGATTTGGTAGAAAGAAGATTTGAGTGGAAAGCAACTTGGGGAAGGCTACAGATCAAGATTTATGTGGTTGGAATGTAATATCTTGACCTCAACACAAGTGTAGGTGGTTCTATCTCAGAAAAATGTATGTTGGAAGTGTAGGCATGTTCTGATGGCTCTCTCCATGAGTGAATAGTGGGTCGAGGGGTATATATAGCCTCCACACAAAATCTAATCGTTACACACAATTTACCAAACTCGGTGGGACCGATTCAGAGAACTCGGTCAGACCGATTTAGTTCATATGTGACCATTAGGGTTTTCTGTGGGACCGACATATCAACTCGGTGGGACCGATGTCATTAGGGTTAGGGCATAACTTAATCTCGGTGAGACCGATTACACAAACTCGGCGAGACCAATTTTGGTAATAGACTAACCAGGGAGGTGGTCAGGCAAACTCGGTGGGACCGATTCGCTCATCTCGGTTGGACCGAAACGTTACGAAAGGGAAACAGAGAGTTTGCATAGCAATCTCGGTGGGACCGATCGCTCATCTCGGTTTGACCGAAACGTTACGAAGGGAAACAGAGAGATTACAATCCCATCTCGGTGAGACCGAGATCCCTATCGGTGAGAACGAAAAGACTAAGGTTTCTGGCAGTGGCTATGTCAAGAGAACTCAGTGGCGCCAGATAGAGAATTTCGGTGGGGCCAAGTTTAACTTTTGGTTTGGGACATATGTGGATATGAGAAAGTAGTTGAGGGCTTTGGAGCATATCACTAAGCATTTTGAGCAAGAACCTCATTAAGCAGCTCCTCACCCCCACTTGATAGTATTGGCTTTTCCTATGGACACAATGTGATCTTGGATCACTAAAATGAAAAATGTAGAGTCTTGTGCTTTGAGCTTGAGCCAATCCTTTTGTCCTTGGAATTTTGAGGGGTCCACTTTTCTAATCCATGCCATGCCTGTCGGCGTTCTGGGAACGGGGGTCCCCAGACTTGCCTGCCTACGGCCCGCGGCGTGGCGGAGCCAATAGGCCATATGGCCCATCTTCATCAACAAGCATCCAAGACCCTCGCGAGGGGCCAAGCCTCGTGAGGCGGACGACGCAAGACCTCCTCTGGAGTGGCCTGACCAGGCATGCTCACGAGGAGCGGAGATATCAAGGCAGGGCAAACCTCCCGAGGCTGTCATGACGTGAGCCATGACGATCGACACCAGGCGGGCGCCAGTGCGCGCAGCATCCTTGTTTCCTCTTTGGTGCAAAGGGGGCAAGCACAGCCGCGGGGGACCGAGGCCTCAGGCAAAGGTTGCCATTTCGGTGCAACAAGACCAAGACCATGGACTGCAAGACGGAGGTCATCGTGGAGCCCAAGACGGTGTCACCACCAGAGCTTTGTGCAGGCGAAGACTACCTTTTGTCAGGATAGCTCGTACTAGCTGTCCCCTTCAAATTTGCCCGCCATTGTTGGCTCCCTTCCCGCTCAATATTTGGGAAGAGGACCAGGGCCTCTATAAATAGGATTAGCCACCACAGTAGAAAGGGGGGGATCGAACCAAGAGAGAGAGAATCAGGCCCAGAGACACACACAAGTTCATACGCACAAGAACACCTCAACCTCAGGAGGCTGTTCTTCCCTTGTACTGTTCATCATCAGCCCAAGAGGCAATCCACCACCACCACACTAGAGTAGGGTATTACACCACAACGGTGGCCCGAACCAGTATAAACCCCGTGTCTTTCTGTCTTGTGAGTTTGTCGAGTTCGTCCGCAAGATCTTAGCGAGCTAGAACGTAGATTGGTAGAAGGGAAAGACTTCGCGTGCACCCCAGTGTTCGAACCTTAAGGGTTAGCCAGAGCCCCACATCCGACATTTGGCACGCCGGGTAGGGGTGCGTCGGAGCTTCTTCTCCGCCAATCAGCTCTCCGACGTTCACAGGCTGCGATGTCTGGCGACCCAAGGGCCGGATCCGACGGCTGGGCAGCCTGGCCGGCCCGGACGGCGCCGCCTGCCCATGAAGGTCTCAACCCCGCACCCCAAGCGGCACGGGCGCCTCCAAGCTCCGCCGGGCATGGACAGCGCGGCCAGGCATCATCCACCCTCACCCCATGGCAAGTACGAGCCGCGGCAAGAGCAGCGAGTCACGCCGCAGCAACAGCGCCGCACTCACGGCGGGAGCAAGCGAACATGCGGGCGGCACTCACAGTGGCAAGGGAGCTGCTGCGATGCAGGCTGATGGAGAGCGGTCGGGACACGCTGCTTGAGCGTGTTGCTGAGCTGCTGGACGCAGCGGCGTCGGGAGCGCCACCCTTCTGCTATCGACTCCCTTCCCAGACCACTGCAAGGTCGCGCGGCGAGCCTCACCACACCTACGCACCATCAACTACGCCCGGGGGCTTCGTCAACATCAGCACGGCCGGCGGCGTAGGGGGCTCCAACCCCCCCATGCACCCTCGACAAGCACGAGCGCAGGCGTCACCCCCCATGGTCCCAGCCGGATGCCATATTATCATCCCCAGGATGCTATCATGGGCGGAGCAACATGGAGCATGGGGCACCATGGCGAGGTGTTCGGGGTGACGGCCCCGGAAGCCTACGTGCCCCGCATGATGGACCAAGGGTACACACTAGAGGACGACATCGGCTCATTCGTTGGAGAAGATCGGGGAGAAGGGGCGCTAGGAGTCAAAGCTTTCCAAGAGCCAGCGGAGAACCACAACAATCGCGCCGGCGACGGCAACTACAGGGTACTGCTAACCTCTCAGGAGCAGGCTTATGCTAACCATGGGCTGCAGATGAATCAGGTTGCAGCATCGATCGGCGACCCTGGCACGGCGGCACCCGTTTCAACAAGGGAGACACGCTAGGGGCCGCCAGGAGGAAGCCAGGAGCAAGGCCCATCCCCAAGGCACGCGAAACCAGGGGACACCCGGAGGTAGGCCCTCTGCCGGGGTGGCTTCAACAACCCTTCCCCCGGCAGAGGACCCGTGGTCGCCGAGGGAACCGTTGGCGTCCTCTTTCCCTCCTTTGTGTCGTCCTGGTCTCCGGTCGGTTCAAAGGAGGTCAAGGGTGGCGCAAGGCGGGGCCCTCGTCTGGCGATATGAAGCAAGGCCGGTACCTGTGAAGAAGACCCAGTGCTTGTGAAGCTCGCCGTCCGTGACACTCTCACGTAATAATGAGTTGGGGCTGTACACGCCCCGGAGTCTCAGGAGCGCCGGCCTCAGGCCCTGGGGCTCCCTCCCACGCCTAGTGGACAGCACTTAGCTCTGCGCTGGTGAGAAAACTTGAAGACCCGAAGACTAGACTAGGTGCCGGACACGGACTTTTGCTTTGGATCTTTCTTTCTGTGGCTTTGCTTTCTGATTCTGGACTTAAGTTGAAGCTGAATTTTTATCGCTACGCTGGGGGTGCCTTTTCTCGTTCGAGCCATTTCTCGCCTTCTAGATCTTGTTTGGTTTGGGACTCACGTCCATCGTCTTTCCCTCGCAAAGCTCCTCGCGAGCCAGACCGCGCAAAGCACGCGCTAGCACTACGCCTGGTGCTCGCCCCTTACGGGGCCCCCTCAAACGGGGCAATAAGCTCCGCAGGATTCTCAGGAACTCTTCGCCTCACGACCCAGCCCTAAGTTGGAGTTGACTAAGGTAAACCACGTCGGGAGACTCACCCCCAGCTTCATGAGCTCACGAAGACACATACCCACATCGCATAGGAAAGTAAAAACTGTGATTTGCTTACACGAGGGGCTCCCCCTCTCAAAATGCTCTTACAAGTTTTCCAAGGGCCACGCCCGAGTTTTGCATGCAGAATAAAACAACAGGAGAATATGGGATCAGCCAGAGATATCACTCGCTGCATTATCCGTGGACGCGTCGCTCGCATCGTCATCATCTTCATCGGAATAGTCGCCGCCGTCGGCGACACCCCCGTCGCCGTCATTGACCACGTCACCTTCGTCCGCGATGACCACCACCCCATCGTTCTCCGAGGTGAAGGCCCTGACCAACGCGTCGACATGGTCCTCTACCCAACGCGCCAAGTTGCCCAGGACGGCCATGGGTACAGGGGCAATGGCGGCATCGGAGTCGAAGTTGGGGTTGGCGTTCAGGAGATGGCTGAATACACGGGAGAAGGCGCGCTAAAGCAGGCCACGACCCCTCTCCTCCACAAGCTGCCGAGCTCTGGTAGATTGAGCCTCCAGGCACGTCACCACCTCGGTGAAGAAGGTCAGGTGGCTGGCGTAGTCACTTGAGTGAGGAGTCGGGGCGTTCTCGTCGCAGATATAACCCAGGCCGGTGTTGGCCCTATTCCGAAGGTCTTGAAGCATAGGAGCATGCTCGCGCTCCAGCGTTCGGTGTTGAAGCACTTCCTCCCTGTTTTGTCGAGCGATGGCCTCGGCGTTGTCAATTCGTCTCTGGAGGGAAAGCAGCTCGGCGCGGGCGGAGGCCAAGTCCGCCTACGCCGTAACCAGGGCGGCGGTTGTGGCCTCTGCATGCCTCTCGGCCTCGTCCAACCTAGACCTGAGGGCAGCGGCCCTGCCCGCACCCTCCTGACCGGCGAGCTTCAGCTTCAAGTCGTACCTGCCCTCCAGATCTGCGTGAACCGCGGCCACCCAGCGGTTGATCTCATCCTCGACTCTGGCCTCGCGGGCCCCGATGGCATCTTCACCTTGAGCGACTTGACGCTCCCTCATCTCCAGTTGCTCGAGCTCGAGGTTGCGCTCTACAGCTTCCAGGGCCAGCGTCTCCTCGTCCTGCCGGACCTCCTCTTCCTCCGCAGGCGTCCCCCTCATCGATGCAAGGGCGGCCTCGCACGCCTCGACCTGCTGATCAAGGGACGCGCTCCAGACCTGGAGCTCCCACGCGCGCTCCTCCGCAGCCTCGCAGCGGCGATCGGCCTCGTGAGCTTCTTCCAAAGCTCGCGAGCGGGCCTCATTGGCAATCTTAAGGGACGCCTCAGCCTTCGCGTTCTCGAGGTTGCGATGATAACGACCAAGGTTGATGGCCACTCGCAGCTTGCGCCGCTCCTCCACCAACCGAAGACCTTCAGCCTCAAGACGCAAGTCGACACCAGCAAGCTCTTCACCAAGGCGGTTCATCGCGCCCATCGCCTCCTAGAAGAGCTCGTGGCGGACCATGCTCCACCCGCGCTCGAGCTCGAACGCTCGGCCCATCTCGTCCTCCACCTTGGGGGCTGTAGGTGGAGCATCAAGTGGCACACCACCTCATAGTTGGGGGCTGGCATGGCCCCAGGCGCCAGCTGACTCTCACGAGGGGCCCGAACCGAACAAGGCTCGCTGCTTGAAGAAGACTTCAGGATTGAGGCTAGCCAGCTACCAACTGTGATCAGGGGATGAGCCATTGGCATGCCTGCTGCGCTCCGAGCAAGGCCACGAAGGAAGGACGGCGAAGGCGCAAGCTCGGGGCGCCTTGATAACGGACCAACTCCCCTGGCTGACCCCATGCCGTGAGCAGCGTCCGAGCCTGTAGCGCTGGAGCTTGGCGGGCGCGATGGGACGAGAGGGAGCTGCTTCTCTGGAGATTTCACACCCTTAGCAAAAGGGGACCTGAGGGGACAATCGTCAGGAAAGAAAGGCGACACATAGAAGATCACCAAGATAAGCTACTTACTCGTCGATAGCGATGTACTTCCCTCGCTTCAACGGCCCAAAGATGTTGCTGCCCCTGGGGGATCCCTTCCTCTTGTGGAGCTCCTCGAAGTCCACACAAAGGTGACTGAAGTGCTGGACGTGACGGCCGGAGCACGGCGGAGCCAAAGAAGAACCAAGAGGGATGGCTTCAGGGGAGCCCGGCTGCGGCGAACAGCCCGGCTCTCTCTCGCTGCGACCTCCCGAGGCCCTGGAGCGGGAGCCGCATGCCACATCTAATCAGCGACCGACGCCTCAGGAGGGGCGTCGCAAGCTCCCGAGGATGACGCCCATGGATCACCGCTCGGCATGTGCTCCTCAGCACCTGAGCAGCCGGCCCCCGTCGCTGCTCGCTCCCCCGCACCGTCACCTGGGGCGAGCTCGGCACCGGCGGCGAAGACGGGAACCACGATTACGGGATTCTCGCGGGGCCCCACCAAGCCAATTGGGCACAGCTCCCACTCATCAAAGGAAGGCATGTTAGCGGCAAACGTGACCTTGTTCTCGCAGCGGTACAACATGCAGCTTTTCCTGGGTATCTCGTCTGGCAGAGGGACACCAGATAGGACCGTGAGCACTGTTTGCCGCGCAGCGAGAGGAAGCCCCTCCTCCTGAAACCTCATGTTGTCCTGTCCGCTGAGCAAGGCCCACATCGGGTGAGAATGGCGCTGAAGCAGAGCAACCTGACGCTTGATGAACTCCCTCACCACCATGGGTGCGGTCACGCCAAGATCCTTCAACCACCGCAGCCTGGCCCAGACGAGGGCAAGACAGGGTCTCGCGGGCCTCTGGTGACCCCAGCCAGAGTTTGGAATGGCAGGCCCCACCGGAGCTTGGAGCAGAGGATTGAGCACGCCAGCATCAACAAACACCCATCACGTGCAGAACTCGCTCGCGGATGAAGGGAGCTCAAAGTCGATCCCCATGCCTGTCATCACAGCCATGGCCTGGAAGCTCACACACCCTGAGCTCTACCGAGCACCGGTGAGATGCAGCGAGAAGAAGTTGCGGAGGAGCGCCACAGAGGGGGTGATTCCCACCATGGCCTCACACACGAAGGCAAAGACGGCAAGAAGGGTCACAGATTGAGGGTCGAGATGGAGCATGTGAATCTGATAGTGCTCAAGACGTTGAATAAGGCGGATGAGGGAGTCCTGGATTAGGGGGTCTCCAGACAGCCGGACTATATCATTTGGCCGGACTATTGGACTATGAAGATACGAGATTGAAGACTTCGTCCTATGTCCGGATGGTACTCTACTTGGCGTGGAAGGCAAGCTAGGCAATACGATATGTATATCTCCTCCTTTGTAACCGACCTTGTGTAACCCTAGCCCCCTCCGGTGTCTATATAAACCGGAGGGTTTAGTCCGTAGGACAATAGACAATCATACCATAGGCTAGCTTCTAGGGTTTAGCCTCTTTGATCTCGTGGTAGATCAACTCTTGTAATACTCATATCATCAAGAACAATGAAGCAGGACGTAGGGTATTACCTCCATCAAGAGGGCCCAAACCTGGGTATACATCGTGTCCCCTGCCCCCTGTTACCATCCGCCTTAGACGCACAGTTCGGGACCCCTACCCGAGATATGCCGGTTTTGACACCAACATTGGTGCTTTCATTGAGAGTTCCACTGTGTCATCACCATAAGGCTTGATGGCTCCTTCGATCATCGCTAGCGATGCGGTCCAGGGTGAGGCTTTCCTCCCCGGACAGATCTTCGTATTTGGCGGCTTCGCACTGCGGGCCAATTCGCTTGGCCATCTAGAGCAGACCAAGAGCTACGCCCCTGGCCATCAGGTCAGGTTCGGAAACTTAAACTACACCGCCAACATCTGCGGAGACTTGATCTTCGACGGATTCAAGCCCATGTCGGATACGCCGCACAGTCATGACGAGCATGACGTAACTCTGTCGTTGGACAGTGTTCGGGAGATCGCATCCGCAACTACTTCGGCCATTAATCCGGAGCAAATCGCACCGTCCGAGAGCGGAGGGATAGACCCCGCCATGGAGGTCACCCTCTCAGTGGCGATAGAGCCAGATACTGACTTCACCCCTTTCGAGAGCCGTATCGCCGAACCATTGGGTTCATCTCCGGCCACGGACTCCGAGCCGCTCACATTCGTGCCCGTCGAATCTGACTGGGCATCGATCATGGAGTTCACCTCCACGGATATCTTTCAGCACTCGCCCTTCGGCGGCGTGCTAAATTCATTAAGGTCTCTCTCCCTGTCAGGAGAACCTTGGCTGAACTATGTCTGGCTAGAATGGGATGCTGACGACGAAGAAATTCGCTGCCCACCCACCACCCACTTAGTTTCCACTGTCGATGACTTAACCGACATGCTCGACTTCGATGGTATGGATGACAAAGCCGAAGATGAACAAGAACCACCACCCTCAGGGCGCTGGACTACCACCTCATCATATGATATATACATGGTGGACACCCCCAAAAGAAGGCAATGGCGACGAGACAGCGGAGGATGACCCCTCCAAGAAGCAACCCAAGCGCCGACGTCAGTGGCGCCGCTCTAAGTCCTGCCACAGCAAGAGCAGTGATACTGGCACAGGAGATAATAACACTCCGGATAGCGCCGAAGACAACAATAATCCCCTCCAGCATGATGTAGAGCTGGAGCACGAACAAGCTAGCCCTCCAGAGCAGGCAGAAGATGGAGAACCGGAGGAGGACAATTACATGCCTCTCTCCGAAGACGAGGCGAGCCTTGGCGACAACGAACTTATCGTGCCCGAGGACCCCGTCGAGCAAGAGTGCTTCAAGCGCCAGCTTATGGCCACGGCAAATAGCCTGAAGAAAAAGCAGCAACAGCTTCAAGCTGATCAAGACTTGCTAGCAGAAAGGTGGACCGAAGTCCTTGCGGCCGAGGAGCATGAACTTGAGCGCCCGTCCAAGAGTTACCCAAAACGCAGGTTGCTACCTCACCTCGAGGAGGAAGCATTGAAACCTCATTCACCAGTGTATGATGCGGCTGACCGGCCACTACGCGACCGAGCCAGAGAGGCGTTTCAGCCTGAAGTTCAGCCCACACCCTGTCGCCACTCAATCAAAAATACTAAGGCCCGGGGTAACGCAGAGGACCTGCGAGACATATTGGATAGTAAGGAAAAATCGCAAGGTCAATATACGGGACATGGGCTAGCACGCCAACACAGGACGATGATCGTCGCGTCGGATACACCGAGAGTAAATCCGGCCGGTCCAGATACAGCAGACAAGACTCGTACGAACTGCGTTGGGATATAGCCCAGCACAGAGGCGCTGCACAGCCCCTATGCTTCACTGATGAAGTTATGAATCATGAATTGCCGAAGGTTTTCAAACCCGTAAATATCGAATCATACGATGGCACAACAGATCCCGCTGTATGGATTGAGGATTTCCTCCTTCACATCCACATGGCTCGCGGTGATGATCTACATGCCATCAAGTACCTCCCACTAAAACTCAAAGGACCAGCTCGGCATTGGCTGAACAGCTTGCCAGCAGATTCCGTTGGCAGTTGGGAGGATCTGGAAGACGCATTTCTTGACAACTTCCAGGGCACTTATGTGCGAGCACCGGATGCTGATGACTTGAGCCACATAACCCAGCAGCCAGGGGAATCGGCCAGACAATTCTGGACACAGTTCCCGACTAAGAAAAACCAAATTGTAGACTGCCCGGACGCAGAGGCCCTAGCGGCATTCAAGAATAACATCCGCGATGAGTGGCTCGCCCGCCACCTCGGCTAGGAGAAGCCGAAATCTATGGCAGCCCTCACAACACTCATGACCCGCTTTTGCGTGGGCGAGGACAGCTGGCTAGCTCGCAACAACAACACATCGAGGAATCCGGATACCTCGGATACCAAAGATGTTAACGGTAGGCAGTGTCGTAATAGACCAAAGCGTCGCAATAACGGCGATAACACCAAAGATACGGCAATCGATGCCGGATTCAGAGGCTCTAGATCCGGTCAGCGGAAAAAGCCATTTAAAAGAAATACTCCGGCTCCGTCCAGTCTGGATCGCATACTGGATCGCTCGTGTCAAATCCACGGCACCCCCGACAAGCCAGCCAATCACACTGAGGGAGTCCTGGATTAGGGGGTCTCCGGACAGCCGGATTATATCCTTTGGCCGGACTGTTGGACTATGAAGATACAAGATTGAAGACTTCGTCTCGTGTCCGGATGGGACTCTACTTGGCGTGGAAGGCAAGCTAGGCAGTACAGATATGGATATCTCCTCCTTTGTAACCGACCTTGTGTAACCCTAACCCTCTCCGGTGTCTATATAAACCGGAGGGTTTTAGTCCGTAGGACAGAACAATAACATACAATCATACCATAGGCTAGCTTCTAGGGTTTAGCCTCTCTGATATCGTGGTAGATCTACTCTTGTACTACCCATATCATCAATATTAATCAAGCAGGACGTAGGGTTTTACCTCCATCGAGAGGGCCCAAACCTGGGTAAAGCATCGTGTTCCCTGCCTCCTATTACCATCCGCCTTAGACGCACAGTTCGGGACCCCCTACCCGAGATCCGCCAGTTTTGACACCGACATTGGTGCTTTCATTGAGAGTTCCTCTGTGTTGTCGCCGTTAGGCTTGATGGCTCCTACTATCATCGATAGCGATGCAGTCCAGGGTGAGACTTTTCTCCCCGGACAGATCTTTGTGTTTGGCGGCTTCGCACTGCGGGCCAACTCACTTGGCCATCTGGAGCAGATCGAAAGTTACGCCCCTGGCCATCAAGTCAGGTTTGGAAGCTTAAATTACACGGCCGATATCCACGGAGACTTGATCTTCGACGGATTCGAGCCCCTGCCTTGTGCGTCGCGCGGTCACGATGAGTACGATTTAGCTCTGCCATCGGACAGTGTTCAATAAATCGCACTGGCAGCCGCTCCGGCCCTTAATTCGGAGCCAGTTGCGCCTCCCATGGGCGGGTGGATAGACCCCACCACAGAGGCCGCATCCCCAACGGCGATCGAGCCGAATACCGATCTTACCCTTCACGAGAGCCGTGTTGTTAAACTGCCGGATACTTCTCCGGCCATGGACTCCGAACCGCCTGCGCCCGTTCATGTCGAATCCGATTGGGCGCCGATCATGGAGTTTACCTCAGCGGATATCTTTCCACACTCGCCCTTCGGCGACATACTGAACTCATTAAAGGCTCTCTCCTTGTCAGGAGAGTCCTGGCCGAACTATGTCCGGCAGGATTGGGATGTAGATGACGAAGAAATTCGCCGCCCACTCACCACCCACTTAGTAGCCACTATCGATGACTTAACCGACATGCTCGACTCCGACTCCGAAGGCATCGATGGTATGGACGACGATGCAGGAGACGAACAGGAACCACTGCCCACAGGGCACTGGACGCCCACTTCATCACATGACGTATACATGGTGGACACACCAAAATAAGACGACGACGAGGAACGGAAGGACGCAACGAAGGGTTGTCCCCTCGAGAAGCAGTCAAAGCGGCGGAGTAAGCACCGCTCCAAATCCCGCCTCGGCAGAAACAACGATCATACAGACCCAGCGTTAGAGCAGGGTGAACCATCGCGGACCACGACAACACGGAGAATCAAATCGAACAACCCAACTCTATCAAAGATAATAGTCCGGACGACATCACACCAGACAGACACCCGGAGCAACATAATGCCCGACAAAGGCTTGTTGCCACCACAAGGAGTCTAAAAAAGCAGAAGCAAAGGCTCAAGGCTGCGTAAGACACACTCCAAATCAGATGGAGTAAAGTGCTCAACACAGCAGCGAAGTACGGCGGTAATCACCCCACCAAGAGCTGCCCGAAGCGGAAGTTGCTACCTAAATTCGATGAGGAGGCCTTAGATCCCCCGCAACCAAAAGTTAAATGGCCATCTGGCCGGATAGACGACCTCACGGCCAACATACAGCGGCAAACAACGCCGCACATAAGCCAATACGCGATCCACGCGAGGGCTCGCATCAAAAGGACGGCGAAACCAGATCCATCTATGGACCACGCAAGCACGCTCCAGCATACGATGCAACACAACAAACATCCGAACACCACGGTACACCCAGATACAGGGGTGCCACACACCCCCTATGTTTCACCGACGAGGTGCTGGACCATGAATTTCCAGAGGGATTCAAACCCGTAAACATAGAGGCATACGACGGAACAACAGACCCTGGGGTCTGGATTGAGGACTATATCCTCCATATCCATATGGCTCGAGAAGATGATCTCCAAGCCATTAAGTATTTACCCCTCAAACTCAAAGGGCCAGCTCGGCACTGGCTTAAAAGCCTCCCCGAAAGCTCCATTGGAAGCTGGGAAGAGCTCGAAGACGCTTTTCGGGAAAATTTTCAAGGGCCTTATGTCCGACCTCCGGACGCGAACGATTTGAGTCATATAACTCAACAGCCTGGAGAGTCAGCCCGAAAGCTTTGGAACAGGTTTCTTACTAAAAAGAACCAAATGGTCGACTGTCCGGACACTAAAGCCTTGGCAGCTTTTAAGCATAGCGTCCGCGACGAATGGCTTGCCACACACCTCGGCCAAGAAAAGCCGAGAACAATGGCAGCATTAACAAGCCTCATGACCCGCTTTTGCGTGGGTGAGGACAGCTGGGTAGCCAGATGCAGCACCAGCGACCCAAGTACATCCGAAGTTAGAGATGGAAATGGGAAATCACGACGCAGCAAAAATAATACGCGCCGGAATAAAGAAGACAGCCCGAAGAGCATGTCAGTAAACGCCGGATTCAGAAGCTCTCGGCCAGGTCAGCAAAAGCCGCCCTCTAAAGGAAGCAGAGACGAACTGTCCAGCTTAAACAAAATTCTGGACCAAATATGTCAGATCCATAGCACCCCTGGTAAACCCGCTAATCATACCCACAGAGAATGTTGGGTCTTCAAGTAGTCCGGCAAGCTCAACGCCGTACACAAGGGGGAGGATACACCAAGCGAAGACAAGGATGAGCCTCTCAAGCAAGACACTGGGGAACAAAAGAAATTTCCACCAGAAGTCAAAACAGTGAACGTGTTACACGTGATCAAGGGGAGAAATAAAGCGGCACTCCCAGAGAAATATGCCCAAGGGCCTATCACCGCGGAGTCCTGCCACTGGTCGTCTCAATCGATCACTTTCGACCATCGGGATTACTCAGCAAGTATCCGGCGTGCAGGATGGGCTGTCTTCGTATTAGACCCAATAATTGACGGATACCATTTCACATGAGTCCTGATGGACGGTGGCAGCAGTCTAAACCTGACATATCAGGACACAATCTGCAAAATGGGGATAGACCCAACGAAAATTTGCCACAGCAATACTACCTTTAAAGGAGTAACGCCAGGCCCAGGGGCTCATTGCACGGGCTCCCTGCTACTAGAGGTTATATTCAGCGTCCCCGATAACCTCCGTAGCGAAAACTTAACCATTCACATCGCTCCGTTCCAAAGTGGCTATCAAGCACTACTTGGACGCGAAGCTTTCGCTCGCTTTAATGCAATACTGCATTACACTTCCCTCATGCTTAAGATGCCTGGTCCACATGGCATCATTACAGTGAATGGAAATATTGAGCGATCCTTGCGCACCGAAGAGAGTGCGACTGCCTTGGCAGCCGCACACTAAAAACGGCCTCACCAACTAAAGCATTTGATAGGTCGTCAAGACCACGGACACGGTTAGATGAGTCCGGCGCAGCTACATGTAATTCATACAGGTTTGATGGCCACACCCCTATTACAAATACAAGGGGCTCAACGTGCGCAGACAAGTGGAAATTTTTACTCATCTTGAATTGTACATGGTTTCTTTAAACCTACCTTTTTTGCACGACAACTGTTCACCTAAGTTTCTCTCTTTTACAGATGACCATCGTGCTACACCCGTCTAGGATATGGCACAACGGAGACATAGGCGCAGATGTGCAGCAGGGACCCGTTCCAAGGATTCTTTTTAGATTAAGACCCTGCGTAAACCTTTTTTACTGGCTCTTGTTGATACACATCCCTCGGATTTTCAGTACAGTTGAGAAGGATGCTGATTTCTTGGCATGTGGCCACGTTAGAATAATGCACGTACCTGGACACCAGGGGCTTCTTACAAAGGGCACTGTTTAGGCCCGGTTTATACCATAAAGACCGAATACCTTAGGGAGTGTTCGGCGTCGCGAGTTTGGCCTTATATGCATCAGCTCCGAATCATGTATTTGGTTAAATGTTGGGTTTGCCCGGCTCCTGTGTTTTGCTGCCTTACGTTCCGCTCTATCAGCTAAGGCGGCACTAGGAGAACTACTGCGGTTGTGCCGCGGTTCATCCGGACGAGCACCTCAGTAGAGAAAGCCAAAAACTGACTATCATGATATAGCGTGAGATTGGTCAACCACTCGATGACCTATCGGAATGTTAGAATTCCTCCACCTTAATGAAGGGCTGTTTCCCGGCCAGGCAGGTACGCACCCCAAATTCGGGAGAGTGCGGAGCCACCAGGGCCTATATATTAGCCCCACTATCAAACTCCTATGACTAAGTGAAAGTGTTAAAGCATTATAGTCCGGTTGCCTAGTTCGCTGTGCCATCACCTCCTTATTAGGACCAAGACGTTGGATTAAGTGTGAATACGCGTTTTCTGTGAACACCCCCGCATTATATGCGTGGGGGCTGAAGCCAACGACTGCAATCTTTCAGGTTATACACATGTATACACAAATGGCCGCACAGGAGGCATCATATTACTTTCGGCAAAAGTATAAATATAGCCTTAATAAATTTCATAAAAACATTGTGTTTACAATGGGAATACATGTCACTCAAACATAATATTCTTCGAGCACTGGGCCTCTATCAAACGACCCCCCTCGAGAACTTCTTCGAAATAGTGCTCGGCAGCCACTCGGCCTATGGCTGAACCCTGCGCCGCAATAGTGGTAGCATCCATCTCCGCCCAGTATGCTTTGGCACGGGCAAGGGTCATCCGTGAGCCCTCTATACACGTCGACCTCTTCATCGCATTGATGCGCGGCACCACTCCAAGGAACTGCTGCACTAAGCTGAAATAGCTGTTCGGCTTCGGTTTTTCCGGCCACAGATGATCTATGATGGACCTCATGGCGAGTCCGGGCAACCTGTTGAGTTCGGCCCATTCAGCTAGCTGATCAGTCAATGGAAGCGGATGCTCTAGAACGTTAAACTGCGACGAGAACAGCTTGTCCACTTCACGATCTGTTTGATCTCGGAAGTATTCGGCCGCATCGACACCGCTCGCCGCCAAGTCCATATATGCGTCTGCCGAACTCCACAGCCGATCCAGAGGGGCATACCGCGGATCTCCGAACTTCCTCCGCAGCAAAAAGGGCTTCCAGCTGCAATATCCCCAGCTTCACACAGCTCTTCCTTCTTTGCCCTCATAGCAGAGCGGGTGTCTTTGGTCGCCACCGCGGCCTTTTCAAGGTCCGTCACCTTCGCTCGGTTTTCTTCTTCAAGGAGCTGGCAGCGGTCGGCAGCGTCTTTTAACTTTACAACCATCTTGGCCATTTTATCTTTGCTCTCGCAATGTGCAGCCTTTTCGGCTCTTAACTCTTCAGCCGCCTTTAAAGTGGCTGCATTACTAATTCTTGCTTGTTCCTTGGCTTGGGCAAGTTCCGCCCGAAGGGTCTCCACGGTGGCAGCTCCATCTGCAGTCACAACATATTAAAGATACTGGCGTTACGCTGCTCTTACTATGTGACATTTACCAGAAAACATTACTTACGCTGTGCCTCGTCAAGATGCTTGTTAACAAGCTCGATGTCGGCATCTGCCGCATCTAGTTGCCGCTTTAGCTCGGCAAACTCATTAGTCCGGCCAGCCACCGGAGCTCCCATCACCTGCACATAAAGCGGTATGGTTATTACCTGGGACTACGATCCTCTGTTCGCCGCCGTTCCCGACGACGACCAGAGTCTCAGGGGCTACTATCTACACAAGGCACACCTAAAAATGTGTGGTACTATCAAAAAGTATATCATTTCACGTACCTCAAAGCCCGTCAGTAGACTCATAAAGGCTTCATGCAATCCGCTTTTGGCGGACAAAATCCTTTCCATCACTGTACCCATCAACGTACGGTGTTCTTCTGAGATGGCCGCTCGCTCCAACAGCTCCCTCAGTATGTCCGACCACATACCAGACGGTGTCGGACTCTTTTGTTTGCTCTCTTCAAGAGCCGGACGCTGGGGACTTCGGGTGACTATAGGACTATCTTTTGGCCTCATCGGATCCGGAGAGGCCCTCTGCGACGACACTTCAAGGTCGCTCGCTTCTTGAGCGGGGGATTCCGGGGGAGGCGTTTCGCTCTCCATCATCTCCGGAAGAAGATCCCCTGAAGACGAGCTCTGCTAAGAAGGGCTAAGATCCGAACTGCAAGATAAACGCTTCGGTTATTTTCCTCGGCGGTAAGGTAGTATATCTCAACTATTAAAGTACTTTTTGATTACTTACAGCTCGTTGGAGGGCTGATCCTCGCGTGGACTTTGTGCGGCAAAAGCACCCACCAAGGCAGGACCCTCTGGTGGAGATTTCTTCTCCCGTTTGGAACCCTCGATTTCCGGATCTCCAGAGGCAGTCCTCTTCCTTCCCCGAAGCGAGAGAAGGTCAGATTCTTCCCCTTGGTTATCCTCCTTCATGGAGGCGCTCATTCCCTCGGTTGGAATTGGTAGCGATGGGGGCCCGCTTTCGACCTCATTATTCCCCCCTTTATCTTCCTTTGAGGGCTCCAGGCAAGGTGCTAGCTTGAGCATCTTTTCCAATACCGGATTCTCCAAACCCTCAGGAAGGGGGGCCGAACACCGAATCATCTTCGCCCTTGTTAGCCAGTCCTGGTCAAAGAGCGATTTCTCAGAATGACGTCATGGTAAATGAAAGACGGTGTGTTCGGCTAAAGGATCACTTACCTGGTCGGCGGTACGGTTGCTGCTTAAGCCCACGTCCTCGGTAGTATCCGGACACTCTATTTGGGGTCCGAAGAATGATTTTTACATCTCCTCGTGTGTCGGGCCAAGGAAATTCTGATAGTGCGCGGCCCCTCTGGGTTGAACTCCCACATGCGGAGGGGCTGGCGTTTGCAAGGCTGGACTCGACGAACCAGCATGACTTGCACCACCATAACCAGATTGAAATCTCCTTCGAAGAGATCTTGGATGCGGCTCTGCAGTATTGGCACGTCCTTGGCTGGACCCCAGCTCAGTCCTCTACTAATCCATGACATCAGTTATGGTGGAGGGCCCGAGCGGAAAGTGGGGGCAGCCACCCACTTGGCACTTCTGGGAGCTGTGATGTAAAACCACTCCCGTTGCCATAATCCGGACACCTCTGGAAAGGAACCTTTTGGCCACGGAGCTCCTGCTATCCTGCTTATTAATGCGCCTCCGCTCGCTGCATACTGCCCCTCGACCATCTTCGGCTTCACGTCAAAGGTCTTGAGCCACAGGCCGAAGTGAGGGGTAATAAGGAGGAAGGCCTCACACACGACAATAAATGCTGAGATGTGGAGAAAGGAGTCCGGGGCTAGATCATGAAAATCTAGCCCGTAATAGAACATCAAACCCCTAACGAAGGGATCCAGAGGCCTAGACCTCGGAGGAAGTGGGAGATGAACACAACGTTCTCGTTGGGTTCAAGAGTAGGGACGACCTTCCCTTGGGCACGCAGCCGATGCGAAACCTCGGCGATCAGGTATCTGGCCTCCCTCAACTTCTTGATATCCTCTTCCGTGATGGAGGAGGGCATCCACCGGCCTTGAAGGCTAGATCCGGACATAGTTGAAGGACCGAAGCACCTGACCTGGGCTTTGGGTGTTAGAACTCGAGGCGGGGGAAGGATTCGATTGAGCACAGGAAGGAAAAAAGTAAAAGCCTTGTCCCTTTATAAAGAGGGTGAATATCAAGCGTCCTCTCCGTAGCCGTTTGGGACTTGCCTATAATCTAGGAGTCCTAGACATGGTTGGGTTACCCACGACCGTATTGATGATAATCTCGTAATTAGGGGAACACGATCTCTGCTTTGACAAGACGTGTCAAGAAACCGCCTCGCGTTATGTGTGGAGCTGGTTAAAGAAAAACGGTTCGAATAATCACCGAGCCATGGCATGATGTCATGTTGCCAAAACGTGTCAGCAGATTAAGATTTGTGGAAATATTATTCTCTCTACGGTGGTATGTGGAACTTATTTTGCAGGGTCGGACACTATCCTTGTATTCAAACTCTTCTGTGATATGTTCGGAGGAGGAACCCGCCTTGCAATGCCAAAGACAACACTGCGCACCGGACTCATCGTCATTGAAACCCTGGTTCAGGGGCTACTGAGGGAGTCCTGGATTAGGGGTCTCCGGACAGCTGGATTATATCCTTTGGCCAGACTGTTGGACTATGAAGATACAAGATTGAAGACTTCGTCTCATGTCCGGATGGGACTCTACTTGGCGTGGAAGGAAAGCTAGGCAGTACGGATATGGATATCTCCTCCTTTGTAACCGACCTTGTGTAACCCTAACCCTCTCCGGTGTCTATATAAACCGGAGGGTTTTAGTCCGTAGGACAGAACAATAACATACAATCATACCATCGGCTAGCTTCTAGGGTTTAGCCTCTCTGATCTCGTGGTAGATCTACTCTTGTACTACCCATATAATCAATATTAATCAAGCAGGACGTAGGGTTTTACCTCCATCGAGAGGGCCCGAACCTGGGTAAAACATCGTGTTCCCTTCCTCCTGTTACCATCCGCCTTAGACGCACAGCTCCGGACCCCCTACCCGAGATCCACCGGTTTTGACACCGACACACACCAACAGAGAATGCTGGGTGTTCAAGCAGGCCGGCAAGTTAAATGCCAAAAATAAGGACAAGGGGCTGCATAGCGATGGAGAGGAGGAGCCTCGGCCGCCGAACACAGGAGGACAGAAGGGGTTTCCCCCACAACTGAAGACAGTGAACATGATATACGCAACCCACATTCCCAAGAGGGAGCGGAAGCATGCACTAAGGGACGTCTATGCGATGGAGCCCGTCGCCCCAAAGTTCAACCCATGGTCTGCTTGCCTGATCACCTTCGATCGCAGGGACCACCCCACTAGCATCCGTCATGGCGGATCCACCGCACTGGTCCTAGACCCCATCATTGATGGATTTCACCTCACTCGAGTCCTTATGGACAGCAGCAGCAGCCTAAACCTGCTTTATCAGGATATAGTGCGAAAAATGGGTATCAACCCCTTGAGGATCAAACCCATCAAAACCACCTTTAAAGGCGTCATCCCAGGTGTAGAGGCCCATTGCACAGGCTCAATCACACTGGAAGTGGTCTTCGGATCACCGGACAACTTCCGAAGCGAAGAGTTAATCTTCGACATCGTCCCGTTTCGCAGTGGCTACCATGCACTACTCGGACGGACAGCATTTGCAAAATTCAATGCAGTGCCGCATTACGCATACCTCAAGCTCAAGATGCCAGGACCTCGCGGGGTCATAACAGTAAATGGAAACACAGAACGCTCACTCCGTACGGAAGAGCACACTGCGGCCCTTGCAGCAGAAGCACAAAGCAGCATGTTCAGGCAGACCACTCATTCGGTGTCACAACCCCCGGACACCTTCAAGCGAGTCCGGAACAAGCTGCAATAGGATCGCCTGTCACGATCAGAGCTCGCCTAGCAATTCGGCCCCTGCCCCAGTCCTAGTGAAGCGATGAAATCCGTGTCGCGCATACATAACTACGCTTTGAAAATACCATGGACATAGGCGGGGGCACGATCAGGACACGCCCCGCATTGTGGCTTAACCGCACTAGGGGCTGTATACCTTTGTCATTCCTTTTCTCTTTCAGGGCCTAACTCTCTGGAAGCCCTTTCCGGCAGTACGATTGCCGGACACATTCCGAAAGCAACAACCAAGGTGGCAAGAAGCTAAGATGAACACGGGAACCGCCAGGTGGTCTCTAGTAATAATTGATATACCCGCTTTTCACTATTTATGCGTAGCTTGCCCTTGGATAGGACATTTCGAATTGTCCTACTTTATGCTTATTCCACTACTTGTACCAAGTACGCTTCGACGTGTTATTTAAATAACAATGCATATCATTAATCTATCATTGCATTATTTAAGTTTTTTTCTTTCTCTTATATGTCCACTTACGACAACCCGCACCCGCACGTTCGGGTATGGTCAGTTCGCCACGGGTTCGCGTTTACCCCATAATACGGCGCAAGAAGTCCGAACACTTTCGACAGTGCGGCACCCCGAACTTATACCATTATATGCATCAGCTCCGAATCATGTCTTTGGTCAAATGTTGGGTTGCCCGGCTCCCATGCTTTGGTACCTTACGTTCCACTATATCGGCTAAGGTAGCGGTGGGAGAACTACTGCGATTGTGTCCCGGTTCTTCCGGACGAGCATCTCAGTAGAGAAAGCCAAAAACTGACTGTCATGATAAGGTGAGAGACTGGTCGCTGTTCGAGAGCTCTCAAGTCCGTAAAAACTTTTTCCGCTTTGGGCGAGGAGTTGGCCTTGTCCGGCTTTGGCGTGTATAGCGCCCCAAATTCGGCCCTCCGAATGCCAGGGGCTTCACCAAAATTTAAAATCGTAGACTTCTATGGCTAAGTGAGAGTGATAAAGCATTATAGTCCGACTGCCTGGTTCGTTGCGCTGAACACCTCCCTTGAAGGACCCAAAATTGGGGTAAAGAGTGTTCAGGTTTATCCCAAACACCCCCAGTACTAGTTACATGGGGACAAAAGCCGATGACTGGCCAACTCTCAAATTTTATAAACGGCTGCATAGAAGGTAATATTTTAAATTAAGAAAGCATCGCATGGCGCAAATGAACTCGTTTCATATTACAGGATCACATGAGCATGTTCATTCAAAAATTACATCCTTGGCACACTCATCTGCCACTAGGCGGGAACCCTTCAGGACACTCTCATAATAATTCTCGGGGCAGCGATGCTCCTTGCCCTCCGGCGCCCCCTCCTTCACCAGCTTCACGGTGTCCAGCTTCACCCAGTGCACCTTCGTCCGGGCAAAAGCCCTGCGTGCACCCTCGATGCAGACGGACCGCTTGATGACTTCAAGCCGTGGGCGGGCTTCCACAAGCCGCCTCACCAGACCAAAGTAGCTGCTGGACAGGGGCTCGCCAGGCCACATTCGGACTATAAGACCCCTCATGGCCTGTTCGGCTGCCTTGTGAAGCTCGACCAACTGCTTCAACTGGTCGCTCAAGGGCACGGGGTGTTTGGTCCCAGTATACTGAGACCAGAACAACTTCTCCGTCAAGCTCCCCTCCTCAGCCCGGTAAAACTCCGCGGCATCTAGTACACTGCGGGGAAGATCTGCAAACGCTCCTGGAGAGCTCCGAACTCGGGTAAGAAAAAGGAAAGTCTCCTTCACGTGCTTGCTTTGCATAATGAATGCCTTACCCGCTGCTATCTTCTTCACCCCGTCAATCTCCTGGAGGGCCTTGTGGGCTTCGGCCTTGGCGCTCCGGACGCTTTCAAGCGCCTGTGCGAGCTCGGACTCTCGCGTCTTAGAGTCAAGCTCCAAGGACTCATGCTTTTTGGCGAGAGCCTCGAGCTCTTGTTGCACCTCGCCTACTCGGGCTTCTTCCTTTTCCCGTTCAATGTGCTCCTTGGCCGCTTTGTCTTCGGCCTCGAACAACGCCTTCCTTAGGGTCGCCACTTCAGTCGTGGCCCCTGGCAAACCCATGATGATCCTATTACTTTACAACTGAATTTCTTTTCAACTATATAGACATGGGTATTTCTTACCTTTGCTCTCTTCAAGCTGCCTCTTGGTGAGGCCGAGCTCATCCTCGGACCGCTTCAGGTCCTGCTTCAGCGCGGAGACCTCCGTAGTACATGCGGCAGCGGCAAGCAGTGAAGCCTGCACATACACATAGACATACTCTAATTAGACTCCTGACTTATCATTTGATCCTCTATTCGGCTTTTCTTCGCGAACGCCGAACAAAGCATCAGGGGCTACTATCTATGCGATAATATTTTCTTATATTTTGATTGCTTACCTCAAAGCCTGTTAGGAGGCTGGCGCAAGCTTCGGTCAGTCCGTTTTTGGCGGACTGAACCCTCTCGACCACCACACTCATGATAGTGCGGTGCTCTTCATCGATGAAAGCGCTATGAAGCGCTTCCAGCAAGTTGTCTGGTGCCTCTGGTTGGACAGAGGACACCGGCATGGATGGTTGGCCCCTTAACGGGGGACCGCCTGCCAGAGTCCGGAACCATCGAAGGTTCCGGCGTAGTGTTTGGCTGAGGGCCAAACTCGGAGCCCATAGGAGCCTCGCTCCCTTGGTACACAGGGTCCAGGAAGTCGCCTCGAGGCGCCCCCAGGACCACCTCCCCTTGGCTCGGTACCTTTTCAGACAACACCTCGGTGTTGTTCGTAGGGCGAGGGGTGGTAGCGGTCGGGAGAGAACCGTTGTTCATATCTGACGAGTCCAGAGAGCCGCTCGACGAGGATACGTCGAGACGAGCTCGGGACGGACTGCATAATCATGTTTGGAATGAGGAGAGGCCGTGTAATAAAACATACCATGAATTACTATGGTGCTCGGACACTTAATATTTCGCCAGGGGCTTGACCCTGGGTAGCCACTCGTCCCCGCAGTTGGCGGTCATTGTGGCGCAGTCCGAAGGGAGGGTCCTTCCCCTCTTGGACCCATCGGCCTCCCCGGATGGGTCAACCTTCCTTTTCTTGTCTCCCCGGGCTGGGGGAGAGAACTTTCCTCTTCCTCCTCCTCGTCTTCGTGGGAGGAGACCCTTTCGGGTCCCCGCGGCCTTCTTCCTGGTCTTCTTCACCGGCACCTTGTAAGGTGCCGGAGTCAGCATCTCCGTTAGGAGAGCGCGTGCAGGATCTTCGAGCAGGGGGGCTAGGCAATCAAGCTGCTCCGCTCTCTTTATCCAGTCATGTTAATGGCATAGAAGCTTAGATCCTGCATATGACTAAACCGGGGCAAATAAATACCCTGAGAGATATAAAAACTTACCGGATTGGCGCGGCGTTTTGCGCTGAGTCCGCAGTCCTCGGTGAGGGAAGGAGGAATCTCGGTGCCCTTGAACAGTACCCTCCAGACGTCCTCGTGTGTCATGTCATAGAGCTCTCGCTGCGTCTGGTGCTTGGCCGAGTCGAACTCCCACAAATCGAATGCCCGTCGTTGACACGGGAGGATCCGGCGGAAGAGCATGACCTGGACCATGTTGACGAGCTTGATTTTCTTGCTCGTCATGTTCCGGATATAGGTCTGGAGTCCGGTCAACTCTACCGAAGAACCCCAGGACAGGCCCTTCTCTTTCTAGGAGGTGAGACGCGTGGGGATTTCGGATCGAAATTTGGGGACCGCCACCCAGTTGGAGTCGCGCGGCTCGGTGATGTAGAACCACCCAGATTGCCACCCATTTATGGTATCCACATAGGTGCCCTCGAGCCAGATGACATTAGGCATCTTTCCCACCATGGCGCCTCCGCACTCTGCTTGCTGGCCACCCACCACCTTCGGTTTAACATTGAAGGTTTTCAGCCATAGGCCGAAGTGGGGCATGATGCGGAGGAAGGCCTCGCACATGACAATAAACGCCGAGATGTTGAGGATGAAATTGGGGACCAGATCATGAAAATCTAGCCCATAGTAGAACATGAGCCCGCGGACAAACGGGTGGAGGGGAAATCCCAGTCCGCGGACAAAATGTGTAAGAAAACTATCCTCTCATGGGGTTCGGGCGTTGGGATGATCTGCCCCGCATTTGGCAGCTGGTGCGCGATATCCGCGGCCAGATATCCAGCTTCCCATAATTTTTTTGATGTTATCCTCCGTGACAGAGGAGACCATTCACTTGCCTCCTGCTCCGGACATGCCTGGAGTGGTTTGAGAAGAGGAACGCGAGCTTGGGCGCTAGAGCTCGAGTGTGCGGGAATGGGTAAGCAAGGAGGAAGAAGGCGTGGGTGAAAAGAGTGAATCCTTGTCCCTTTATAAGGGCGGAAGAGGCGATGTGTCTCCCCACTTGCCTGGTAAAACCGCTTATTCCCCAGGCACCGTAATTGATGGCGCAGTTGGGTTACCCACGTCCGTATTGATGAGAATCCCGTAATAAGGGGGACACGATCTCTGCTTTGACAAGACATGTCGAGAAAACCGCCCCATGTTATGTGCTGTGCTGGTTGAGAAAAACGGTTCGAATAATGACCGAGCCATTACATAACATCGTGCTGCCAGAACACGTCAGCAGATTAGATTTGTGGAAATATTATTCTCTCTATGGTGGTATGTGGAACTTATTTTCCAGGGTCGGACACTATCCTTGTTTCAGACTCTTCCATGGAGTGTTCGGAGGAGGAACCCTCCTTGCAATGCCGAAGACAATACTGCGAGCCAGACTCATCGTCATTGAAGACTGGTTCAGGGGCTACTGAGGGAGTCCTGGATTAGGGGGTCTCCAGACAGCCGGACTATATCCTTTGGCCGGACTATTGGACTATGAAGATACCACATTGAAGACTTCTTCCCGTGTCCGGATGGGACTCTACTTGGCGTGGAAGGCAAGCTAGGCAATACGGATATGTATATCTCCTCCTTTGTAACCGACCTTGTGTAACCCTAGCCCCCTCCGGTGTCTATATAAACCAGAGGGTTTAGTCCGTAGGACAATAGACAATCATACCATAGGCTAGCTTCTAGGGATTAGCCTCTTTGATCTCGTGGTAGATCAACTCTTCTAATACTCATATAATCAAGAACAATCAAGAAGGACGTAGGGTATTACCTCCATCAAGAGGGCCCAAACCTGGGTAAACATCGTGTCCCCTGCCTCCTGTTACCATCCGCCTTAGACGCAAAGTTCGGGACCCCCTACTCGAGATTCGCCGGTTTTGACACCGACAGCATACCCACAGCTTCTCTTCTGATCAGTGATACATCTCCGTCGTATCCACTTTTCCAAACACTTTTGCCCTTGTTTTGGACTCTAACTTGTATGATTTGAATGGAACTAACCCGGACTGACGCTGTTTTCAGCAGAATTGCCATGGTGTTGTTTTATGTGCAGAAAACAAATATTCTCGGAATGACCTGAAACTCCACGGAACATCTTAGAAAAAACAATAAGAAATCCTCGCCAAAGATGAAGACCAGGGGGCCCACACCCTTCTCACGAGGGTGGGGGTCGCCCCCCCTAGGGCGCGCCCCTTACCTCGTGGGCCCCCTGGAAACCCTCCGACGCCAACTCCAACTCTATATATTTGCTTTCGGAGAGAAAAAAATCAGAGAGAAGAAATCATCGCGTTTTACGATACGGAGCCGCCGCCAAGCCCTAAAACCTCTCGGGAGGGCTGACCTGGAGTCCGTTCAGGGCTCCGGAGAGGGGGATTCGTCGCCGTCGTCATCATCAACCATCCTCCATCACCAATTTCATGATGCTCACCGTCGTGCGTGAGTAATTCCATCGAAGGCTTGCTGGACGGTGATGGGTTGGATGAGATTTATCATGTAATCGAGTTAGTTTTGTTAGGGTTTGATCCCTAGTATCCACTATGTTCTGAGATTTATGTTGCTATGACTTTGCTATGCTTAATGCTTGTCACTAGGGCCCGAGTGCCATGATTTCAGATCTGAACCTATTATGTTTTCATGAATATATGTGAGTTCTTGATCCGATCTTGCAAGTCTATAGTCACCTACTATGTGTTATGATCCGGCAACCCCGAAGTGACAATAATCGGGACCACTCCCGGTGATGACCATAGCTTGACGAGTTCATGTATTCACTATGTGCTAATGCTTTGTTCCGGTTCTCTATTAAAAGGAGGCCTTAATATCCCTTAGTTTCCAATAGGACCCCGCTGCCACGGGAGGATAGGACAAAAGATGTCATGCAAGTTCTTTTCCATAAGCACGTATGTGAAACGCCCTCGATGCGGCTATATCTCCCACGTGTCGAAGCACGACTTAGAGGCATAACCGCATTGAAAGCAATGTCGCAAGTGAGGTCATCATCACACAACCCAATGTAATACATAAGGGAAAGGGATACATAGTTGGCTTACAATCGCCACTTCACACAATTACATGAATAAAGCATTACATCATCCAAATACAATCAAGGTCCGACTATGGAACCAAAATGAAAGAAGACTACCCCAAATGCGACAAAGGTCCCCGATCGACCCCAACTGGGCTCCACTACTGATCAGTTAGAACAAAACGACACAAAGGACAAGATCTTCATCGAGCTCCTCCTGAGCTTGGTTGCGTCATCTGCACGGACTCATCGGCACCTGCAAGCTGGTTTTGGAAGGATCTGTGAGCCACGGGGACTCAGCAATCTCACACCCTCGCGATCAAGACTATTTAAGCTTATGGGTAAGGTAAAAGGTATGAGGTGGAGCTGCAGGAAGCGACTAGCATATATGGTGGCTAACATACGCAAACGAGAGCGAGAAGAGAAGGCAAAGCGCGGTCGATAAAAGTATGATCAAGAAGTGATCCTAGAACAACCTACGTCAAGCATAACTCCAACACCGTGTTCACTTCCCGGACTCCGCCGGAAAGAGACCATCATGGTTACACACGCGGTTGATGCATTTTAATTAAGGTCAACTTCAGGTTTTCTACAACCGGACATTAACAAATTCCCATCTGCCCATAACTGCGGGCACGGCTTTCGAAAGTTCAAATCCCTGCAGGGGTGTCCCAACTTAGCCCATGACAAGCTCTCACGGTCAACGAAGGAATAGACCTCCTCCCAAGACATTCCGATCAGACTCGGTATCCCGTTTCTACAAGACATCCTCGACAATGGTAAAACAATCCAGCAAAGCCACCTAGATGTGCCGACAAATCCCGATAGGAGCTGCACATATCTCGTTCTCAGGGCACACCGGATGAGCAAGACGTGGGGTGGGCTAGCCCAGAGTTGCCCCTAGTAGCTCCGGACATCGCTCAGTTGGACCAACACTCAGAGGAGCACTGGCCCGGGGGGGGTTAAAAATAAAGATGACCCTTGGGCTGGCCTAACCCAAGGGAAAAAAAGGCTAGGTGGCGAATGGTAAAACCAATGTTGGGCCTTGCTGGAGGAGTTTTATTCAAGGCGAACTGTCAAGGGGTTCCCATTATAACCCAACCGCCTAAGGAACGCAAAATCCGGGAACATAACACCGATATGACAGAAACTAGGGCGGCAAGAGTGGAACAAACACCAGGCATAAGGCCGAGCCTTCCACCCTTTACCAAGTATATAGATGCATTAATTAAATAAGATAAATTGTGATATCCCAACAAGTAAACATGTTCCAACAAGGAACAACATCTCCATGTTCCAACTAGGAACAAACTTCAATCTTCACCTGCAACTAACAACGCTATAAGAGGGGCTGAGCAAAGCGGTAACATAGCCAAACAACGGTTTGCTAGGATAAGGTGGGTTAGAGGCTTGGTACAACAATATAGGAGGCATGATAAGCAAGTGTTAGGTATCGCAGCATAGGCATAGCAAAAGAGCGAGCAACTAGCAAGCAAAGATAGAAGTGATTTCGAGGGTATGGTCATCTTGCCTGAAATCCTGCAAGGAAGAAGAACGAGTCCATGAAGAAGACAAACGGACGTAGACGAACGGGTCCTCACAAATGCGACATTACCGGAACCAACCCGAAGAAGCAAACACCGGAAAGAAGCACACAACATAGTAAACAACCAACACACGAACATGATATGATATGCGGGATGCGGTATGCGATGCATATGCATGATTTGACAAGGAATGATTGAACATGGCCTCAACATGGAAATCCAAGGGTGCCACTGGAAAGGTGAGATTAAATTGCTTGAAAATGATATAAAGATCACCAGAATCGGAGTTACGGTTTGGAAATGGCAAGCAATTCAAATATGGCACCGATCTGCGATAAACAGCAAGTGGCCATCTAAATGCAACAAGCTAAACATGCTACAGCACCCAAACATGGCAACAAAATACATGGAAGGGATCCATTCATGATGCTTAACAAAATATGAACACTGTGCTATGGCTAATTCATCCATTAACAGGTTTAAACAAGCATGGCAAAAAGGCATTTGGTAAACAGATTTCAGACTTAGTGAAATTAACACAAGCCTGGAATTTCAGATCAGGTAGCACACTTTGGAGCATGAAAACTATATGCTACAGGACCTAAACATGGCAAAGTAAAGCATGGCATGGAGCTACTCAAAGAGCTTAATAAAAGTCCCTTAGTGACCTTGAGCCAAAAGGGATCAGAAAATACATTTGCAAGCATGTGAACATGGCAAAAAATAATCAGATCACAGACTTAGTGAAAAACTGGAGCATGCAAAATCAGATATCAAGTAGGCATGTTTACGAGCTCGATGCACTCACTACAGAGCAAGGCATGACAATCTAAGCATACACCCATCAAGAATACACATTATACAAGCTAGACATGGCAAGAACAATAACATAGCATGCACGGATCAACTACAACATCCTCGGCAAAATTGCTAACAAGTAGACAATCTGCCCAGATTCATGAAATAGCAAAAGTAGAGCTCGATTGACTCAAGCTAGGGTGCTCCATAATTGCAAACAAAGACATGGATGGGTAGAGCACTACAAGATTAACAAAACATCCTTACTGATCATCCTCAAAAGAGGCACGGATCACTAAGAAACAACATGAACATATGGCATATTGAAATAAACAGATCAAGGACTTAGTGGAAATGCTAAGTCCCTGAAATCAGCATTAACGAATGCACCACTTTGCAAGCTTGTGCTAGTCACCACACACATCACAAAAATACATGGGTTGCACCTCTGGAAAGATGGCGAAGCATATAACAAAACACATGTAGAGCTCATGAACATGTCATGCACACAATAATCATGGCAAAAATGACAAATATCTAATTGGAGCAGCAGATCTGACAATTAACTCAAATAGCACTCTTCCAACAACATTTCGGGCGTCAAGATGAGCTCAAATGAAAATGATGCAATGAGATGAAATGATGTGCTCTTTGAGGCGAACATTTTGATATGCTACACACATGAATTGGAGCTATGGATGCAAAGTTACGGCATGATGAACATGGGCATATGAATCTGGGAATTTCGGGGACTTAGTAGAAAAATATACCCTCGAGATAAAAGTCAACGGCACGGAATCCGAGGTTCGTCTGGATCTTCGCCGAGGAGCTTGAACTCGCCGGAGTGGGCAGATCCGAGCTAGATCCCGCCGGATCCAGCCCCATCCGGGCGTGTGGCGCCATGGGGAGGACGGCGGTGACCGGTGGCGTAGAGGTCCGGCGACCTAGGTGGCGGGGCAGGGCGCCGGTGGAGAGCGGGGTGGCGGCGCCGGCGCGAGGTGGCGGCGGCGCGCGGTGGCCGGCGACCGAGCAGGTGGCGGCGGGTGCGGGCAAGCGCCTGCGGACGGCGGCGGCGGCGGCGGCGACCGGGCCCGCGCGGGCCGGATCTAGGCCCCGCGGGCCGCGCGGCGGGGAGGAGAGAGAGGGCGCGGGCTGATGTGGCGCGCTTCGGTTGGCTGGGAGCGGTCGCTGAGATGATGTGGCAGGCTCCCATTGGTCAGAGTGAGGTGGCCGGGCGGGGTGGACATGTCCGGCCGCCGGGCGGACGTGTCCGGCGGCGCAAGGAGGACAAAGGTTAGGGTTTGCACCACGAATTTCGGAGGGGGAGGTGTTTATATAGGTAGAGGGATCTAGGAGAGTCCAAATGAGGTGCGGTTTTCGGCCACGCGATCGTGATCGAACGCTCTAGATGATGGAGAGGGTTTTGGTGGGTTTTGGGCCAAAATTCAGGGGTGTTGGGCTGCAACACACACGAGGCCTTTTCGGTCCCTCGGTTAACCGTTGGAACATCAAACGAAGTCCAAATGGTACGAAACTTGACAGGCGGTCTACCGGTAGTAAACCAAGGCCGCTTGGAAAGTCTCGGTCCAATCCGGAAATGTTTAATCCCCACACACAAGAAGAAGGTAGAAATGACCACCGGAGGAGAACGGAGCGCCGGAATGCAAAACGGACAACGGGGAAAATGCTCGGATGCATGAGACGAACATGTATGCAAATGAAATGCACATGATGACATGATATGCAATGCATGACACGCAAGCAATGACAAGGCAACAACAGCGAATAATTAGAGGACACCTGGCACATCGGTCTCGGGGCGTTACAGTATGACTATATACGGAATACATGCCTACATTACATTGATGAATTGGAGCTAGTTCTGTGTCACCCTATGTTATGACTGTTACATGATGAACCGCATCCGGCATAATTATCCATCACTGATCTGATGCCTACGAGTTTTCCATATACTGGTTTATGCTTATTTACTTTCCCGCTACTACTGTTACAATCACTACAAAATACCAAAAACATTACTTTTGCTGTCTTTACTTTTGTTACTGCTACCACCACTATCATATTACTTTGCTACTAAACACTTTGCTGCAGATACTAAGTTTCCAGGTGTGGTTGAATTGACAACTCAGCTGCTAATACTTGAGAATATTCTTTGGCTCCCCTTGTGTGGAATCAATAAATTTGGGTTGAATACTCTACCCTCGAAAGCTGTTGCGATCCCCTATACTTGTGGGTTATCAAGACAAATTTCTGGCGCCGTTGTCAGGGAGCATAGCTCTATTCTTTGAGTCACTTGGGATTTATATCTGCTTATCATTATGAAGAACCTGAGAGATCGAAAAACCAAGATCTATCCCTCAACTACGAGGGGAGGTAAGGAACTGCCATCTAGCTCTGCACTTGATTCACCTTCTGTTATGAGTAAGTTTGCGACACCTACACCTGCTTCTGCTATTCGTTCTGATATGTCGCATGTTATTGATGATGCCACTTCTGCTATGCATGATACTTATGATGAAACTGCTTCTATGCCTGATACTACTGTGCCCCTTGGTGAATTTCTTTATGAAAAAATTGCTAGGGCTAGAGAAAAAGAAATTATTGAATCTGAATACGATGATGATAGTGATGGTGAAAATATGCCTGTTATTCCTGAGGGTTATCTTTTTGATATGGAATCTTCTGCCGCTATTTTAGCTTGCAAAGATAGATATGAGCTTAAGAGGTTATTAGTTAAATGGAACAAAGAATCACTTAGAGATAAGATGAAACCCGACCCTGCTTTTGCTACTTCACCTATTTGTGTTCCTGATAAGGATTATGAATTCTCTGTTGATCCTGATATAATTACTTTGGTTGAATCTGATCCGTTTTATGGATATGAATCTAAAACTGTTGCGGCACATCTTACTAAGTTAAATGATATAGCTACCCTGTTTACTAATGATGAGAGATCGCGTTACTTTTATATACTCAAAATATTTCCGTTCTCATTAAAGGGTGATGCTAAGATATAGTTTAATTCTCTTGATCCTGGTTGTGTGTGTAGTCCCCAGGATATGATTTATTACTTCTCTGCTAAATATTTCCCTGCTCATAAGAAACAAGCTACTTTGAGGGAAATATACAACTTCGTGCAAATTAAAGAAGAGAGTCTCCCACAAGCTTGGGGGAGGCTTCTCAAGTTACTTAATGCTTTGCCTGATCATCCTCTTAAGAAACTTGAAATACTTGATATCTTTTATAATGGACTAACTGATGCTTCCAGAGATTACCTGGATAGTTGTGCTGGTTCTCTTTTCAGGGAAAGAACACCGGATGAAGCTGAAATTCTATTGAATAATATGTTGTCAAATGAAAATAATTGGGCACCTCCTGAGCCAGTTCCTGCTCCAATTACTGAGCCTATTCTTAAACCAACTCCGAAGAAGAGAGGTGTTCTATTTCTCAGTCCCGAAGATATGTAAGAGGCAAAGAAATCTATGAAAGAAAAAGGTATTAAAGCTGAAGACGTTAAGAATTTACCTCCTATTGAAGAAATACATGGTCTTAATATACTGCCTGTTGAAGAAACATATGATCTTAATTATTTATTTACTAAAGAACCTCCTGATCCTGATATCCCGACACAGGTAGTAAAGGTAAATTCTCTCTATAGATATGATAAAGCTGAAGTCCCTCCTACTAAAATTGCTAGTCAGTGCTTGGATGAGTTTGATAACTTTATGTTTAAGCAAGAGGACTTCAATGCTTATTTTGGTAGACAATTAAAAGAAAATGCTTATATGATTAGATGCTTGGGTGATTATATGGCTAATATTAAAGGTGAACTTAAACTTGTTAGCAAACATGCTTCTATGGTTACCACTCAAGTAGAACAAGTACTTAAGGCTCAAAAAGAAGTGCTTGATGAAATGAATAGTAAGAAAAATGATTATGCTGTTAGAGTGGCTACTAGAACTGGTAGAATGACTCAGGAACCTTTGTATCCTGAAGGCCACCCTAAGAGAATCGAGCAAGATTCTCAAAGAAATAATATTGATGTTCCTAGTTCTTCTAAAAAGAAGAAGAAGAAAAGTGATAGAACTGTGCAAACTTCTAGTGAACCTATTGCTGAACCACCTGATAATCCAAATGATATTTCTATGTCTGATGCTGAAACACAATCTGGTAATGAACATGAACCTAGTCAAAATATTAATGATGATGTTCATAATGATGTTCAACCTAGTAATGATAATGATGTAGAAATTGAACCTGATGTTGATCTTGATAACCCACAATCAAAGAATCAACGTTATGATAAAAGAGACTTTATTGCTAGGAAACATGGTAAAGAAAGGGAACCTTGCGTTCAAAAACCCATGCCTTTTCCTCTGAAACCATCCAAGAAAAAGGATGATGAGGATTTTGAGTGCTTTGCTGAAATGATTAGGCATATCTTTTTGCGTATGCGATTAACTGATGTGCTCAAAACAAATCCTTATGCTAAATATATGAAGGATATCATTACTAATAAAAGAAAGATACCGAAAGCTGAGATTTCCACCATGCTTACTAATTATACTTTTAAGGGTGGAATACCAAAGAAACTTGGAGATCCTGGAGTACCTACTATACCTTGCTCCATTAAGAGAAATTATATTAAAACTGCTTTATGTGATCTTGGAGCCGGTGTTAGTGTTATGTCCCTCTCTTTATATCGTAGACTTGACATGAATAAGCTAACACCTACCGAAATATCTTTGCAAATGGCTGATAAATCAAGTGCTATACCTGTTGGTATCTGTGAGGATGTGCCTGTTGTGGTTGCAAACGTTACTATTTTAATGGACTTTGTTATTCTTGATATTCCCGAGGATGATAGTATGTCTATTATTCTTGGAAGACCTTTTCTTAATACTGCAGGGGCTGTTATTGACTGCAAGAAAGGCAATGTCACTTTTCATGTTAATGGTAATGAGCATACGGTACACTTTCCGAGGAAACAACCTCAAGTTCATAGTATCAACTCCATTGGAAAATTTTCATCGATTATAATTGGAGGTTTGGAATTTCCTCTTCCTACTGTCAAAAAGAAATATGATATACTTATTATAGGGGATGTGCATATCCCCGTTGAGGTAACTTAGTGTTATTCGAAATTTCTCCGGTTTCATGATTATCGGAATGAGTTTGTTAACAAGACTTGATCAACCTTGTTAGTGGATTCTTTTTGATGAGCATGAGATGGATGAAACTAGAAGCGCAACCTTCTGTACCCCACTTTTACTTTCTGTTGTTTATATTAAATAAAGTAAAAAATAGTAATTTTTTGTCTATTTCTTGACTTATCCGTGCAATATAAAAATATCCCAAAAATAAAAGTCCTCAGAATGTCATGCCAATTTAATATGATTTTTCGGAAATATTTGAGGATTTACTGTGCAAAAATTACCGCGGGAGGAGCTGCCACCTGGCCACGAGGGTGGTGGGCGCCCCCCCCCCTCTAGGGTGCGCCCCCTGCCTCGTGGGCCCATGGTGGCCCTCCTCCACTTATCCCAGCACCCATATTCTTCCTCTGTCTCACACAAACCCAAAAAACCAACTCAAGCACGAGTTCCAGCCACTTTTGTTGTGATTTTCGATCTCCTTGCTCAAAGCACCTCTCGCAAAACTGCTTGGGGAGATTGTTCCTTGGTATGTGAATCCTCCATTGGTCCAATTAGTTTTTGTTCTAGTGCTTTATTCCTTGCAAATTTATGCTGCATAGGTGACCATGTTCTTGAGCTTGCATGTCAAATTTATATGGTTCCAAGTAGTTCTAATGCTTGATATAGGCTCTAGGCACTTGTAGGAGTAGTTGCTATCTGTTTTATTGAAGTTGGTTCACTTTTGTTTGAAGTTACTAAGAATTTCAGATTATTTCATAATAATAGTGAGGAGATTTTTTAGGGGCTCATCGAGCCAAAGCTCGAAGGAAAAGGCACCGAAGCCTAAGTATAATTTGCCGCGCACCGCGGAGATTCGGGTGTGTGAATGGCCTTCTGATGATTTCTTGAGAGCAGCCGGTATCTATGAAGATTTTCATGAATTGGCTCACAATGCAGGCCTCACCGCTTTCCTCCACGACCTATGCGATCAGTATCTCTTACTCACAAATACTTTTGTGCAAAAGTTTCATTTTCATTCTAGGAACTCACCACCTACGGTGGAGTTTCATTTATATGATGGGCATAAGGAGATGTCACTTTATGATTTCTGTCGGATTTGTTTAGTCCCTTTTGAGGGCAAGACAGAAGAACCACATCATGATGATGTGGTTGGGTTTATTGATACTATCACTGTAGGAGAAACTAGGAAGGTTTCCGATGCACGAATTACTAGCATACATTTTCCTGTTTTACGTTACTTTGCATTATTTGCTAGTCGTTGTTTAATTGGACGCGGAAACTATGGAAACCTGAGTATCCCTGATATAATTATTCTACTCCATAGTTTATACAGTGATAACACTTTTAGTATGTGCGGTATTATTGCTAGACGGTTAAGTATGAACCATACCAAAGGCCCCATCTTTGGAGGCACCTATTAGGCATGCTGAGAAGGAAGAAAAGGTGCTACCCCATGTTTATCTAGATCATAAAAGTATGGTGGCACACGATTTTATTGTTAAGAATAGGGTAGGAGAGCTAAAATATCAATTGTTCTTTAACAAACATCATCCTAAGACTATTATCCTGCCTGCTCCTTCTTTGTTTGATTTGACTGTAGGCACGTACCTTGTTCTGTTGATGGCTATTCACGCCTACCGGAACCCTGCACCATCTGAGGAGCCAGAACCGGAACCACAATTTGATCCTTCACGGCAGTCTAACTATTAGTGGGATCCAGAGACGATTGCCAACAAGTGGCAATCGGAGCCTTCTTCTTCCTCATCACAGTACGACCACAACAACTATTATTATGGATATCCGCCAGGCCAGCCATGGCAATAGACCAACTTAGGCCAAAAGCATAAGCTTGGGGGAGTACGTATTTCTCACCGACATTACATTTATGTTCACACACACTCATTGCTAGATGTCGGTGCTCATACTTTTTCACTGTAATACCCAGGCTAGTTTATTTTCTTTTTCCTGCTTTCTTCTTGTGTGTTTGTTAAACCTTAAGAAAAACCAAAAAAATTAGTAGTAGTTTATTTTTCTAATGTAGTAGTAATAATTAAAAAGAAACCCCAAAAATATTTCATGTTCTTCTTTTGCTTGTTAGGGGCTTTCCCGTGTAAATAGTTTTATTTCTTTTCTTTTCTTTGGGGGTCAGTAGGAGAAGACCATAATTAAATTGTTGAAGTGGCTCTTATATGCATTATTGTTGATTTAACCCAGAGCCCATCTTGCCTTGTCTTCTCCTGTTTATTGAATGCTCGCAGATTCCAGCTTAGTCCAATGCACGTGCACTCTTATTATTATTCACACCATTCGGTAGTGCAAGTGAAAGGCAATTATGATGATATATGATGGACTGACTGAGATGAGAGAAGCTGGTATGAACTCAACCTCTTTTGTTTTTGTAAATATGATGAGTCCCTCGTTCTTGATTCAGCTTATTATGAATAAACATGTTTGCAATGACAATTAGAGATCATAGTTGCTTGTGCCATGCTTGATTAGCTATGAGTTATAATGTTTTACCTTGTGTGCCAACATGCTATTGAGATGATTATGATGTGGTATGATGGGGTGGTATCCTCCTTTGAATGATTTAAGTGACTTGACTTGGCACATGTTCACACATGTAGTTGAAACAAATCAACATAGCCTTCACGATATTTATGTTCATGGTGGATTATATCCTACTCATTCTTGCATCCAATGTTTATTAATTTTAATGCATGTACATGGCTGTTGTCGCTCTCTAGTTGGTCGCTTCCCAGTCTTTTGCTAGCCCTCACTTGTACTAAATGGGAATACTGCTTGTGCATCCAATCCCTTAAACCCCAAAGTTATTCCAGATGAGTCCACCATACCTTCCTATATGCGGTATCTACCTGTCGTTCCAAGTAAATTTGTATGTGCCAAACTCTAAACCTTGAAATAAACATTCTATTTTGTATGCTCGAATAGCTCATGTATCAACCAAGGCTGTCCTTACCTTCCGTGTTAGGCGAGTTATTCTCAAGAGGAGTGGACTCCGCTCCTCACTCACGAGAAAATGGCTGGTCACCGGGATGCCCAGTCCCATGCTTTATGCAAACTAAATCAAAATTAATTGCAAACAAAACTCCCCCTGGGACCTGATGTATGTTGGAGGCACTCGTTGTTTCGAGCAAGCCATGGATTGATGCTTGTTGGTGGAGGGGGAGTATAAACTTTACCATTCTGTTTGGGAACCGCCTATAATGTGTTTAGCATGGAAGATATCGCCATCTCTTAGTTGTTACGTTGACAATGAAAGTATACCGCTCAAAATACAATTTATCTCTATTTCAAAACCGAGCTCTGGCACCTCTACAAATCCCTGCTTCCCTCTGCGAAGGGCCTATCCATTTACTTTTATGTTGAGTCATCACCCTCTTATTAAAAAGCACTAGCTGGAGAGCACAGCCGTCATTTGCATTCATCACTGTTAATTTATATTGGGTATGACTATGATTGGATCTCTTTTACCATGAATTACAATGTCTAGTCAGTCCTTGATCTTTAAAGGTGCTCTGCATTTATGTTTTGCGGTCTTAGAAAGGGCTAGCGAGATACCATCTTGTTATATCATATTATGATTGTTTTGAGAAAGTGTTGTCATCCGAGATGTATTATTATGGCTTGCTAGTTGATTATGCTATTGATATGAGTAATTATGAGACCTGAGCATTATTGCAAATGTGGTTAGTTATGATCTATGCTGAAAACTTGAATGATGGCTTGACATAGTTACAATAACAAGAGGAAACAGAGTTTGTAAAAGTTTTTCTTTCTTTCAGTTTGTCAACTGAATTGCTTGAGGACAAGCAAGGGTTTAAGCTTGGGGGAGTTGATACGTCTCCGTCGTATCTACTTTTCCAAACACTTTTGCCCTTGTTTTGGACTCTAACTTGTATGATTTGAATGGAACTAACCCGGACTGACGCTGTTTTCAGCAGAATTGCCATGGTGTTGTTTTATGTGCAGAAAACAAATATTCTCGGAATGACCTGAAACTCCACGGAACATCTTAGAAAAAACAATAAAAAATACTCGCCCAAGATGAAGACCAGGGGGCCGACACCCTTCTCACGAGGGTGGGGGGCGCCCCCCCCCCCTTCCCAGGGCGCGCCCCCTACCTCGTGGGCCCCCTGGAAACCCTCCGACGCCAACTCCAACTCTATATATTTGCTTTCAGAGAGAAAAAAATCAGAGAGAAGAAATCATCGCGTTTTACAATACGGAGCCGCCGCCAAGCCCTAAAGCCTCTCGGGAGGGATGATCTGGAGTCCGTTCGGGGCTCCGGAGAGGGGGATTCGTCGCCGTCGTCATCATCAACCATCCTCCACCACCAATTTCATGATGCTCACCGCCGTGCGTGAGTAATTCCATCGTAGGCTTGCTGGACGGTGATGGGTTGGATGAGATTTATCATGTAATCGAGTTAGTTTTGTTAGGGTTTGATCCCTAGTATCCACTATGTTCTGAGATTGATGTTGCTATGACTTTGCTATGCTTAATGCTTGTCACTAGGGCCCGAGTGCCATGATTTCAGATCTGAACCTATTATGTTTTCATGAATATATGTGAGTTCTTGATCCGATCTTGCAAGTCTATAGTCACCTACTATGTGTTATGATTCGGCAACCCCGAAGTGACAATAGTTGGGACCACTCCCGGTGATGACCATAGTTTGAGCAGTTGATGTATTCACTATGTGCTAATGCTTTGTTCCGGTTCTCTATTAAAAGGAGGCCTTAATATCCCTTAGTTTCCAATAGGACCCCTCTTCCATGGGAGGGTAGGACAAAAGATGTCATGCAAGTTCTTTTCCATAAGCACATATGACTATATATGGAATACATGCCTACATTACATTGATGAATTGGAGCTAGTTCTATGTCGCCCTATGTTATGACTGTTACATGATGAACCGCATCCGGCATAATTATCCATCACTGATCCGGTGCCTACGGGTTTTCCATATACTGGTTTACGCTTATTTACTTTCTCGCTGCTACTGTTACAATCACTAAAAAATACCAAAAACATTACTTTTGCTGTCTTTACTTTTGTTGCTGCTACCACCACTATCATATTACTTTGCTACTAAACACTTTGCTGTAGATACTAAGTTTCCACGTGTGGTTGAATTGACAACTCAGCTGCTAATACTTGAGAATATTCTTTGGCTCCCCTTGTGTGGAATCAATAAATTTGGGTTGAATACTCTACTCTCGAAAGTTGTTGCGATCCCCTATACTCGTGGGTTATCAATCAGCTGTTGTCCTTTTGATTTTCTCTACAATCAGACTCATGACTTTGAACTTTTGAGGCACATCAAACAAATGTAGCAAATTAATAGCTTGTCCTCTAATCATCTTGTGATCACCTGACTTGGGTAGCAATGTGTGCCTTAGGATCCAGTTAATGGTAGGCAGACCAGACAACAAGAAGTGGACAGATCCAAACTTATGAGTCTCTAAAGCATCATCTGGGATCTCTCTGTACATGTGTGCCATAGTGTTGTGGTCTTTCTTCTTCTCGGCATAAACATCCAAGTCATCTTCATGTTCCTCGGGGGCATTGATCAGCTTAGCCCATTCTTCTACTGTGGATTGGTACCTAGTACCCTCAGACATCCATATAATACTCCCATCTGGATAGAAATGGGCTGTAGAATAGAATTGCATGATCAGCTCATCATTCCACTTGGTGAGATTCTGTCCAACAAATGTATCTACTCCACAAGCCTTGAAGCTGTCATAGGCTCCTGGATAGTGATCTTCATTTTCCTTGATGTACTCCCAGTCAACCCATCTCATGTCACACACTATGGGCTTCTTGTCAAGCAGGACAGTCTCATAAAAGTCTTGTTTTTCCTTTGTGTGGAACCTGTAGTCCACAGCAGTTCTCCTCCCGACAGCATATGGATCAGACTGTCTCCACAATCTCAGTCCTGAATCCTTCCTGATCTTCATATTTTCTGCAACATGATGTGCATCATTGTGGTCAGGGATCTTGGGCTTGAGCTTCCTTATCACTTGGGCTTCATCATCTTCTTCATCAACAGTCTCAGGCACCGGGCCTTGTTCTTTTCTGCAGCTGGAATGTTCCTGGTGCTTCTCTTGGGTGCAGACTTTTGAGCTAGAGCTTTGGGAGCAGACTTGGGATTAGATGGAGCAGCCCCTGATCTGATTGCATCTCCCATAAGCTTCTGAGCTTTAGGTGCTGGTGCATCATCCTCTTCTTCTTCATCATCATCTCTCATCATTGATGGTTTTCCAATAACTCTGGCAATGGTCTTCTTGACCCTTTCTTTCCTCTTCTTGCCTTCACCTCCTTCTTTGGGTTCAAGAGTGACTCCATTGTTTCTTGAGTGGAGGCTCTGGCTTTTGACATTGGAACTCTTCTTGCTGGAGCCTTTGTCTTCATTCCAGGCTTACTTGTAGTAGCTGTGCCATACTCCTTTTTCAGCACCTTTTTCCTTGAAGTGGCCTCATCCTCAACAGCCACATAATCCTCACCTTCAGAATCTGAGGTTTTCTTCTTCCTTGTCCTGGTAGCTGCTTTTGGCAAGTTACTAGGTGTGCTCCTGCTACCCTCATCATAGCTGCTGGAGGGACTAGTGCCCTCACTCAACTGAATCTGCTCTTCAGACTTGTTCTGACTGTCACTTTGATCAGACATCTTCAGGCAAACTGTTAGCAGACCCTGTGAATAGGTTGTAGATGAGGTAGAATAGATGAGCATCACAAAGTACAGAGGTTTTGCAAAACAATTGAGTCAAAAAGCTTAGTTTTAGTTCTCTACAGAAGTGATCTCGGAGCTACCGAATTGACAAACTCGGTGATACCGAAGCAACACTTGGAACCTAAACTAGTGAACTCGGTTGGGCCGAGTCATAGTTCGGTGGCACCAAGATTGCTAGGGTTTCACAGAATCTTGAACTCGGTCACACCGATTTGCACGTTTCGGTTGGACCGAAAAGCGCATGTGCAATGGCCAAGGCCGAATCGATGAGACCGATTTCTACATTTCGGTCGGTCCGAGATGAGTTCTGCGGAGAGCTAACCCTAAAATTTTCGAATCAATATAGACCTAAGGAAGTTTTAGCTAGATGGATCAATCTCAATCATGGCAAGAAACATGTCATTGTCCTTGTGCTAGGAATCAGAGTGAAAAAGACAGCACAAGGGGTCGAACACTTACCCTAGAGCGGCGAGTGTTCGCTACGGCGGCAACGGCGGAGGAGATTGCCGTTGACATCGGCGGAGACCAGCAGCGGGAGGTCGCTGGCGGCGAGAGGACGATCCGGAGACCCGAAGAGGCAGAGCAGGTTACGCGCGGGTGAAGGGTTTCCGAAAAATTTCCAAAATTTGACCCGTTAGTATATATATAACCTGACCCTGTCGGTGTGACCAAGTGGAACAACTCGGTGGCACCGAGATGCAAAACTGCGGGCAGTTACTGCAACTCGATGTGACCGAAAGGTTCTAATCGGTTTCACCGAGATTGAAAACCTATATCAACTAAGTGATTTTGGTAGGACCGAAAAAGATGAATCTATCAGACCGAAATGCACAAAGAGGTTTTGGAAGTTTAAGTCTATGACGAATTGGGGACTCCAAGTGCTCCTTACACAGAGTGGTTTGAATCTGACTTGATCAAACTTTGTGATGTAGCATGAATAGAGTTTGAGACGAGGAAAGCATAGATAGCTAGAGGGAGTTCTTAGGCATTCTTGTCCATCCATTTGGCAAAAGATAAAAAGCCAAACAATCAAAGAAACAAATGGATGTCCTCGAATGAGAAAATATGCATTCAACATGCTCACACAATAATATGGCAAAAGAAATATGTGACAAAGCATGCACAAACACTTTAGCATCTATCAAGCAATTGGCGATGACTAGGTCATCTATATATGAGTATATTGACTTAGGAGTCAAATGAGAAAATTTGATCATAGGTCATACTCATCGTTTAAGCACAAGTGGCATTACCACTTTTACATAAAGCATTGTTGTGCTCACACCATTTGAGTTGCTTTAGCTTAATTTTTAGAGTAAAGCTCCCCCTAGATGTGATATCCCCCCTAAGAGGGATGAACTAACCTTGGGTTTTGTCGATGATGACTTCATGTAGGTAATGAACATGTGGATGCTCAATGTTGATGTAGATCATTCGGAGCATTCCATTGGAGTGAGTTGCACTTTCAATACCTACACGGGTTAGTCCCACAAGGAACAAGCAAGGATATTCATAGACATAGAGTGATGTATACACAAGATGATTTCCATGAAAGCATTAGGTTACCTTGTCCCTTGTCTTACCAACAAGAGGGTTTGTGACTCCTTGAACTAGTGCAAGATATGGAAGTTGTTTGCACTTGTTATTGCCAAATGATAAGAGTGATGTATGTTGGCGGAGTCACCCTCAAGAACTCTCTAGTTCTTCTTATTTGGGATCCATACCATCTTGATGGGAATCCTTGGAGTTGTAGTCGTACTTGATGAGGTAGAACTTGATGTAGTCTTGGGAACCCACTTGACCAAGGCCTTAGGAGCTTCTTCAAATGCATCAATCTCCTCTTGAAGCTTGTCCTTGACTTTTTTGCTTGTGGTCTTGTGGTGGAAGATCATCTTGAGCTTGTGTTCCTTTGAAAGAAGTAGGATCATACTTCTCTTGTTGAGGAACAAACTTCGTCTTGGGGTATCGATCTTCTTCCTACTCAACTCCATTGGCATTGAACTTTCGTTCAAAACAAACACCTTGATTCTTCCGGTGCCTTCCTTGCTTGCGTACAATTTCCTCAAATTGCTTACTTTCGGCGAGGCTCTTGTAAACACCTTTCTCTATAATTCCCTTCAATAAGCTATTTTCTTGCTCAAGTGTAACTTGGCTAAGAGAGTCATTAGTGGAATCAAGAGAACTACTAGAAGCAATAATATTGGATTTAGCATGATTATTGTTACTACTAGATGAAGAATCTTTCTTGTTCTTGATGTTAGATTTAACGTGTGGCATGTAAGTAGATAAGAGTAAACGTTCACAATGTAAGAAGAACTTTTCTTGCGAAGATCATCATTGATTGCTTTTAAGAACTCATGCTCTTGCTCAAGGTTGAGCTTTTCAAAGCGTAGCTTCTCATGAGTCTTTAAAAGTTCTCGATGATCTTTCAAGGTAGTTTCATGAGCTAACTTAAGAGTGTTTAGTTCTTTAGTTAGACACTCAATCTCCTTCTTATCATCGTCATTCGTTTTATCTTGATTAGCATGATTAATAGCATGTTCATCATAGTTTTCATAACTAGAGTTGTCAACAAGTAAATCATCATCTCCTAGCAAATCATCTTCATCACTATTGAAATCAACATACTCGAGGTGTGTTACCTTTGGACCTTTAGCCATGAAGCATCCTCCAATTCCTTCATTTGGTGAGTCAAATATGTCGTAGGAGTTGGTTGTCACAAGTGCTAGTCCGGCAACACCTTCATCTTGAGTATATTCGGAGTCGGAGTGATAACTTCTTTCGGAGTGATGGTCAGAGTCACAGCCGGATACCCATTTACCAACATGAGCTTGATGTCTTCGTTTTGTGTAGCTCCTTGATGACTTGTCCTTCCTCTCTGAATCCTTGCTTCTCCGAGAGGGTCTTCATTCATAACGATCATCTCTACTCCTCCTCTCTCTTGATGGTGATTCTTCTCTCCTACTTCTTCTCTTGGGAGAATCTTCTCTTCTTTTGTAGGGAGCCGTACACTCATTGGAATAGTGTCCGAGTCTTCCACAATTGTAGCAGTTATGCTCACGACTAGAAGATCTTTTGTCATTGTAGGACCTTGACTTGGAACTTTTTTCCTTGCTTCTACTCTTGTAGAACTTGTTGAAGTGCTTGACCATTACGCTCAATTCTTCATTGAAGGTTTGCTGCTCATTTGATGATGTGGGGGCATCACATGAGGCTTTGTAAGCACCACTTGACTTGTTGTGAAGATCTTCCTTATCCTTAAGTGACATCTCATGAGCAACAATTCTTCCAATGACTTCCGTTGGCTTGAGATCTTTGTAGTTGGGCATCATTTGGATCAATGTGCACACGGTATCATATTTTCCATCCAAGGCACTTAGGATCTTCTTGATGATGAATCTATCGGTCATCTCTTCACTTCCTAAGCCGGCAATCTCATTTGTGATGAGAGCAAGCCTAGAGTACATTTCAGCGACACCTTCACCATCCTTCATTTTGAACTTGTCAAGGTGACTTTGAAGCACATCCAAATTGGATTCCTTAACGGAGTCGGTACCTTCGTGCACATCAATCAAAGTATCCCAAATTTCCTTTGCATTCTCAAGACGGCTGATTTTGTTGAATTCTTCGGGGCACAATCTGTTGGAGAGAATACCACAAGCTTGAGCATTGTATTGCAGCATCTTCAACTCTTCCGCGGTAGCTTCACGGTTCGGTTCTCTCCCATCAAAGAATTCACCTTGCAAGCCAATACACACAATAGCCCAAACGGCGGGGTTATGTCCAAGAATATGCATTTTCATCTTATGCTTCCAACTAGCAAAATTTGTACCATCAAAGTAAGGACCTCTACGGTGGTAATTTCCCTCGCTAGATGCCATACTCTCCTAGGTTGTGAAACCAAGGCTATGACCACCAAAAGCTATGGAAATCAAAGCAAATGGAGACCAAAGCTCTGATACCACTTGTAGGCTCGAAAGTATGTCTAGAGGGGGTGATTAGACTACTTGACCAAATAAAAATCTAGCATTTTCCCAATTTTAGTTCTTAGCAGATTTTAGCAACTTTGCACAAGTCAAGCAATCAACCTACACATGCAATTCTAAGATTACAGAAGCGGAAAGTAAAACAATTGCATATTAAGGTAAAGGGAGGAGTTTGAGGGAGCAAACGCAATGTTGACACGGAGATCTTTATCCGTGGTTCCGATAGGTGGTGCTATCGTACATCCACGTTGATGGAGACTTCAACCCACGAAGGGTAACGGTTGCGCGAGTCCACGGAGGGCTCCACCCACAAAGGGTCCATGAAGAAGCAACCTTGTATATCCCACCATGGCCGTCGCCCACGAAGGACTTGCCTCACTCGGGTAGATCTTCATGAAGTAGGCGATCTCCTTGCCCTTACAAACTCCTTGGTTCAACTCCACAATCTTGACAGAGGCTCCCAGGTGACACATAGCCAATCTAGGAGACACCACTCTCCAATAGGTAACAAATGGTGTGTTGATAATGAACTCCTTACTCTTGTTCTTCAAAAGATAGTCTCCCCAACACTCAACTCTCTCTCACAGGATTTGGATTTGGTAGAAAGAAGATTTGAGTGGAAAGCAACTTGGGGAAGGCTACAGATCAAGATTTATGTGGTTGGGATGGAATATCTTGACCTCAACACAAGTGTAGGTGGTTCTATCTCAGAAAATGTATGTTAGAAGTGTAGGCATGTTATGATGGCTATCTACACGAATGAAGAGTGGGTGGAGGGATATATATAGCCTCCACACAAAATCTAACCGTTACACACAATTTACCAAACTCGGTGGGACCGATTCAGAGAACTCGGTCAGACCGATTTAGTTCATAATGTGACCGTTAGGGTTCTCGGTGGGACCGACATGTCAACTCGGTGGGACCAATGTCATTAGGGTTAGGACATAACTTAATCTCGGTGAGACCGATTACACAAACTCGGTGAGACCGATTTTGGTAATAGACTAACCAGAGAGTTGGTCAGGCAAACTCGGTGGGACCGATTCGCTCATCTCGGTTGGACGGGAACGTTACGGAAGGGAAACAGAGAGTTTGCATTGCAATCTTGGTGGGACCAATCACTCATCTCGGTTTGACCGAAACGTTACGAAGGGAAACATAGAGATTACAATCCCATCTCGGTGAGACCGAGATCCCTATCGGTGAGACCGAAAAGACTAGGTTTTCTGGCAGTGGCTATGTCAAGAGAACTCGGTGGCGCCAGATAGAGAATTTCGGTGGGGCCGATTTTATCTTTTGGTTTGGGACATATGTGGATATGAGAAAGTAGTTGAGGGCTTTGGAGCATATCACTAAGCATTTTGAGCAAGAACCTCATTAAGTAGCACCTCACCCCCTCTTGATAGTATTGGCTTTTCCTATGCACTCAATGTGATCTTGGATCACTAAAATGAAAAATGTAGAGTCTTGTGCTTTGAGCTTGAGCCAATCCTTTTGTCCTTGGCATTTTGAGGGATCCACTTCTCTAATCCATGCCATGCCAATCATTGAGCTTTCCTGAAATATTTATCTTGAAATAGCATTAGCTCAATGAGCTATATGTTGTTAGGAATTACCAAAATCACCCAGGGATAGTTGCACTTTCAAGTCTCTTGTTTTGTCACTTTCATATACTAGTGGGAATTTTTCATTATAGAACTTGGCTTGTATATTCCAACAATGGGCTTCCTCAAATGCCTAAGGTCTTAGTGAGCAAGCAAGTTGGATGCACACCCACTTAGTTTCTTTTGTTGAGCTTTAATACATTTCTAGCTCTAGTGCACCCGTTGCATGGCAATCCCCACTCCTTGCATTGACATCAATTGATGGGCATCTCCCTAGCCCATTAATTAGTCGCGTCGATGTGAGACTTTCTCCTTGTTTGTCTTCTCCACATAACCCCCATCATCATATTCTATTCCTGTAACATCCCAAATTTTCAATTTGGAATGTTATACACTAGATCATCATTTGCATATCATATTTTATTTCATTTTGGTTGATCCTAGAAATTCTACGCAACTCAAGGACCCTCGGAGAGAGTTGGGGATTTCGTTATTTTCATATTTGAGTTTTCTCAAATTTTGAAAACAGGATCATTTGATTTTATTTATTTTATCTTCAATTATTTATATTATCAAAATATGAGAGAGGGAATAAAATGATTTTCCCAAAAATAAAGAAATATTGAGGATTTAATAAAAAAATCAAATAAGATTTTATTTTGGTTTTATTTGCTATTTTATTTGAATTTAGGAAAAATGTGTGTTTTTCATAATTGCATCTAGGCCCCAAATAAATGTTCATCCTGTGCGGCTTGATTTTAGAAGCCGGGGAAAATTTATTTCGGGATTTTTGGAGTCCGTTTAGTAGTCCTTTTGTTTTTTTCTAAGCGTAACTATTTTAAAAAAAGATCCGAACCGACTCCGGGCCGTAACCGGCCAGGACTCCGCCTGGCCAGGCCTTTAAATAGTGCCGCCCGAGGCCCGAGCCAGCCCAAGCCGCCCCGCCCCCAAACCCTAACCCTAGCGCGCCGCCGCCCCCGCACCGCCACCCGCCGACGTCGGATCCACCGCCGCCGTAGGTAGATATCGCCGCCGGTTTTTTTAGAAAACTGATCGGTTTTCCGTCGGTTTGTTCGGTTTTTTGTTTCGTTTTTTATAGATTGGTTTTCCGGTTTATTTAATTAGCAAGCGTTCGCTCGTTCGTTCGTTTTAACGAACGTGTTCATCATTTAGGTCCAGATAAAAAACGTTCGTTCGTTAATCTGTTCGTCGTTTTTCTTTTTCTCGGTTTTAATCCGCGATTTTTCTGATCGTGATTCCTCATCCGTTTTTCGTTCTAGTATAACTTTTCGCTCGTTTATCGGAATCAGGCGATTCAAGCGCCTGGAGTTTCGTCTCGAAACCCTCTTTCCGTTAAACAACTCAAACAAGTCTTTGCCACTATAAAAATTTCCCTAGATCCAGAATAGTAAACGAACCTTGTTTCTTTTTCCGTTTGTCTTTCGTTGCTTCGTTCGATTTGATTCTTTTTGCCAACCGGAGTTCTTAAGTTTAACTTTCTGGTTAGATCTCTTATTCGAGTTTTACGTATGCATTAGTTGAGTACTTATTGGATGCTTGTTTCTTTGCGATAGAGTACCCGGAGTGCGTTGCTTGATACTTCGAATCGCTAGGTTTCGTGAATCATCATCAAGGCAAGTAACACTTTGATCATACCTCCTACTACCCAGTTTTATTGCATTAGATCAATCCTCACACATTGCATGATTAGGATCTAATTAATTTTGTGGGTTTGGGAAGTATTTGAGGTAGTACATATTACCTGTTTGTTATCAAACCTTTGGGAGTTACTTCTACGTTTGCTTATTATGCCATGATATGCTGGTAGACGTGGATTGGGTGAGTGAAATCCATGACAGATGTGAGATTGTTAAATTAAAGGTTTATCTAAGGTGGCAACTTAAATACACATCTGGGTGGATTGAGGCACCTGGGTATTCCAGTGATTGCCTGCTTTCTTTTGGACCGCCACCCAGGCTCAAAGGGATCATGAGATTATTCATGCTAGAAACTTCCGTGTGCAGCCACAAACTACTATGGGCTCTAGCATAGTTGATTAAGTCGTGCGAACTCTTACAGTGGTAGACTAGCAGATGTAGGGGAAATTAGGTGTAACGGTCTACCCAATCGTAAGGTGCTAGCGCTTCTGAAAGACTATGTCTCGGTCATCCGTTTCTCAAACACCATGTAGTGCGCGAAACCAAATGGAGGCGATCGAGTCTTGTGGGGAAAAGTGCGCAAACCTCTGCAGAGTGTATAAACTAATCATGGTTAGCCGTGTCCCTGGTTATGGACATCTTGAGTATCTAGTACCTGGATTATCATGTGAATCTCATCGTGTTACTCTAAAATAAATTTTGTTGGGTGTTGTTTAATGATGATGTTTAATTGGGATTGAGAATACTGTCTACCATTCTCAATGTTTAACAACTACCATGATAGTTAAATAAAATTTATTCCTTTGCAGTAGGGAAAAATTGGCTTTACGCAAAATTGTAACCATAGAGCTTTCCACCAGCCAAATATGCATGTAGTATAGCCTATTTCATTCCATTACTCTCTATGTGTTACATTGTCAGCATATTCCATGTGCTGACCCATTTCGGGTTGCAACGTTAATGTTGCAGACTTTTCAGACGACGATTAAGGTGCTTTTAGGTCGTGGTTCTATACTCAGTGATGCCGCAGGAGTTGATGGACTCACTTATCTTCCAAGCCTTCCGCTGTTATCATTATTAGATGGCCTTAAGCCATATTTATTGTAATAAGTTCTCTTTTGAGACACTTGATGTAATAAGTGTGTGATTGCTACTCTGTCATAAATCCTTCAAGTACTGTGTGGTGTCAGCATTACTGATCCAGGGATGACACCTGAGCACAGAGATTGGACCTTTTGAGGTCTGGTCGCTACAATTCCACCCATAGTGTTATATCCAAGGCTCACGCTCATGTATTGCGTGAAAGTTGAAAAAAGTTTGAGATTACTAAAGTGTGAAACAATTGCTTGGCTTATCATCGGGGTTGTGCATGATGAGAGCATTCTTGTGTGACGAAAATGGAGCATGACCAAACTATATAATTTTTTAGGGATGAACATTCTTTTGCCATGCTATTTTGAGAAGACATAATTGCTTACTTAGTATGCTTGAAGTATTATTATTTTTATCTCAATATTAGACTTTTGTCTTGAATCTTTCGGATCTTAATATTCATGCCACAATAAAGAGAATTGCATTGAGAATTATGTTACGTAGTATTTCTCATCAAAAATTCTATTTTTATCATTTACCTACTCGAGGACGAGCAGGAATTAAGCTTGGGGATGCTTGATACGTCTCCAACGTATCTATAATTTTTTATTGTTCCATGCTATTATATTATCTGTTTTGGATGTTAATAGGCTTTATTTTACACTTTTATATTATTTTTGGGACTAACCAATTAACCCAAGGCCTAGTGCAAATTTTTGTTTTTTTGCCTATTTCAGTGTTTCGTAGAAAAGGAATATCAAACGGAATCCAAACGGAATGAAACCTTCGGGAACGTGATTTTTTGAACAAACGTGATCCAGAGGACTTGGAGTGGATGTCAAGAAACAAACGAGGAGTCCACGAGGCAGGGGGTGCACCTACCCCCTGGGCGCGCCGTCCCCCCTCGTGGGCCCCTCGTGGCTCAACCGACCTACTTCTTCCTCCTATATATACTCATATACCCTGAAAACATCCAGGAGCACCACGAAACCCTATTTCCACCGCCGCAACCTTCCGTACCCAAGAGATCCCATCTTGGGGTCTATTCCGGAGCTCCGCTGGAGGGGGCAACGATCATGGAGGGCCTCTACATTAACTCCATGGCCCCTCTGATGATGTGTGAGTAGTGTACTTCAGACCTTCGAGTCCATAGTTATTAGCTAGATGGCTTCTTCTCTCTCTTTGGATCTCAATACAAAGTTATCCTCGATCTTCTTGGAGATCTATTCGATGTAACTCTTTTTGCGGTGTGTTTGTTGAGATCCGATGAATTGTGGATTTATGATCAAGTCTATCTATGAACAATATTTGATTCTTCTATGAAATCTTTTATGTATGATTGGTTATCTTTGCAAGTCTCTTCGAATTATCAGTTTGGTTTGGCCTACTAGATTGATCTTTCTTGCAATGGGGGAAGTACTTAGCTTTGGGTTCAATCTTGTGGTGCTCGATCCCAGTGACAGAAAGGGAAACGACACGTATTGTATTGTTGCCATCGAGGATAAAAAGATGGGCTTTATATCATATTACTTGAGTTTATCCCTCTACATCATGTCATCTTACCTAATGTGTTACTCTGTTCTTATGAACTTAATACTCTAGATGCATGCTGGATAGCGGTCGATGTGTGGAGTAATAGTAGTAGATGCAGGCAGGAGTCGGTCTACTTGTCACGGACGTGATGCCTATATACATGATCATGCCTAGATATTCTCATAATTATTCGCTTTTCTATCAATTCCTCGACAGTAATTTGTTCACCCACCGTAATACTTATGCTATCTTGAGAGAAGCCACTAGTGAAACCTATGGCCCCCGGGTCTATTTTCCATCATATAAAGTTTCCAATCTATTTTATTTTGCAATCTGTACTTTCAATCTATATCATAAAAATACCAAAAAATACTTATCTTATTATTATTATCTCTATCAGATCTCACTCTCGTAAGTGACCGTGAAGGGCTTGACAACCCCTTTATCGCGTTGGTTGCGAGGTTCTTATTTGTTTGTGTAGGTACGAGGGACTTGCGTGTGGCCTCCTACTGGATTGATACCTTGGTTCTCAAAAACTGAGGGAAATACTTACGCTACTTTGCTACATCACCCTTTCCTCTTCAAGGGAAAACCAACGCAGTGCTCAAGAGGTAGCAAAGGACTAAGGATATATTTTTCGTTTATGGAGGAGACAAAGAGCTCGTCGTAAATGGTTACGTTGATGCGAGCTTTGACACTGATCCAGATGACTCTAAGTCGCAAACCGGATACATATTTATATTGAATGGTGGAGCTGTCAGTTGGTGCAGTTCCAAGCAGAGCGTCGTGGCGGGATCTATGTGTGAAGCGGAGTACATAGCTACTTTGGAAGCAGCAAATGAAGGAGTCTGGATGAAGGAGTTCATATCCGATCTAGGTGTAATACCTAGTGCATCGGGTCCAATGAAAATATTTTGTGACAATACTGGTGCAATTGCCTTGGCAAAGGAATCCAGATTTCACAAGAGAACCAAGCACATTAAGAGATGCTTCAATTCCATCCGCGATCAAGTCAAGGAGGGAGACATAGAGATTTGCAAGATACATGCGGATTTGAATGTTGCAGACCCGTTGACTAAGCCTCTCTCACGAGCAAAACATGATCAGCACCAAGACTCCATGGGTGTTAGAATCATTACTATGTAATCTAGATTATTGACTCTAGTGCAAGTGGGAGACTGAAGGAAATATGCCCTAGAGGCAATAATACAGTTGTTATTTATATTTCCTTATCATGATAAATGTTTATTATTCATGCTAGAATTGTATTAACCGGAAACTTAGTACATTTGTGAATACGTAGAAAAACAGAGTGTCCCTAGTATGCCTCTACTATGTAGTCAATGATGGTTAAGTTTCCTGACCATAGACATGTGTTGTCATTTGATGAAAGGGATCACATCATTAGAGAATGATGTGATGGACAAGACCCATCCGTTAGCTTAGCACAACGATCGTATAGTTTTTCTACTATTGCTTTCTTCATGACTTATACATGTTCCTCAGACTATGAGATTATGCAACTCTTGAATACCGGAGGAACACCTTGTGTGCTATCAAACGTCACAATGTAACTGGGTGATTATAAATATGCTCTACAGGTGTCTCCGATGGTGTTTATTGAGTTGGCATAGATTGAGATTAGGATTTGTCACTCCGTGTACCGAAGAGGTATCTCTGGGCCCTCTCGGTAATGCACATCACTATGAGCCTTGCAAGCAATGTGACTAATGAGTTAGTCACGGGATGATGCATTATAGAGCGAGTAAAGAGACTTGCCGATGACGATATTGAACTAGGTATGATGATACCGATGAATCTCGGGCAAGTAACATACCAATGACAAAGGGAACAACGTATGTTGTTATGCGGTTTGACCAATAAAGATCTTCGTAGAATATGTAGGAGCCAATATGAGCATCCAGGTTCCGCTATTGGTTATTGACCGGAGATATGTCTCGGTCATGTCTACATACTTCTCAAACCCGTAGGGTCCGCACGCTTAACGTTCGATGGCGATTTGTATTATGAGTTTCATGTTTTCATGAACAGA